>NC_064883.1:38525766-38832288 GCF_929443795.1 Astur gentilis | reverse complement strand
CCTAACCGGTGAGGAGCAGAGTGCCAGTGCATCACGCTCCGACGGCCAGAGTAATTCCCAGTAGTCCTGGAGCTGCCCTGTGCTTCTCTAATAACTTTTTCTGCTATTTCCCCAGTTTGGGGGGGAGCTTGTAATTATGCCCACAAACCTCAGCCCGACTCAGGGCTGCTTTGCCCGAGCTGTGTTTTACCAAAGGCGAAAAGCCGAGGAACACCTTGCCTAGTGGTGGGCAAAAACCGGCTGCAGCCCCTGCCCGGTTTCATTTCTCCCTAGTTCAAGCTTTTCCTAATTCCTTCCAGTGTTACTATCAGGCCAGCTTCGGCTGCGTTAGCAAAGAGGCGAGGAGTGCCGCGGACAGCACCTTTCATGTCACATCAGACAAATTAACCACCCACTTCAAAAGCTTTCAGTGAGTCTCCGTTCCTCAGTGCCTATAAAACGCCACGACAGTCCAGGACTCGAATCTACAAACAGCGAGAGCTATTTTTTATTTACCGAGTGTAAAAATCCCCCGTCTCCTCCTTTCAGACTAACCCCGTAGCCTGAACTTTCAGAAATCAATTTACATTTTTAAATTCCTTTATGAGTCCTTGGTATTCGACAGCATTTTCTCTGCTCACAGGGATCTGACAGGCTCTGTTCCAAGATATTTTTAATATTTAGAACATTGAAGAGATATTTAAAATATCAATTATCTTGTTTGGATAAGTAGCCATTAAACATGCAGAGTAACTTACTCGAACTGCAAGTCTGCAGGCTAAAAGCGCCTTGCATTTTATATGACATTCTTCATCTGCGGTTTTCAAATCATTTTACAAGTACTAATGAATAAAGTTTATTAGCAATCCAGCACAGGAGGCAAGAACTGTTATCCTTTTTCTATGGCATGGAAATTGCGAGATACTTGTGTGTAATCTCATTTGCGCTTGCTAGATGCCAAATGAACTCAAGGTCCTTCGCACCTCTCCAGTACTACAAAAAATCATTAAACTCATTCAACGTGTACTTTAAATTCTGTCACGAGGCGACCCTCTGTAAATGTGAATCAGACCCAACACCAAGTCTTGGCATCACGGTGACAGCTGGTCTGCGGTCCTCTTGATGACATGAGGTTTGTCGTCAGGCCCAGACTCCATCACATTTGGGAACGGCAGAAAAAAAGGCCACAATTTTGGCTAAAAAAGCTTTCTTGGAATTTTTTAATCTAGTGATTTTTCAAACTTTTCTTTTCTGGATTTCAGGTGCATTCAAACTGTGTGGTTTTATTCTCCTCATCTGAGCTGAGTAATCAGGGGCTTGCAGCCTCGTCAAATTCTTAAGACCAAAAAACCCTCCAAGGACCGTTCTAAGCATCTTCAACTGAAATGCTGCAGCCCAGCATCTGCAAATATCTGCACGTGAGCAAGGGGATGCGTTTAAGCACTTACTGAAGCAGTAAGAAAGACAGCACAAGGGGAGAGGACCTGCCCTTCTTACCTGTAGGGTAAGAATTACCCTGCCCTGGGTAAATTCTTACCTGAACCCCAGACTGGAAGGCTGAGTCTGAGTTTGAATCGATTATCTAACTTTAAAGTGTTCATCACAGTGATGTCGTTTCTTTCTCAGGAGCACACGTATTTCTGTTGCTAATTGTAGCCCCAATTATTCTCTCTCATCCCATGGGGGTATAAATCAGCAAAGCAGTTGACCTACTAGTACATACACCCAGGAGGACCTTTCCCACGCAGGGTCCCCTCTAGTTTGGGATTTGGAGGGGACACTCGGGTCTCCACAGACGTTAACTGCTCCCCAGGGGTCTATTCTTGCAGTGCTCCAGTCGAGGGAGTTACATTGCGTACGTCAATAGGTGCAGGATTCGTCCCATGTGAAGGACAACTGTCACTTTATTAAATAGTGATATCAATGATCATCTGCCAGGCAATAGCTGTGCCTCGGTTCATGGCTTTGCATTCAGAAATCGGAGCATCTTCTGATCAAAAAGACCACTTTTTATAATCTCATCCCACACGGTTTTGCATGTGGTAATACATCCCAGTGAGACTATTAGACAAATAGGGTCTTAAAATCTTATCTCAGATCTTGCTCAAACATGAGATTTTTGTAATCATAAATGCTAAAAATACCACTCACATGTAAGAACGCTAACCTCAAGCGGGATTCAGGCTTGCCTGAAATTGCTGCAGTCCAGGAAAGTCATAGTTAATACGTAACTCTCTTGACAAACAGCTCAGATGACAACATACCTATAATTATAGTTATATCTGATCATGTCGCCTGGGAAAAAAAGCAAGGTGATACTGCAAATGCAGAGGGGCTGCATCCTAGTCTCTATCTCCCAACCAATGCTCCAGACCCCCTTGGATCTCTCCGGGAATTACTGCCGGCCGATGCTGGCTAGTCGGTCCCGGGAAGGGATCTGCCAGAGATGCTGCGCGCTCACCTGCGCATCCCTAATTTCCTGAGCTGTGCGGTACCTGCTTGACACGATGCTGGCAAATTAGAGCAGCCTAAAAACGCAGGCAGGTAATAGAAGCAGGGTAGGCTTGAGCTTGCGTCTTCTATCCCTGGGAGGTTTGCAGGGCTGGCAGATGGGAAGCCAAGTACTTACGCCATCGTCATTACTACCGTGGTGTCGCTTGTATGCCAGCTCCCTGGGGTGCGAACCAGCCACCGTGGCTGTGCAAGGGACAAAAAGGCCAGTGCACGACAAGGTGGTTGGAGACAGGCCACAGGGCTGACGAGGCTGTGGGGTTCGTGTCCTACGTCTTCGGGGTTCATCCTGCCCGGTGCCACCCTCCCGTGGAGCTGCTCCATCAGCATCGGCCTGGGCCACCTCTCGGCTTGCCGACGGAGCTGACGCCCTTCGAGATTTACCCAGTCTTCGGTTTGGCGATGCCTTTGCACCTTATGTGCAGTCCTAAGTATGAAAAACACCCCCTCAACACAACTGCTGCCTGTCCCCTTTTTCTCTGAGCTGAGCACTTGTCCCCATCAAACGAAAGCCCATCACATGCCCACCAGTTTAGATGGACCACTATCTCTAGCACGGAGCGAGTGGTGATGCTCTGGTTTTACACCGCTAGCAAAGATACGAGGCTGTCCTTCTCCTTGCACTTGCTCTACATACTCACTAGATTCCCAGGATGACTATTCCCAGAAAGAATATCCCAGGATGAATATTCTTATATGGTTTTGCAACGTTCTTTTTTAGCTGAGACAGCAATGTTTCCTAATGCGTAAATTTGCCTTCCCCCCCCCCCCCCGCCCCGTGCATAAGCCTTAAACTCTATCAATAACTAATTGTTTCATGTGTCTCAGACAAAGTGTAATCAAGAGAGGATGGTGGAGAAGTGTGAAATGACAGAGTGACATTCTATGCTTAAATAAGCAAACTACACCCAAATCGAACAATGGCTTGAAAATGTTTCCATAATAAGGGTGCATAAATTACCCCCATTACTTGGAAAGCTCTTACTTGCATCTTACCAGCCACATTTCTAGTATTCACGAGAGCTGATACACTCCGATCATGATAGACATGCCTCTGTTACAGTAATTATAAAATGCTTTGTGAAAATATCATTGTGTCTACAGAGCTACTGAAGTTGGATGGTCTCCTTGGTATTTGTTTACTGCCTCCATGAATTTAAAAAATATAATTAAAAAGAGGAAGAAAAACTACATTTGGAAAAAGATAGACCACTTTTTGATATTTATTCTCTGTGAGGGAAAAAGAAAGTGTATCTCGGGTTGTGCCAATACACGATATGCACCAACTGGATAATGTAAAATGAGGATGATTCATTAAAAAACACGGGCAAGAAATCCTGATGGGATGAAAACATTTCAAGAAGATACACTGATGGTTTCCCATGTATGATCTCTATTACATATGTGTATGTCCATATGTACAAGAAGGGTATGGCAGCAGGAAGGCTTTATTCTGAGAGGGTCAAAGCCACCCAGAGGTGGGTGCTGCTGGTGGCGCTGCCCCCGGCTCTGCGCAGCCCCTCTGGACCCCACGGAGGGTGAGAAGATCGCTCCTCTCTCTTGCTCTCATCTTACAGTTTGAAAAGGAATTGCTAGTCAGCGCACAAGTATCTTTTTTGGTTTTGGGGTCCTACAACTTGAAGAATAGCAACTTTTGTTTTTTCTTTAAAGGGAAATCCTGATACAGTTCAACCAAAAAATAGAGCCCTTATAATTATTTATTCCAAGACAATAAACCCCATCATTTTGTATCTTTTTTTTCCCCTCGAATGTTTTGTTTTAGTTAAATACATCTAGTGATTTAAAGCTATAAAAAGTCAATTTAAGATTCTTTTAGGTTTACCAAAAATCTGGAAAATAATGATATTAATAAATGAAAAAGAAAACACAGCAATAAAAGAGATATGACTTGCTTTTAATTTCTTGGCTGGATTTATCATTATACCAAGGTAACATAAAGTATCTGACCTGCACATGATTTGGGGCATTATTACAATTCCTGGATTCATTAAAAAGATTGTGTTAACTTTATTTTAATAGTATGAGCATCTTGAAGCATACGTATTCTCAAAATTACAATCAGTGAACATAAATAAAAGACTTGAACATATTTGAAATGCCTTAAAGGATTGTCCTGAATTAATTTCAACACACAATACAAGAGGAAAATGTACTTGCATCTTATTATTTTTATTATAAAGATGTATGTGGAGCAAGTTTGGAGAGAAATTGTCCACAAGCAGTGAAGTGCAAAGTGTGAAATAATAAATACACTCAGTTTTTAAAAAATTTGCCCAGTTTAACAAGCCAAACAGGGTATGAGTGCATGAAAGGCATCGCCTGTATTTCAAATTAACCAGAGCAAGCCCTTCCACTTACCTGGAAAACCTGATCCGTACGCTAAGATTTTGTATGTTAATTTATACTGCAGAGTTCCTAACATCTGACATCAGCTGTAACATTACAAGTTGTGCTATGACTTTATTAAGGGATGACTTCCAAAGCCCTAAAGAATACTTATTATGTTGTAATATATATTTCTGAAGAGGATTAGGTCTTTGATGCTAAAACCTAGACGTTTTAAAAGTGAGTTTACTGAAATGAAAAAGATTACGTACGTTCCTTTGTGTTGCACCAGGTAGAGCTTTTTCACCTTCCTTTCAACTGTATCACAAACCTCAGTGGTATCACGACCGAGAAACACATTCAAAATCCTTCGGAGTTTCATTACCGAGATGGGATATTCCAGAAAAGGACCTACCGCTTGTGCTGAACCACAAACTGAATAGGCAACAATGGGAAAAAAATGGAAAAATGGGGAAAAAGCAGGACACATCCCTTCCTGCAATGTGTTAATGTTAATATCGGACTGAGCAGCAGCTGGATTTCAAGGACCGTGTGTCGTTTTGGATGCCAGACTTTAAAAAGTATTAAAAAAGTTGAAAGAAGAGCAAGAAAGATGAAAAAGTTTAGAAAACTTGACCTGTGAGAAAAGTCTGAGGAAACTGGGTTTGTTTAATTTAGGAAAGAGAGGACGGGTAATGGTTTTCCAAGATGTAAAAGGTTGTTGCAGAGAAAAACACCATCAGTTGTTCTCCAGATCCACTGGGGGAAGAACGAGAAATAATCAGCTTAATTTGCAGCAAAAAAAAAAAAAAAAAAAAAAAAAAAAAAAAATGTAGGTTAGATATTAGCTAAAATGTCAAACTATAAAGAGAGTTAAGCACTGGGAGAGGTTACCTGGGAGTATTGTAAAAAATCTGGCACTGGAGGTTTTTGAGGCTGGGTTAGAGGAGCAGTAAGGGATGCTCCTGGTACAGGGAGCTGCCTCGGGCATGGGACACAGCGTGTCCTTCAGGGCTCACCCAGCCCTGCAGCGCTGCCCATTTGCCCCCATAGAAATCAAATGATTTAACTTCATTGCAGAACAGTCTGATCAGGTTGGGACTGTCAGACCACGGCATTTTATTTGAAATAGCCCATTTTTCAGTTTTTAGTATCAGGAGGAATACTTTTCTTTTGGCATTCTCCCCACATTTTTTTTGACATTTCTCCTCTCAGGTCAGTCCCTATTTTAATACATACATACATACATACTTACTTTTCTATATATATCTATCTATCAAATAGGAAAATCAATTTATTCCCTTCATTGAAGAGAATTTACATTATACATGTGTAAAAGCAAAAAGTCTCTTATTTTTTCCCTGCCTGCAAACCTTGCCAGCATCACCTGCCATACATGTTCCCCGGAGCCCAGCAACAAAACCCAAGCTTGTCTTTCCCTGTGGGATGCCTCATAAATGTCTCAGTTCTCAGCAATGAAGTCTACTGTATCCCCAAGGTCACTTCATGCTCTCAGACAGGGAGATATTGGTCAATACTGCCTTCCTCCTGCAGGCAAAATGCAACTTTTTGTTATTATAGTAAAACTTACTTGCTCAGAAGGGAACTTTCTCAGAGACCTGTTTGAAATGGTGCAATGAGCTCCCTTAGGAACTATGGAGCAGTGAAAATCCCACCACACCTGGGGGTTTACAGAAAAAAAAAAAAAGGAGTGAAATCTTATTTTTTCCGATGTAAAAAGAGGAAAGGAAAGGAAAGGAAAGGAAAGGAAAGGAAAGGAAAGGAAAGGAAAGGAAAGGAAAGGAAAGGAAAGGAAAGGAAAGGAAAGGAAAGGAAAGGAAAGGAAAGGAAAGGAAAGGAAAGGAAAGGAAAGGAAAGGAAAGGAAAGGAAAGGAAAGGAAAGGAAAGGAAAGGAAAGGAAAGGAAAGGAAAGGAAAGCTTTGGCTTTCTTAGGAATGCATAAAAAAAAAGTAAACCAGACATGGACAAGAGAAGTATTTATTAAGGTACACCATGAGTCATTAAGCACTGATATCGATAAAAGACTATAAGAAATCAAGAATGAGACTTCCACTTCCAGGCTTAGCCTGACCCTGCAGCCGGTAGCTGCCATGCTCTTCCCTCTCTGCCACGATCGCTGCTCACTCCCACGCCTCAGTTTGCACGGAGGCATGTGTCCTGCCACATGCATCCCCATCATCCCTGCCTGTGGGGCAAAGCTGGGAGCTGATGAGGGTATTTTTTCTATAGGTCACAGCCATGAGCACCAGACTTTGTGGATGGCTGGAGAGGGAGAGCAAGGTCGCTGTGGGAGAGATGCTCATGAGCTCATAGCCCAACGGCTAGAGCAGTCGCTTGGGAGAAAGGATCCTGGTCCTTGCATTGAATCTGTATGTTATATTAAACCATCAGTGGGTAAAATATGGAAAGGCTAGAAGCAGGTCTCCCCTTTAGCCAGAGACCAAGCCACTGGGTTTGGTGAGGCTCCGTACTGGGGGATGAAGGGCACTGGCTGTGCATCGAGCGGTGCGGGCTCAGCCTCTCGCCCTATGCTATAATCAGTTTTCCAGTTACAGGACAAACGCCTTTTTGTCTTTATCAGGGCTGCTGAAAACCTATACAAACTTTAAATGTATTTTAAATGTACGAGATTAAAAAAAAATTGGAAAGGGAGAGGTGAATGGAGTACATTTGCACAGTGGCTCAACTTGAGAAGTGTGTAAATCTGCACTCTTTTCATCCAGCTCTGTTCTCTTCTCAAAGAAAATCCCCAGTGAAATACTATTCAGAAAAGAGTCACTTTCAAATACGGGAAATGACAGTGCTTTTAAAGTGGCATCTACATGCCCCAAATCCAGGGAAATCTTAAAGATACAGCATGAATCTGCTGTCAAGCACCAATGCCATCATACTTTCAGACATAGAATAAAACTGTATCTGATAGAAAAGTTGCTTGCCAGGGTCTGTGTGCCAAACAGACCCCGACTGTATTCTCTCCATTAAATCAAACACTTTTCTTACACAGTAAAAATGGAACATAGATCAGCAAGAACAGAGTTTTACTGAAACGAATACCCATAGGTGCTATTGGGAAGCGAGGGAACTGTGTTTAAGTGATGTGCTATCAGCTCACAGTCAGGTCATCTCAAGATACACGACACTGTCGGGTCCGTAGCTCGTTTCTGCCTGGTTACAAGACATTTGCCCACTGCTTGTAGGTTTAAATTGTGCTTTTCACCATTTCTATTGACAAGGTGCATCAAAAGGTGATTCAGGATATTAGGAAGATTTTGGAAAGGAACATCCACATTTGCCCCTGGTAGCAGAAAGCCTCTGTTCAGAACTGTATGCCATTACATTACATTGTCGGTCCCTGATGTTGCCAATATTTTCAAAATTGTCTGTACCAGATTTTCCCTAACTGTAACAAAGAGCTCTTACTGTGGCCCTTTCTCGCTTACTATTTCTGCCCAACAAATTCCTTTTTTTTAGAAAGAAAGCAAAACAAGGCTCCTCTTCCCCTCCACAAACCTTTTTCTCAACTCCAAAGCCGCTACCATATTACCTGGACTCCTTGGCCCGGCTCCTCTTCCTGTCCTCTGGCTTCTCTGAAGCACCTTCCCTCCTCTACAAATACACATGCATCCTACCATAAAAAAAAAAAAAAAATAAAAAAAAAAAAATTCAAACAGCGACAAAAGTATCAATTTTCCAGATTTTCATTTGGGTGGGGTATTAGAGCTGCAAATGTTCTGGTCTTCCACCCCTCGATCCTCAACGTTTCTTCCCCTCTCTTGCTATTCCCTGAGCATCCCTCTATCCTGCTGTTTGCATCATGCCTTTCCCTTTCCCGTTCTCATTCCCGTCTTTTTCTTTGACTTGCTGTTGCTCAGAAGCTTCCACCCATCCCTCCCTCCATGGTAGCTCACAGGCTGATCAGCCACATGGAGGAAGGTCTGGCTGCACCAAGCTGCGTGTTCAGCCTGTGGTTCTGCTGCCTCCTTCCCTGGGCTGGAGGCAGAGTGGGTGCTAAATTCGAGGCTGCCCACCAAGCCATGACCTGGGTTTCAATCTCCCTTCCCTGCAGCCGGGGTTTTCATTGCCACCTGACTTAGCACCCCAAACCAGAGGCTTCAGAGGAGCCAGCGACACGAACCTCAGCTCCAATATTTGAATTTTTCTTGCTTCTTCTCTTTTCTGCTCCTGTTTCTCAACACGCATCTCAAGGGGTCCTGCGGCCACTTTGCTGCATGCCCACTCCCTCACCAGGTGTTGCTGGCGTTGGGGCCCATGAACATACCACTTCTGTGTTGAAATAAGGGAGGAATGGTGAAAGACAGAGCCAGCTTTGCCTTCACCCACTCCTGCTGGTGGGGATAAGCACCTCGCCGGCACGGGCTCTGCGTCCGTATTACTCTGCCTTTGTTCATAACTCAATCCTGCCAGCCTCTGAACTATTTTTATTGCTCTCCTCTGAATAATTTTCAATCTGTCACTATCTTTCAGGTAATGTGGTGCCCATAATTAAATACTGCAGGCGCTACCGCACCAGAGCCATATGCAGACGGACTATTACCTTCTTGCGCTGTGATGTGATGTCTTCAGCCCCAAATCAAATTGGCCTTTTTTTGCTGCCATATCTCAAGGCAAACTCATGTCTAATTTACTCCACACTATCATCTCTAGATCTCTTGCAGCATTACTGCTTCTTGGTTTTTTATCACTGATTGAATATCTGGGGTTTAGATTATTTTTCCACAAATGTAGTAGCTTCTATTTTCTATGTTGAATCTCATTTTATTCTCCACTCATTTTTCCTGCCTTTTCAGACTCCTGTACGTTATTTTGCTCTCATCTTTGGGATTTCCAAATCCACCCACCTTAGTTTAGTTTGCACATTACATCAACAAACCATTCACTACTTCTCTTAGATCATTGCAATAGCTGGTAAATAAGCTCCCCATTCAGCAAATCATTTCAGCACATGCTTATAACCTTTAGGAGTCAATAGGGCTCAGGTATGTGACAAAGTGCATGCTGGCACGCTCGTTAGTTTGATTGTAATAGGGAGAGCATCCTTCATGTCTGAAGAGCAGCAGGTATTTGTGGTGGGGCCGTAGCAGGGAGGGAGAGGGTGACATGGGGCAGAGGAAAGGCTGGACTGAATATCACTGGTGAAGCAAACCCATCACGGGCTGCCAAGTGCACCCGCATGTCCTCACCTGTGTGGCCGGGGCTTGCGTCGGGGTCTTGCCCAGTTGAGATGCCACCGGAGGCTCCCCCAGATCAGCTCATTGCCATTCCTCAGTTCTTTCTGCTGAGAGATGTTCGAAACCACGTCAATCTGAATTAATGTTGGGAGTAAGACGCCGGGAGACAGCAGTGACTGTTTTATTAAAATCCAAGGACCCAACTGAGCAGTCCTGAACTGTGCTCACATGGATAATCCCACATATTTTGAGTGTCAGACCTGAATTCACAAATTTTCTATTTCTATAAAAAGGAACTCAGTGTTTGCTGATCAAGATTTGCTTTTCATAAATCCATGCTGCTTATTTACTCTGTTAACCTCTAAGTGCCCAGTCCCACCAAAGCCAATGGAAAGATGTCCTTTGACTCCCAACATCTTCAGATCTGGCTGCAAGGATTTATCTACCTGGAGAAAAATGTCTGGAGTATCTACGGTGAAATAAAATCAGTCCCAACATCTGAAATACATTCTTTGGATAATCTGCTCTAAAGTAAAAGGCATTTGCTTCTGGAAAGCTCCACTCAGAAGATACAGTGATTATTTGGAACCAAAACCTCATTTATTGGGTGATATTGCCCCCATGGGGAGGTGCTCCAGAGCAGCTATTTCTTAGTCTCCCCCCCCCCCTCCTTTTTTTTTTTTTTTTTTTTTTTTGGCAGAATGGCTTATTTTGGCCAATTTCCCTACATAGACAAGCTCCAACTGATGTTTCTTTTATAATATTTGTACCTTTACTTGAATTGGTACAGTAGATCTGTTATCTTTACTAGAAAACAAGCAGGTCCAGCTTTCTTCTGGCATTGTTAACATTTTCTTCTTATTTTTTCCTGTAACTCTTCAGCTTTTCATTAAGAAAAGAAAAGAAATTGGCAGTGCTTTAGGACATTTGTTAGCTAATTCCCTTAGCGGTGAAGAAATCCAGGTTAGGTAGTTTATATAGGGTCATATTTTGTAGAATCAAACTGAATTGCCTTATTTATTCTGCTTGTCCTTAAGAAATTCCAGCTCAGATCCTGTAGTTATTTGAGTAAACAGGTTTGTCGTAGGACTACTTGTGAAAAGCCAGTTTCAAGCATATATGTAAGAATATTTTTGGACAATAAACTGTGATGGTGAAGAAGGCTGGCTGATGGCAAGCTGATTCCTGACAGGGAGGCTTCCACCCACTTGCTCAGGCGAGAGCGACACAAACCCTGACCTGCCTGCCCACTCAGATGAACCCACACAGCCTCAGGTTGGAGGAACAAATGCTCGTAGCGAACAAGTCAGCACCGATGCACGCTTCACAAATAATATTTCAGAAAACGCTGTGCAAGAATATTTAGTAACAGACATCTCAGAAATCTATAATACCCTCTGAGACAGCTTGTGACCAAAAAGCAGGAAAAAATTGAACAGATAATTTGCTGTACATTTTTCCACTGTTGTTACATTTGCTTGCTTATTTATTTTACTAAGTTTTCTGACCTTCCTACAAAAATCACCTCAACTTCTTTTATGCTTATTAAGGCTAGATTTTTTTTTTTTAAAGTTCATCTGTCCAGCCATTTTTGATTCACCCTTAATTTAATCCCCTTCTAATTAATTAATGGGCCTACTGTCTCTCCAGAATGTCTCTTCCCTTTGATATAGGTTTTAAAGCCCTTTTTAAGTTCTTTGGTTAGCTTTAAATTCTTTTTTCCCCCTTATCCTTATTATTTCCCCTATAATCCCTAACTGAATTTGAGTATGCTTGTTTGATTCCTTTCCCTGCCCCCTCTTGCTTTCTAATTTTGACTACAGCTTTTTTTTTCTTTTTTTTTTAATTAAAAAAAATTAAAGCCTCAGATCTTTGCACAGTCCCTTATGAAGCCACATTGGCCGCTTCTTGTTCTCTCCGTTCTTCATTTTGAGAGGAGCAGGAGTCTCTTGCAGCTTAATTATGGTTTCTTGCAGGAGTCCCCCTGCTTCCCCTCACGCTGGTGGCTGTACAGTATTCCTCCTCCTCCACAGACTTTTGTTAAATACAGTATGCACGGTGCGTACCAACCTTTTAGATCCACGAGATTTCTCCCCCATTGATATATAAAAATACCTGCCTATGGGTTTACATCCAGGTGGGCTTTTTGCTGTCCCTTGCCTTGTTTCTGGCATTAAATCTGCTTCCAGAAGGACCAGGGGATGCTGCTCCTTTTGTTAGCTTCAGCACTCGATTTTTTAAATTGTTTTCCAGCAAACACAGCTACAAGGTCACAATCGATCCACAGCCAAAGTTTTGGCACATTTTATATATTTCACTTGAATATAGCTGAAACCAGGGCCAGATCCTGCATGGGCGTAAACCTCTGCAGCCTTTTACTCCCTTAGACCTGCTTTCTGCAGGCGGCGGATGCGGCTCAAAGTTCCTCAAGACACTTGGGAGCGATTTCAAACCCTTCTAATTTTCCTGATAATATTGGCACTCCTGGGTGCTGGTTTCCTGGTAGCTTAATTTTTTTTTTCTCTATATATAAACCTGCAAATGTTGATAGCTTGAGTTTCTGGAATCAACTCTCAGTCCTCATGAAGCTATTTTAATTAGAATGGGAGGGCTCTGTTAACTAAAAGTGGAAGAAATATTGATATGAGGATGCTCTGAATTTTGCTCAGCCTAGCGAGCATCTTCTACCTCTTTGTGAATGCTGAACTATCAGAAATTTTAAATAGAGTTGGGGGGGGGCTACTTTTTTTCTCTTCTTTTTTCTCCTTTTTTCTCTTTTTTTTCCTCTTTTCTTTTCTTTTTTTGTCTCTCTTTTTTCTCTCCCCCTCCCGCCTTTTTTCCTCCATCACCTACCATTACCACCTAAACCCTTTTGTTCTCACATCTGTAAAATACCACATTCCCAGCCACCTTTTTCACAACATGCATTGAAACCCAGCAGGTTTATAATATCTTCCCCATCCCTAAGCCCACATCGGATGCCTTACAGTCCTGTCATATTTGTTTACATCCACTTGGTTTTAGTTCCTCGCTCTTTTTTTCTCCGTAGAGCCTTCGCCCCCGGTTTCCTTTGAGCTGCCTTTCATGCCAGCAGACTCTGGCCAGTTAATTGTTCATCCGGGATAGGCGAGGTTGAGCCGGGCTGAGATGCGTTTCTTCTTGTTGTGACAATTGTTCGGACTGTTCGCCACTTCACGCTCGGATGAGTTTTTCTCTCTCCGCTGCCCGTACCGCCTCGGTTGGCTCTCCCGCGTCTCCTGGGCGCAGATGCATCCCAAAACGGCGCTGCTTTGGCTTCTCCTTCGGTGAGACTTTTCCCCTGCCTTCGCAGCAGATTTTCAGCCGTTCGGGGTTGGGTCTTTTTGCCATCCTCCGCCGGGGCTGGGGGTTTTGTCCCAGAGTCAGCGTTGTGCGGGCTGCCCCAATATTGACTTCCAGTCCTTCTGGACTTTTATTTCATTCAATGTTGGCACCATATGGCAACTATGGCAACTGAATATATAACCCTATTCAATTTCTGACTCCAGTCTGGCATATTAAAGGGCTCCATGCTCTGGTCTGGAGGAAAAAAGTGATTCCTGCAGGACATAGTGGTAGAGAAGTTCAAATAACACTTAGCTGCCTTTAAAGTTTCCCTTTTCTAATATGACAGACAGAAAAAAAAAAGAAGTTAAATATATTTGACAAGGTTTCACATAGGGCAAACATATAATATGTGATGTTGAAAGTGTAACAGTTTAGTCTGAATTAATAATACAATTATAGTATATATAAAATCACATTATATGTAAGGTCCACCAGCAACATATTCGTGTTGATTTTTGTTTCATTTTATTTGCAAAGAAAGCTGGAATGCACTGCTTCTCAGAAAGTCAGCTGCTAATAAAGCAGCTGGCTAATAAAGGGCAAAAATTAATGTCTGAGGGAAATATTTAAAAGCAACCCGGTGACTTAGGGACGTGTGTCAGCTGGGACACATCATTTATTTAGGCATTTTTGGAAGTTGCAACTGGAGTGCGCACTTGCTCACGTGGGTAGTTTTACTTGTGCACTCCCTTTGAATTCAAGTTAAGGTTACTCATGTGCATAACTCTCTTCAGGACTGGGCCCTACGGCTGTTTCTTCCTCCTGAAAAGATACTGAGGGAACTAATTTTTCTGATGATTAATCTCAAACACTGCACCTGCAGTGCCTGTTTTCACTTGAATGAGAAGAGATTGATTTATCTAGCTATCTTTCTGTCTGTCTCATTATCCATCTCCCGTAGCATCTCAGTGCCTCAAAAAATGATGACGAACTTATCTTCCCAATAGCCACACGAGGCAGGGCAGTATTATCTCCACTTGCCAGATGGGGAGATCAAGGTAGGAAGCAGCAAAGTGATATGCCTGAGGTCATGTCAGAAGTTGGTGGCAGAGCCAGGCAGTGCAAAGAGCTTTCCGGACTGCCAGACCCGTGCCATAATCCCAGTGCCACCCAGACTGCTTTTTAGATCCTCTGAAAAGGATTAATAAATCCTTCTGCTCAAATCCCAGCTCCTCTTCGTGGAGGAGCAAAACCTTGCTAAGGTCCAGCACGACTGATTGCCTGCACCGCTAGCTGAGCAGAGAGCTGCAAAACACACATCCCCTGGCAAGGAGGAGCAGCTTCTCTTATTCTTTAAGAGTAAGAAAAATATCACTGCCAAAGCTAGGATAAAAAGTAGACATCTCTTGAGGTTCCTCCTGTGATCGCCTGCAGTGCGGAGCTCTGGTTAGTTAGGCAGGGGGGCAGGCGAGCACAGGGGGCTGCTTGGAGGGACCCCAGCTACGAGCGTGGCATGGGCAGAGCGGCTACGCCGTGGGTTGGGGTCTGCTTTGGATGGGAGAATACCTGAGGGGTCAGCTGGGAGAAGGATGCTGGTGGACCCACTGGGTGTTCCCACCACTTGGCAGTCCCAGCCCAGCACACAGGGAGCTGAAGAACACATTCGGTGGTTGTGTCTCCAGTGGCTGGAAAGCGGTCCAGTCCTGGCCATGCTGTGTGGAAAGTCCTTGCGGTAATTATCCTCGACGCAAGGTTTTTGCATGAGTATTTCAATGTTTGTGGGAGCGATTCCCTGCCAGAACTGAGGGCTTTCCCCGAAGACGTGTAATCCCATCCCTCTTCCAAGGTGAGCCAACAGAGAGCAGCTCCAAGGTGAGGGTCACCCACCCTAACGTGTGGTCTGCTGAACACCCGGGGTAACCTGGGTTTCTTGTCTGACTCCAAATCACAGCTTGAATCCTGGCTCCCCATGGTACCTAGGGGTGACCCAGACACTGGCCTTCCCTGGTGCTTCCCGTCCTCCTCGTCCAGCCCTGAACTGCTGGAGTGCAGCTCTGGCCTGCTCCAGACAGGACCTGGCTTCGCGGGGATCCCACCAGGAGCACGCCATGAGAGAGGCCAGCTGACACACTCTCAGGCATCCCAAGGTCAGCGGAGGGGACATTTTTGTGGATATCTGTAAAGGCGGACACAAACCGGAGCACTGAGCCCAGGGCAGAGCCACCAGCGTGCCCGCAGAGCTGTTGCCCGGACAAAAGCAGGTGACACCACTGCCATTGCAGGTTTGCCAGGCTGAAATCCTACAGCAAATGGGCAAACAGCATTAATTAAATTCCAAACCCACCAGCTTTAATTAACTTTTTTGCTGTCCTGGTGCCCAGTAGCACCTCCTACCCCCAGCACCAGGAGGACGACACCGTGATGGCCACCAGCTGATGGAGGTGGCACCATGGCTGCCCAGGCACCTGGGCACGACCTCGCTGGGTATCGCTACTGGGGATGGCGGAACCCACAGCAAAGCCAGCTTTGTCCTCTTGCCCCAGCCAAATCCTGGGGGATGTCCCTGCTGAAGCCATTTTTAGGGTGCACCGGAGGAGGAACTGCCTCACTGCAGGTTATCTTTTCCAGGCACATCAGCTCCATTGCTTTCAGCAGGGCTACAAGCACGGAGGACTTGACTTTTCTTTTTTCTTAATGTGTATCTTAACGCGCAGTCGATGGGGCTAGTTATCTTGTCAGGGGCCTGGGGTAAGCAGAGGGCTGATGGGTGACAGCACCCAGCAATAGTTCTTCGCATGTGGCTTTGTAGCGTGCACCCAAGTATTACAAGCCTGGGTCCAATACAAATAAATAATTAAGTGTATTTCCTGGGGCAAGAAAATGAAGACTTGGAGCTGTGGCAAGAATGAATAAGTACAAGACCTCTAGACCTGCAGTGCATGCACGCCGCGTGTGACTGACAGTGGGTTTCTTGCAGCCATCACATCAAAATACTCCAGAAAACTGCTGTGCCGGGTGTCACCGAGAGGCGAGGCTCCAGCCCTGCCTCCCCTGCCAAAGGAGGGGACCCGGCACGCCAGGCAGGGGCTGTGATGGATTTTGAGCACCCCTAGGAAACTTTGCTGTGCTTCAGACGGTGCCATCGATTTAACATGTCGGTCTTCGAGTGAAGAGGAAGATGAAGGCCTTCCTCTCCCCCAGCCTTGCAGGTGGAGGGTGGGCAGCACGTGAACCTCCAGACAGGCCCCCCAAAGGAGAAGCGAGTTGTCACCTGCGTCCCCACGAGGCTCCTGGCTCCCTCCAAAGCTGGCTATCCTCCCACCTCCCACCCCAGCCCACCCGCTCGAGTTGTCCCACTCCTGGCAGGATTCAGGGCATCCTTATTTCCTCAGAAACATTGGTGCAAGCCTTAAGAAAGGAGGGAGCTCTAGTCCTTGGCACTAAAGATCCTGCCATCGTGCAGGCTGCTGTGCTGGGGATGGCCAATACCAGGGACTGCTGCTTGGCACATGGGGATCTTGGTAGGCGCACTGGGAAAATAGGTCAGCGTAAAAGCCATCCTTTTCCAGAGCACGCCTGGGATGCCTTCTAAATGTATTTCCAATATGTAAAACAGAGCGGGGATGGCTGGCACGTGGGCAGCAAGAAGGCTTTACATACGCCTGTGTGCTTGGCTTGCTGCTACAGAGGGAAGGGGCCAAAATTAGGGTCCCCAAATCTTCACCCATTTCCCCAGCTGGGCCAGCTGGACTCTCTGCAGAGCTTTCTCCATTTTGGAGAATGTCACCTTTGAAGCGAGGTCTGCATCTTGCAGCAGGTCCATGGAGCATGAAATGCTCCCAAGGCAGGTCTGCACATTCACCACCAGCTCCATCATGGGACCATTGTATAGCAGACACCCGGTATCACTGTCTGAGTTTGCATTTTGGCCTGTTCTTTTCCAATAACCTGAGTTTTTCCTCTTTTCTCCCTGTAAGTTGGTTTATACTTACCTTCTGTTTAATTTCCTTTGAGGATCTTGGTTTCTTTTCAATTTTGGAAATAACTTTTCTCACATTTTAGGGGAAAAGAAATGCAGCCCAGTGTTTCCTGCATCCCTCAGCAGATGCTACACTGCCACCTGCACTACTGTCACGGCTGTTTGGGGGAGGGACAGTCAACACTTTCTTGTTTTTAACAATTTTGCTAGTGCCTGTTTTTATGAAAAAATAATTTAAAAGTCGTTCTTGACAAAGATACCCCAACAGTACTTAATTTTCCCTGGTACACCTACAGCTCCTCTCTGTCATGTGCTCAACTGGTTTGGGTTTCCCCACTCCAGTTCCCAGTATCCCTTGTGCCTCGTGCAGCCCTACTCTAACCCCTGATCCACACTAGGTCTTTTCTCTCTCTTTTCTTTATTCTTCTCCTATGTCCTCACTCCTTAAGCTTTATTCAGCCTTCTTGACTCTGCCCCAGCTCTTCACTTCTCTTCTACAGCCTGCCTCCTCCCTGGACTTTCCCTCTTTGCTTCTCCCTGGGGTTTCAGAGCCTTCCCTGGAAAGACACAAGCACTCAGCAGGACACAACTGACTCAGAGGGGACAACAGCACGAAGTCTTCCTTTCTAGAAAAAGCAGGGACCAAGTTTGAAACCTTTAGACATCCATGAACCTTGGAGTACATGTTACTGAACAGGCTAGGTAGTGTAAGACTGTGCCCTATCTCTGCCTTAGTTTTTCCTCTGTTCTTTGCCTTAATTCAGAAGCCTTCACATGGTGAAGAACATTAAATTACTTCAAGGATTACACTTTAATAACTTCAAAATTGTCCTTCTGATCATGACCTGGAGGAGATTTCTTAGAGGTAACTACCTCCAAAAGAAGCAAGTCTGCAACCTGTCAGTGAAACGGCTACTGCAAAATTGCTTTGCCAGAGTGAGCATCGCATCTTCTTGCCATGACACATGGACAATGCTGCGCAGAAGCGTGGCTGGGACTCCAGATTTGCTAGACCACAGACCTTCTCACTCTCTCCTTTCCCATGTGGGCTCATCCGTGCCACAAACTCTGGAAGACTTGGACTGAATGACCACAAATCCAAGCCACTCCTTGCACCATCAGCTGCACAGGGGAGAGGTGGGTTTTTGCCAGTCAGTCCTATCCTGCCCTCCTTCAGTTTATGCAAGTTTTGACCAGTAAAAGTTGCTATTTCTGGTGTCATATCTATCCAAAGAGGCTGGTAACTTGTTTGAAATAAGGGGCTGTGCCTGTTCATCCCCAGGAGTGAGGAAACTGGGCCAGAGGAAACTCATCCAGGCAGAGTCAAAGAGCAGCAGCTGGACTGAAACTGGGTTCTTCAGGTTAAAAGTGAGGCTGACAACCTTCCCCAAATGCACACACGCAAACAAATTGTTGCCATGGATGGTCACAAAAGCATTCGTCTGGAGGATTTGTATTAAGTACTTCAAAATACACGTCCTCCTGACAGCAGGACAAGTGCAAGATGAAATAGTTGGAAGCTGATGAGATTAAATGCAAGTAAGGAATTGTCTTATCTAAAAATTTGTGATATGAATATACAATTATTTTTCCTGTCAGAATACCAAATAAGATGGTATCAACCAGTAAGATGGGATCTCACAGATCTGATAGCCATTTATGCACTCATAAGTAGTCTACATCTATACAGAACATGACACACGCTTCCTTAAAAAGTTGATATCAGTTTCTGGTACTATTGTATTCAAACCCCGAGAAAGTAATAAGGAATGGGTAGATAAAAAGTAGCTCTACCTAAATATTAGTGCTGGATAGGGGTACAGCTATTTAACATATGTCCATCAACATCAATCACAGTCTAGGCTCTAGGAAAGAGGATGCAGAAGCTTGGTGCTTCCATCGTCAGACACCTCTGTCTGACACCATTCCATCTTCAGGATGCACAGCTTTTCTTTGTGGAAGGACCCATGTTTTCTGAAGCTAGAAATGTCTCTGTGGCCAAGCTGCTTCTGATCTGAATGATCTTGGGTTTGCTACAAAAGTAGCAGAAGAACTGGCTGTTGAGATGGAGGTTGTGAAACCAGGTCTCAGAGGCAGAAAAAGCAGAACTAAAGTTGAGAAATCCCATTCTTTTTGTTTTCTGTGAGGTCTCAAGGAAGGACTTCCATCTAGAAAGATCGTGTCTCTCAGGAAGCTTGGAGCCCTCCCATCGTGGAGCAGAGCTGGAGGGACTTTGTGTTTTCCCTCACAAAAGTAAGTATTTTTTCAGATCTTTCCCCTCTGTAGGAGAAAGAAATGGGAAAAACACGCTAAAACCCAGAAAACTTAACCTGTGTATCCCAGGTATAATTCATTCATCATCCAAGATGTAGTCCTGAACAAGAGCTGCTATAAATGGGACCTGGTGCTGAGAACACTGTTCCTAGATCTGGGCACTTGCAGAGAAAGAGAAAGATGTTCGTGTTAATATGGACAATGTCCGTGAAGTGTCAGTTAAAAAATTCGGCTGATTTGTTCTTAACCTGAATAAGAAAAGCTCCAAATATTAGATGAGTTGCCTTGATTTGGTAATAAAGTTTTATACACAGAACTCAGCTCTTTATATCTTTCTATACAAGCTGGCTTTTCCAGGAATCATCCATTCTCAAAAAGTCTAAGATATCTCCTACTTTCTGTCTGAAGCATCTCTTAGAATTGCCTTCAGTAGCAGACAACCATGAAAGAGCCTGTCGAAACAGAAGAGCTTAGATTTTTTGAGGTGTGTTTTAAATAAATTCTGTGTGTCCCACTGAGGCTGATGCATTTCTAATATCCAGACTTATGGAAGTCAAATATAAGGCATGGCAAATAGTAAGGCTCTTGTGGGAGAAACTGTGGTAGTCAGAAATCTTATTTGGACAATTAGTCAATGAGAAAAACCCTTTCTTGTAACCATGTCAAGATGTTGGGTTTATTTCTCCTTTGGGAGCATCAGGAGCAAGTTCAGTCAAATCTCTGAAATTTTCCTGGTATAAAAAAAGTCTCGGCAAGAAGAGAATCAGGCACTTGCAGCATTTAGGAGAGTGATATCAATGTCACAACACACACCACATTTCCCTGCAGTGTCCGTGGAACTGGAAGAGAGTACACATTACTTGAAAGATGTTCTGGATACCTTCTGGAGATGTTCCCATAAACATTATCCAAACAGGACCTTCCATACAAACCTGTGGCTTACAGAGAGCCTAAAAAGCCTGAAAGCATTGCTGTAAATGGTAACTCATCGTGAGGATTTGAAGAGCATCTCAGAGTAACTCGAGTGGCTCCAGAGCACATTGCTACATGCAATGCTCTAGCTACACACAAGTTATATCCCAGGTACCACCAAACTTTAGCTAGATGCTTTTCTGCCCTAAGTCATCCAGTAAATAAACCACCAGCAGGACAGGTCTGCCATGAGATCATACAATCACTCCTCACTTACAGCTTTTGACAACTGCAAGAGCCTGGAAAAAAATTTCCCCTGTGTGTTTCATGTGCTTAGAAGTCAGTCTTCCTAATTTCTTGCACAGTCAAGACAAGATCTTGACCTCTATGGGGCAGGTAGCACTACTGTCCATGCAGACACCAAGTTATTGCTGAGAGCCCTGCTAAGGAAGCGTAACCTACCTGTCCTCCCGAATACAGTCATGAAAACCCAGCTTCCTGCCAAGGTAAACGAATATTTTATTAAAACCAGTTGTCATATAGAACTAAATCCCAAAGCTGTGAAGTATAAAAGAGGCTTTCAAGCTGACTTTCCTTGAACTGTGGCAGCTTAAGTCTTGTTGCCATTGCTGAAGCTCATCAGGAAATCATTTGAAGGGCTCAAAGGTTAAGAATCTGTGTTTTCATCTGGACACAAAGGTGAAAGATCAGATGGCTGATCTCAGCTACTTGTGTTTTGTCTTTTTATCATCATCTTCAAATGAATCAAAGAGCTGTTCATTCAGTTTCATGAGGGCACGGCTTTCTTAGACATATCCAGGGTTGTTTATAGGCTTTTCAGGAGAGATGGAGGACCCTCCCTGAAGAGAAACAGCCAGAGCTGGTGATATTTCAGGAAGCCCCTGAATTAGGCAGCCCATGATGTTAAGTTTTGTACCAACATGTAATACAAAACACGAGCTCTTCCCTTACTATTTGAAGAAAGACAACAGGTGGATAAAATAAGCAGATAGGACTGAAGGATGGAGGGGGAAAAGGAGAAAAGATGAAAAGCAAGGGGGAAGTCCACAGTGACTAAAGAAGACACAGTGTCTACATATAAAACAGAGCAGCAGCCTGAGCCCTGCACACCCATCAGAGAAGGTGAGCCAGGAATCTCTCAAATGCAAAATTCTGGAGTAAATCCTGAGCTTCCCTCTGGGAACTTTGGGTCAAACAATGGCCAGCGCAAGGTGCTCCACGGGAGCACTGCACTTGATGGAGGAGCTGCAGAGAAACATGAAGGGTGCACAAGAACATGTGGCAGTGGCCATGGCCACCCTGACTGTGCTGCAGCTGCCAGGTCTGCATCTCTGCCCGGAGCAGAAACACGCTTGAAGTTAAGCCACAAAACACGTGCTTGTTCCTAGAGGCTGGGGAACATCTCCCACCACGGAGACTTTGCAAAGTCAGCGAGAGGTGAGTGACTGCTCGTGCCTACAGCGTGTCCCTCCTGGCGTCCCAGCCTCTGGCTCCCACTAAGGAGAGAGCAGCTCTCTCTTATTCCACATGTGATACTCCAAGCCTCTTCCCCAGTACTTTAAAAACCCTCCACAGTGCAGTAGCTCTGGGCAGAAAGAAACAGACTGACAAGATCCCCCTTAAGGAGAATCAGTCTTAACCTAAAAAGACTTCTCCATGGAAAGAAGATGCAAATTTCTCATTCCTTACAGGCTCTGGGTGGGAAAGGGCTGCAGTCAGATAGATTTTCATGTCTGTCCCTCTTTTGAATCTGGAAGACAGCAGACAGGTGGGTTTCCTGAGAGTTCAAGGATTGACTGTACAGGAGAAGCAAAAATATGGGGAAAACAGGAGAGTCACTCATTTTGGGGAGATGAGGCAATCTGAAATCTGGATCTACCCTGTGCACCACGCTATGCTATCGTATGAGAAAGCCTCGCTACAGCAACACACCCCCCACCGCTGAGTTTACGTCTTTCCCAACTGTTCCCACTGCTCCCAAGTGTCCCCAGCACAAGGGTGGCTCAGCCCAGAAAGACCTCAGCTGTCATCCTTCAGTATGCTGTCCCAAAATGTCCTGGCTGTGCTCAGCACCACCAGGTTATTTCTCAGCCTAGTTTCAAGCAGCTACTAGAGCCCTGACATTCGTTCTATGAAAAAGCCTGTAAGTGAAGAGATACCGCTAGTCACCCTGGAAAGCGAGCACAACTGGAGAAACTGGGTCTGGTGGGAATGAAGGCCAGTAATCCAGGTAAACTGTGACCACCTGCTGTGCTGCAGTCCTCCTCTCACCTGGGCCAGTGTAATCGAGGGCTTTGAAAAGGAGAAAGTCAGTCCTGATTTTGGTGCAGCACGCCACAGACATCCTTTCAATGCAAAGTTTCCTCTTAGCCCACACAATGGAAATATAAAGATCTTTATAATAATTAATAATGAAAGCAATGTACGTCTGCAACCCAGTACTTATGTTAAGTAATGTGGTGCAGCAAGTCAGGTGTTGGACAAGGAATGAGGATGTGTGATTTCTAGTCCTGTTTCTGCCAAATTTTGTCTCTACTCCTTGTTATTTTAAGTTGTGGGTAAAGGTACTTATTCACCCTGGTAAAGTGCTTTGGTTTGTTCAGGTTGCTCTGATGAAAACACAAAGGCTGTATGAAAGATGACTCAGGCTCAGAAAACACCAAATGTCTTGAAATTCTTTTTATGGTCTTACCTGGTCATGCAAAGCGAAGCCTTTGAAAGTCAAAGGAGAATTACCCCGAGAAAACCAACCTCACCTATTCCCACTCCCTGGGACTCAGGCATCATCGCTGTCCTCCCAGGCTGCACCATCCTCAGGCGACCACGAGTTCCTACGCTCCTGCGTGGGTGTCAGGCACGGCCAGGAGGGCTCTGGGAGACACTGTGGCTTAAGTCAAAGCCTATTCCAGGCAGGTATTAAAGCACAAGCTGAGTGTTAGGGTTTAATTCTGCATGGGAAGCTTCTTTAGGAAAGGCAGAGTCACAGGCTGGGTGCTGAGGGCTCGCAACACTGCCCGCACTGGAATTAAGCCCAGGGGACTGGAAGGAAGGAAGGTATTTGAAACTGTAAGGTCTACCCAACCTAGACAGCTCAGTCTTATATTCTGAAATTCGGTGGTAATGGGGGAATTAGAAGGGAAGAACACACGGTGGGTATATTGATAACTAAAGCCTCATAGGAGGCACAGCTCCAGCTCCCCCCTGCCTTTAGCCATGTAGGCAGAGGCCACCTGGAAGCTCATACAGGGTGCTCCATCAGTCATAAATTTCAGTGTAGGAATGAGACTGGTTCTTCTTCTTCCACGAGAGCCAGGAGTGTCTCGCTGGATGAAACGGGGTATATTTTGTGGTTCACTTCATGTGCCACAACAGGCAGAGCAGCAGGCTGGGGGCACAACCATGCTGTCCTGCTGCCAATGCAGTTGAGCACGGCAGAAAATGCCTAACACAACTAAATGCAATGGAGAAATATTCATTAGTCGCCAGGATATAGCTTACACAGTGAGAGAAGTTGAGACCAGTCTCCATCTCTCTTGGTATAAGCAAACAGGCATTTAATCACTCTTTTGTATCCCCAAATAACACTTTCTAATAGTTTATCATCCTCATGGAGGCCTGAAAAGATGGCTGCGTGGTTAAGACCTGGCCACAGCAAGGCCAAAGGTGGGCAGGTTGTTTAATCGGTGCCCATTCTTGACCTGTGAAAATGGAGGAGCAATACTCCTGCATCATCTGGTGTGTGGTGACAAGCGTAAGAGCTCCAGGTGAATTAGCTCCTCTGCTCGTACAAGGCCAAGCACATGGGTTCCCAATCCTGACCAGGGCTGAGAGCCACCCCCCTAACAGAGCACATAACGCACAAGAATAGTCATGAAATTCAAAGACAAAAGAGATCGGCTCAAGGTACCCTGTTCACTGTGTGACACACTTTGCACAGTGCTTAACCTTCATTTTCCCACTCTTTACAAGCACCGGTGTCACGCTGAAAATTACAACCTGACCCTTGGGCCTGCTCAACAGCAAATGGCTGGTGCGGACCTTATTTTTGGTGTATTTGGCCCTTGGCACAGGTCTGAGCAGCGGCAACCCGGTGCTGCTTCTGTGCTTCTGCGATGCTGATGCCGGCTGGAGCTCAGCCCTGATTGCAGGAATTAGCAGAACTGATCAACACGCGCAGTCAGATAAATACAGCCCTGCCGAGCACCAAGGCTTTCTGAACTCTCACCTTTTGTTCATGTCACATTTAATATGACAGGGATTTTTTTTTTTTTTTTTTTTTTTTACCATTTGAGAAACATTGCCATATCGAAATCTTTTTCTTTCTTCCTTCATTAATGTCTGTGTCACCTCAAGGGTTGTTATAATTCCTTGTTGGCTGCTCTTCCAGAATTTGCTTTAAGAAAACTTCAGCTAGTTTTGAATGCAGCTGCAAGGTTAACTAGAAATAGAAAATGTCACGAACATGCTGGATATATATCCCTTCTGCTTCCCTGCCACTAAGCCAGCTTTTCATAAAGTTTGAAACTGATATTAATATTTAACTTTTAACTCACAAGATCTTTCTTGGTCTCAGCTCTGCTTAATTAGCTGACATTTAGCTCCCTCTATTCCACGGCACACACCTAGGAGTCCTTGGGTACCGGTTTATTAACATTCCCCAAAGTAGATTGGAGCAGGCGGTTACCAGAACCTTTATCAATTGCTCCCGAAGGCGATGGAATTTATTGCTGAATGCCATTAAACCAGCCAGGTCTGTAAATATGGTTAAAGGCATGAAGACACCCTTGTTTTCCAAAGCTTCTCGCTCAGTTTAAATGAGCTTTGTGAATTGGTCTCTCTCTTTCTCTTACTCTTTCGCACGCAGCCTTGTTGAGGCACTCCTAAAGAAAGACTCTGTATTAACCTATATTGCATTAAGCACAGTTCTGCTGTTAATCAACGCTCTTACAGCAATATACGCTGCTGCAGCGCTGCTCCGGCATTGACACAGCTGCGTGGAAGTTGCCGAGCGTAGCAACTCCACCTTGCATTTGTTTGCTAACCTTTCACGCTCTTCCCTCACTAAAAGCTTTCCTCCTTTTCATCCAGCCTCAGAAATCCCCTGCTCGGACAATATAAGGCGTAGGTGCTAGTTTTACACGTACGCTGAGCCCACAGTAACGTATCGGGAGCATTTTTCCCCTTGCTCCCTTCCCTTCCCTTCCCTTCCCTTCCCTTCCCTTCCCTTCCCTTCCCTTCCCTTCCCTTCCCTTCCCCTGGCTGGTCTCCTATTGCCCCCTCCACCCCTCCGGTGGCAGAGGAGCTTCTGCCCAGTGGGTAACTCCCAGAGACTTGTTCTCAGAGTAACCATATCCATCCCAGCACTAAAAGTGAGGAGAATTTTCAGAGACCGACATAATTTAAGATCACTCACGACTCCGTAACCGCAATGCTAATTACCTACTTAAGCCTCCAGAACAAAGTATGCTGTACTTGGATGTGTATGCCATAATTACGAGGTATTCCTCACCACTCCCGCCGTAAGACCCATTAATAGTATTTCATTTAATACGTATCTGGCTCTCCTCATTTCTGGTAAACTTGGTATGCATTAGGAACACCATACAAGTTAATATTTTGCTCATAAAATTCTACAATGCTTGTTCTTTATGTCAATGAAACAGTGGCAAGCAATAAGCATTTTCTAAAATCTGTATTTTGATGAAGCTATCACAGTATGAGCAAATGTCAGACCACGAAGACAAATATGAATAAAAAATATGACTAGTTAGTGAACAACCTTGTTTTAGGGCTTACCTTAGTAAATAAAGTTTTGGTCTTGCCCATTCAGGATCTTGCTTCATCCATTTTTGGTTCCTCAGTGAAATGAAGTTGGTGACTTCAACTCATTCAGCATAAGCCACATTTGAAATAAAATCTGTCACCAGGAAAGTGCTCTTTGCCTGGTATATTTGGCACGGAAAATGAAATAAACCATTTTAAACAGAATGTAATAATAGTCCTCATGAACTGGGGACCCCCAGTCTACCTAGGTCAAATGTAACAGCTGTATCCCAAGTCAACAGACCAAACAAGGATCTGGTCCTTCTTTCCTAGAATGACCTTTACATTTCTGTTGCATTGATAAAAGGCTCAATCATGCCTTTGGATATGTCTCTGACTTCACCAGAGTAAGGTGAGATAAATAAGGGAAAAAAAGCAGGGCCTGAAGTCAGGACATATTTCTCTGATTTTCCACGTAGGTTTTGAGATGTTCATCTTGTGGAGGCAACTGAGGAGACCAGCTGAGGACAGCTATGTAAATATCTGGATAGATGGGATCCCAAGCCGTTCATGTCATGTCATATCATATCATATCATATATCATATCATATCATATCATATCATATCATTTTACCTAGTCTGCTAACTCACAGAAGATAAAAGGCATGAATCCTTTTTCCGACAGAGCACTTCTTACTGAACCCAGGATGAGATTGGCTTCACAAAGGGCCTCACAAATTTTAAGTTTGCTTCTCAGTATCTGCTTCAATAAAGCCACAACAAAACAATCTGAGTATTTATCCCAAAGATAAATACCCCAGGCTGCTGACAGTACCTATCAGATGTGGTCCACTACAGCATTGCTCCAGTTGTACCCAAGTTACACCAGGATAAGACTGGGGTGATACAGGGATGAGTCTGGCCCCTATCTTATCACTAATGCAAAAAGGAACAGATACAAAAATCCTCTGGTAGTTTTTGACTGTGAAATTCAAAGGCAGAATGCAAATGTGCAAATTATAGCTTAAAGAAAGACTTTTCTTCGGAGGGCCGTATATCAACACTATCATCTAGTTGTGTTTTCTCAGCGTAAACCACACTAACCTCAGTGGTTGAATGCACTCATTGAGCATGGCACGAAAGGACTTATGGCTCAGTAAAACAACCCAGGCAGGTAGTCAGGAGCTCTTTCATATCATGATTGTGATCAATTTTGAGGGCATATCAAATAAAATACAAGACAGCACTAAAATTTTAAAAAGACAGAAAAGAAAACTCTAACATACCCGCCTGAAATAATTTACCAGTCACTGTTACAGAAAGCACAGAAGTTCCCTGTAATTGTATAAAAAAAAGGAAAAAAAAATCCCACAAATTACTCTCTATTGCCATCTTGGTGTGTTTATTTTGATCTTTTGATAATGGTCGGGTGCTTGCACTATGCTGTTCTCCTGGATAATCAATTTTCTTTGTTGCTTTTATGGGTTTTTCATGTTGAATGATAAAAAGACGATGCTGGAGAGAGGGAATAAAATTTTAAATTTGGGGAAAAAAAAGATATGATTACAAATAAGGTGAAAATTAACTAGAATTTAAAATAGCTGCACAGATTCTCAGCACCTGTGTTCCTTGTATGCGACCTGGTAATATAACTTTTTTAAACACACTTTGAGCCAAATCTGTCTTTTCTGTCCACTCAAAAATCAGCAGATTTCACAGAATGGAAATAGGAGGGCAATCCAAACCTATCCCATTAATTTAATATGTGTATGTATTAGTTTTATATATAATGTATAAGAAAGATTTTCCTGCTCTCGGACTTTAAATGGAGCCAGCTGACTGTAGGTTTTGCATATGAGGTGAGCTCAGTATCCATACTGAAGACCCCACCTCGGCATAAATTGCCCATTTGGAAGCAGAATGAAGTAGAGAGAGAGTTCAAATATTTGAAAGCTTCTTTAAAAATCGGTGTTTACATACACAGGAAAGAAAGTTTTGAATCGGATTAAGTGTGAAGAAAGTCTTCCTTAAATACTGAAGGCATTTCCATTTTATATAATATAGCTGCTCCACGATACTCAAATTATAACTTTGACAAAGTATTCTGCAAAATTGGTCTGACAGTAGGATATGGCAGAAAATATTCCATCCTGAGCAAAAACTTAAGTGTCTTTTTAAAAACACTAAACCAGACAACAAATACTTGTGTAACAGATTTAGGGGACCAGATGTTAAACTGTTGTAAATCAGTATTGCTCTAATGGGTTCTGTGAAGCTCCAACAATTTATACTCACTGAGGGATGGACTATGTTATTGTTGAAATATTTAACATTACAAATATTGTAAAAATCTACAAATAAACTTTAAAATTACGTGACACATATTAACAGATTTTTAATCAGTGTGGGGCTTTTTTTTGCCACAAATGATTCATCGTTTTATATTCTTCAGTAGTTACTCAATCTGCAGTAAAAGTGACATATATAATTTTAGAATCCTTTTTTTGGTTACAAACCTTACTTTTTCTCTAAATATTTTACTGCTTTGAATGAACTATCCTTGTTACCTTAAACCCATGGTTAAGTAGTTAAAGTCTGTTTAAACAGTGCTTTCATAGAGTATTGGAGCCTGAAGCAGATATTCTCCCACTTTATCTTCTGGGGACACAGTGACAACCTGAAGTAAGTCCCAGCTCTGGGTGAGATTTATGACCGAATATTTTATACTGATTAATAAATATTTTGGACCAACCCCCCCCCCCCCCCCCAGTGATGAAAGGCATAAGCCCTGCCGGAAATATTTTGATGTTTTTTTGACATTTCTTCAGCAAGAAAGCTTTAATTTAAAAAAGTTATTACACTAGTGGTGCTCAGGTTGAGTGAACATTTATATTGGGATCAGTAGGACTTTGATATGGAAATTTTAAAGGAATGGCTTGTTTTAAAGAAACTACACACATTCCACTACGTTATTTCACCTTTAAAAGGAGAAATATTTGGAAAGTTTCCCGTCGCCATCTCAACAGCAGCAATACAAACTTAGCAGCTCTTAGCTATAAACTCTAAACTATTTCTGTTATGGAAATACAGATGAATTGACCATCTGGTAAAACAAACACATGAATTTGAAAAAATAATAGGTTTATTGAAATTATCTTGGTTATCTTTTTCTGCTGGAGCAGGAGGCTCAGTTTTTACAGACTCTAACTTTTACAATCAGATGTTGATTTTGTGAAAATCAGCACAACTGAGATGAATACCTTGGGGTAAATAAAAACCTGAACACAGAAATAAGGTCAAATAGCCAGTTATCCCTTAAACTCCACTTTCTCACCAAAACCTCTGCACATTCATTTCAAAATACTTTAATAGAAAACCACTTAAAATGAAAAAAAAAAAAAAAAAAAAAAAGACTAGGGAATGTGGGCACATTGAAAGTTAAAAGTAGAAAATACGGGAGATATTACAATGGCAAGAAATGATTTTACAAGGAAAAAAATGGTGTTTTCATCTTACTTTACTCTGTAAAATGAGGAGCTGATCTCTTCTCTAACCCTGTGCAAGCAGCAGCCGCTGCACAGGCGCCTAAGGAAGGAAAAGTTGGCTGTGATTTACTTATGTCCTGAACAGTAACACTTTGCTAAAAGTACCTATTTCTTTAATAAAAGATATCTCTTTTTCAAACTAGAAAAGACAGGTTTTCTTCTTGAAGCATGTCCACCACTGGAAGTGTTAAGCTGAAAATTAAAGCACGTTCCACTACTTTTGCCCAATAAATCAGGAAGAAGGCACAGTTTGAGGCATAACCATGACACAATGATAGCAAGTCAGGCTTCTTTAGATATACTCTTTGAAACAGAGCAAGAAGAATTTTTGTAAAACTAGAGTAAAGCAATCTATTCTCAACTCCCATCCTCAAATGTGTTAAATAATTCAGGGTCTGACTCTTCCCTTCCAAGGCACAAACACGACCCCCGCATCCCCACGCAAGGTGGCATTTTTGCAGAGCCCCGAAAACTCTGGCTCATTTTAATTGAAAAAATATCCCACGACGCCGGGGTCTCTAATGATTTTCACATCACAAACCCACAGTTTATGGGGAAATAGTTACTAGAAACCCAAGCCAGGAACTGCCCAAGCCCTCACAGTGAGCCTGCTGCTGCCCAGGTGGGTTTCACATCTGGCTTTGGGCACTTGCTGGTGCAGCCTTGGATGGGGTTGGCCATGGATTGACTTTGGAGAACAGACCCCAGCATATTGCACCCTAAGAAAAATTTAACAACAGCAGTAAACATAGAAAATATCCCATCTCACTCTCCAGAGGGTCTCACATTAGCGTTTAAATTCACTTTCCCTTGTCTTCCCAGTATAATCTTATAGCTGCAGCTAAAATCTGTGGGTTTTTTAATCAAACGTGGTATTTTAAAACAAGGAGTGTCACGGCCCAGTTCTTTAATAAACCCCACTGATATGGATCCTTCAATCCCTTGTAGCGTTCAGGGAAATCTGTGCTCACAGATCCTATTGCAGGGCAGGGGACTCAAAGGCTAATCTCTCTCTATACTGTTCTTTTTCCTAGTTGCATGGGGAGAAAAATGTGAGAAAATATGTAATTCCTGGGTGCTGTGGCAGCATTAAACCTCAGCTTCGTACCCCATATATTGACTTTATTAACAGTAATCTTGCAGAGGGTATTAAGGTAAATGGTAAATGGTTTAATGGCAGTTTAATATTCTGCACATACCCATAACAGACATTTTAGTTGCTTTTAATTGATGTAGCTGCTAGCTTTGTTAAACTCTCCAGGAGAGTAGTTCTCACTGGGAACGAACCTCCTAGAAAGTATCAGTTTGCAAAAACACAATAGTTCGAGCGATAATTGTGCAGAAAAAGACTTCTGGATTTCTTTGCAGTTGAATAAGAGCGTTTTGTTTCACTTTTGTATAACTCAACATCGGGTGCCTAAATTATAGTCAAACTTTCCAAAGAGCTAAATAAAGCAATACAGGGGTTAAGTCGCTTTTAAGATAAAACGGGGACTGGAAGATTTTAGCCAAACAGAACACTTTTATAGCTGTGAGCACATTAGGAAAAAAAAAAAAAAAAAGAAGTAGCAGAAGTCCTGGTGTTACTTAAACAGTAGCTTTCAGTGCTCATAAAAGATGCGGTATTAAATTATTTTCCACTTATAAATCAACTGGCTGTGGTCTATACATTAGCACAAGCTTTAGCTGGTTTTTGGCTTCTTACTTGTCTTCGCATAACTCCATCTAACCCCGAATGAAACGCTGCTGGCATGGTACTGAACCCCAACTATCGCAACTCAAAATATATATAAACCCAGAAAGAACACACAGAAAATGATTGCAATCGGCAAAAAAAATTAAAGGGCTCTGCAATTAAAAACCCCTCTATTATTCCATTGGTCCAACCGGGAACCGCACCTCCTGTCTGGGGGGGATAAAAAAAAAACGGGGGTAATCTCCTTGAAAATTAACTTTTAGATTTTTTTTTTTTAAGCTTGTAAAAATAGTAGAGGATCTGAAGGTGTGTCTCAGCAGGTTTTGCCTGCCTGTCTAGCGCTGAGACTTTTTGCGTGATCAAAGAATACATGACAGCAAACGGATCTATGCTTGTAAATATCAAACGGTTTGATCATACTAAAAGACTTTATTGAAGTTTCCCACTTTTTAATCAAACAAGAAACATCCACCTCCAGTAGCCATAAAAAAAGGTCTGATATGATATTAGAATAAAAAAAAAGTACTAAACATGACTTACGGATAAGGGGTTTTCTTCCTATAATATGGGACTTCCATTAATGTCACGTTTGTAGACTGAAAGGAAACTGCAACACTTATTATTTTACCATGGCACAGTATAAAAAGGGTTTGATTACACCAATATTAATAAGTCTGCAACGGGCCACAAGAAATAAGGCATGTTCACATACACAGCCTTTAAAACAGAATTAAAAGCATAATAATGAAATGAATACATCACTGACTTGTTTTGGTTTTTTTCCCCCCTGCTTTATGATGAAATCCACAGCATCAAAATCTGCAACTGGCCCGTGGAGAGGTTTTCTATACTATTTCTGTCACTTAGTATGATAATTCCTCCTCCCCCCCCCCAAAAAAAAAGTTAAAAATGCCATTCTGAATGAACACATGGAGCTCTGAATAAAAAGAGCCAATAATTTACAGTAAGACGATAAGAGTGTAATATTGCTTTAATATAATGTATTAATGAAAATTGCCATTCTAAAATAGATAAGACTTAATAATATAACTCTCATTGTGTTCTGTGAGTTGGAGGCTTTGGTAAGTTATATGTTAGTGCTGTGTGGCTGGCGAGAATCCTGACACAATTTCGAAGACTCGCCATTTCCAATGCCATTGGAGCCTGAATTTATTTTCCCTGGAAAAACCCAGGCAGGCACTTTCCTGCTCTGTCAGGTATTACTGTGCTCCTCTGCCAGCTCCTGCCTGTTGCAGAGTTCATGGAAACATGTTTTCATTATTTGTAATGAAATTTAATAAATTTATTTTCATCCCACTTTATACATAGAGCGAAGTAGCTTAAAAAAAAAAGGTCTCTGTGCCTTTTTTTTCATATTTATTCTTTAACATACTGACATTTTTTAAATGGGCGATGGAGTGATACAGGGAATGGCGTATTAATTTCTTGCCCTTATTTTTATGCCAGGATAGCTCAATCGCTCTGTAGTGTTCCTGCCACTTTTGAGAGCATCTTATATTTGCAACGATGAGGGCTTACACTTCTCTTTATTAAATGGCAGCTTGTTTATCTGTGCTAATTGCCAGGAAGAAAACGAAACTTCTTTCCTCTCTGCGGACCACTATTTATAGTTAGGAAGAGCAGCCCTGCACAAATGCAGAGTGGTATTTGCGTGAATGAGGCTAACGTGCAGTTACAGCAATCTCTTCTGTCAGAAGCGAGAAAATTATTTTGTTGAGGTGAGAAGGCTGGATGAGCACACAGTGTGGGTTTTAAACCCAAAATGTGATTTCAAAGGGAAAAAAAAGCACTTTTGAGCAGGTCCATGGGAAAAAAAAAAAAGAGACATTTTTAACAATGCGAGCTTTGATATCAATATTTTGCATGCACCTTTGGCAAATATTTTTGTAGTATTACTGAAGATGCACAAAACTGCAATTTGTTCTCCAAAAGGGTTAGGGGCTGCAATGAGGGCACCCAAGGAGGAGAGGGGATTTATCCCAATCTCCTCCTCTCTGAGAAAATCTCTCTGGAAGAAGTTGATTTTTCTACATTATCCCATGGAGCCTTCTGGGTTATGTTTCTGAAATGCCCAGGAAGTTTTTCTGTACAAGTCCTGCTACCAGAAATCCTGCCGTCCATTTTGGAGGAAGTACGTTGTTTTCAAAATAATCTGCTACTCGGTGTGTCTGCTCTTCTGGCACAACAGAGAGTAGCTCTGTTATGGCAGATATGACAAATAAGAAATGTTTGTAAAAAAAATCAAACCTGTCCTGGAAAGTTTATTTTTTTGGAATTATTTGTCCACACAGAACTTTGTGTCGTCACAGATGGAGTTCTCCAGTGCTCTGTGCTATGCTTTTTGAATAAGTATTAAAAATACGCTGATGCTTTAAAGTACATAAACTTATTTCTATGAACTTCTAGTGAGTCAGCTTTCACCAACTCCTAGTACTTTTTATGGGCTCTATTTCTTACATCCCAAATAATGCTTACAGCCTTTAAATCTCAAAACACACACCAATACACACAGGCGTTGATTCCGAGATCAATATTTTCATGCATATTCTATCACTAAAGGCAGCATGTTGAGGAAGGATAATCCAACTTCATTTATAATCTCATAGTACTTAGTGCCTTAAGTGATGTGCTTTTTAGATTCAGAAATGTAAATAAAAGTTAAAAAAACCAACACTGAAAACGAGGGCAACAAATGGAAGGCTTTAAATAAGCTATAATTAATTTTTGCAAGCATTTCCTTACTTCGTCAGGACTGAAAAGAGGCCTTACTTGAAATTATACATTTTACAGAGAAAGAAAACATTTATCAAATACATCCTCCCTAGCAGGTGATGGGGCAGTGGGCTGGCCAGCCCCTCTAAGGACAGCTCTTGTCTGATGGCAACGAAGAGTTCATCTAAAAATGAACGGCACATTTCTAAAGCTGCACTCTCATGGCTCGCAGTTCTGCTTAGTGGCCACAATTAGCAATTAAACGGGAGAAACAAATCCCTGTATTTTGTTGCAAGAGGGTTAGTTTCATTTCTGACTTGGAAATGACAGCGCAGACACATAAGGAGCAAAAAATCATGTAACACCAGGAGGAAAACACACCGCGTTAGCTGGGATGCTCAAATTATGCTGCATTAATATGCACGAAAGAATTAAAAAGAATTAAAAGCCTTTAAAAAAAGGGATGTTTTTTAAAAAGTCATGTAGTGTCATTGCTTATTCAACAACAGCCCACTTCTCCTCCAAAGCAGTACGCTGGGTTTGAAAAAAAAACCCAACCCCACACCGCTGTAGAGAGAGCACATGTTACATCAGACACAGTACCTGATTTTTCACTGCACAGCTTGTCAGCTAGATAGTCTGCCTCTTGGGCGATAAGTGAGAATATTTCATCTTCATACTCTTCTACGATACTTTCCCACTGTAAGGATGAAAAAAAGGAGGATACTCGTACTGTGCTTTTTTTTTTTTTTTTTTTTTTTTTTTAGCTAGAAAGAAGCAAGGCGGTTGCGACGCTGCGGCGAGGAGCCCCCCGCTCGCTCCGCTCTCCCTGCCCTATGCAGCGCGGGGATGAATGGGCGCTGCCCGAGAATTAATGCTACCAAATATTACTTAAACTTTATGCCCAGCCTCACTCTTGTTTCAAATCCACATTCACGGGTTGGGGGGGAAAACCCCTCCAAAAGGCATTTCACTTGGTTAGCCACCCCCCCCCCCCCCCCCCCTTTCAACATGGACTCAGGGAGGAGGCACTTGAAATTTAAATAAAGCAAGCCCATTTTGTATTCTGATATTAGCGGTCACGACGTGCAATAAATACAGCTCCCTGACCATGCAGATGCAGCTCTGATTTCACTTCAGATAGAGCAGTCCACAGCAAGGAACCGCCGAGTCCCCCCCGCCCCAGGATTTAGGGAGCTGCTGGTAATTCACCTCAGTGCCACAAAATGGGTCTCTGACCCCCCGGGAAGGACGGAGGAGCACAGCTCCGAGGGGGTGCACCGTCCAGCCTGGCGTTTGGTACCTTTTAGGAAGCCTGGGTGTATATTAAGAGGGAATTCCTGTCCCCAAATCTCCAGACTTCGCCCCATAAACAAGGAGAAGCCCTTTAATGTGGGTAGAGAAAAAACCATACTGAAATAAAACCTGCTCGCTGGAAGTCGTGCTCAGTACACACGCAAAAAAAGGCCCTTTGCTGCGCTTTGCTAAAAAAATCAAACCAATATCTGCCAGGACGTGCAATGAGCCCGAGCTGCCGGTGACCGAGGCAGAGCTGCTGCCTCCGCTCCTGGCCGGGAGCTCCGGCCCTCCGAGCGTGCACGCCGGCTCTCTCGCCTGCCTCTTTCAAGTCTCCAACTGCTTGAAAGGCCACGGCCAGCACAACCCCATGGTTTTTTTGGGGGTCTTTCCCCCCCCCCCCCCCACTTTCCATTTAGAGCTAAAAAAAAAAAAAAAAAGAGCCCAAAAGCATTACAAAAAAATTAAAATACGTATTTGAGGAAGGTGCTGGCATGAAGCCAGGCAGAGCACCTCAGTGTTTTTAGCAGAATTAGCTGAGAAAAATCCATCCCTACGCCACGAGGCCTAAGAAAAAAAAGATGACATCCCTTCTCTCCTCCCCTAATTTGTCCATAAATACCTGAAACTACTTTAGTTGCAATCTGGATTTTTAGCCACTAGTACAATTCCCTTATTTCCTGCACATAAATCAACAGTGATATTTTTTCTGGGAAATGCTGATTTATATTTAATCACTTAGAAAAAAATTCCCCAAGTAAAATGTAGTTTTGAACTGTTGGAGTTTAGGAAATATGTAACGCATAAAGCATCTGGTATAATCCGTGGGTTACTTCTGCAAGTGACGTGCCTTTTGTAAATGCTTTATTCATATTTATGAAGCCCTAAATAGATCCGAATACGTTTCTAAATAATGTTATAAAGCATCTGACAAAACGCAGTGTTATCACCAAATGCTCAGCCGGTTTCTGTGAGTAGCCAGTACGGAGTATGTTAAAATATGGCAAAAATCTTAAAGCAAGGCACGATCTGCATGAATTTCCTAATGAGGAGAAAGAGTGGGCACACTGACACAGCTTTTGCTGGAAAATAAAAGGTTACTCATTTGTTATGTTGGCTTACGGCAAATTTCAAAGGTTTGTAAGCATCAGATTAAACCTGGATTTCTTTTTTTTTTTAAAGTCTGCATAGATTTTTCTCTTCTTGCCTAGGAGCAAACCTCTCCCGTCTCCTTTCCTGTCCCAAGAACTCCGCTAAGTTGCTCTCTGACTTTGCCAAAGGAACCTCACGGAGGCAAAAATTGATTTTTGTTGCTTATTACATCACCCCCCCCACACACACACACTTCATACAGATAATGCCTACTCAGGTCGCGGAAAGAGAAAAAGAGCATCCCCCTCGCTATGTAGAGCTGTTGACACATTACATTACACACGTAATTAAAAACGTCAGCTCGAGCTAAGGTGAACCTGCGCAGACCCTGCCGGCTGACACCCAACGCGCCCCTCGCGCCCCTCGCCCTCCTCCAGAAGCCGGCCGCCCCTTGGAAACCTCCCGGCAGCCCGAAGAGACCGCAGCGAAGGGAGACGGCCGCCGGCGGCGGGGGTTTCGGGCCATGAAAGCCCTTGGCGCTCCAGCCACTTGTTTCTCTAGTTGAAGCAGAGTTTGCCAAAGTCCCGGGCTTTCAGTTGTTGCTCTGTCTTTTAGCCGCTGCTCGCCAGCTCAGATGCAGCTGTTTAATACCTCCCAGGGGTTTTGTGCGGAAAATAATAGCTTACAAAACCTAGCTTCTCCCAGGTTCTACTATTTCAGCTTTATTTCCGAACAGCTGGTCCGTGTCTTTGTCCATCCCCTTCCCTCCCGGCCGCGGCGAGAATTCGGCAGGAAACCTCCGGCCGCTACCTACGCCCCGAGAGCCACCGCCGCTGGCGGTGGGGGTCAAAGAGCAACCCTCGCCCTTGGAAACGGGGACAAAAAAAAAAAAAACCAACCCACAACAAAAAAAACCCCAAACCCCAAACTTCGCGCCCCGTCTAGACAGGTCAAGGTGCAAGATGCTCCTCTCCCTGTTGCGTCTTCCGGAAAGGGGCGTGAACCGGAGCCAAGTGCACAGCAAACACCCGCGCCGCATCCCTGCCCCTTTAGAAGACTTCTTTTTTTTTTTTTTTTTTTTTTTTTTTTTCCCTTCTTCTTCTTTTTCTCTCCACCCTCTGCTGATCAAAGTAGGAAGTTTTCATGACAACCATAGTCAAAGGGCCTGCATCGCAAATGAACTCGATTTCGGCGATGTTGATATATCCCGGCTCCATTGTCTCTTTTCAGACACAGTATGAACCCTTCCGGTCTCAATGATTACATTACAGAAGGACTTTCACATGTGGGCTTCATTTGCACAAAGGGGTTGCCTTGCTTCACCACCATCTGGCCACAAATCAGATAAATAAAGGCAGGAGAATTAAAATTAAAGCTTAGAGGGTTTTTTTTTTCCTCTCTCTCTCTCTCTCTCTCTCTCTCCCCCTTCGTCTTCTTCTTGCGCCCGGGCCCATTATGAAATCCCTCCCTCCCCCAGTTGCATACGGATGGGGAGTCTACTTTTTATGAAACCTGGGAAAAGCAAAAAAGTGCCTGCAAAAAAAGAAAAGACACACACACACACACAAAAAAGACAAGTCTGGGAAAAGCAAAAAAGTGCCTAAAAAAAAAAAAGGACTGCCATCTTTCACTCCCAACCCTGTTTGTAGGGCAGTGTAACCTATTTTACAGTAAAGACAGGCTCATACAAAACCGCATTTTGCTATTAAAAGTCCATCTCATCCACTGGGACGTAAATATTTTTTTTTTTTTCAGGAAAACACAACGTCCCACAGGCTGGAAAAAAAAAAAGCTGGTGGCGGTGGAAGGCGGCGGCAGAAGTGGGGTTTGAAACTTGTGCTCCAAACTCTGCTGCTGCTTCCTCCCGCCGGGGCGGGGAGTGCAGAGGCTCAGGTGGAGCTCAGACACAGAGCAAGCACTTTCCCCCCCTCCCGAAAAAAAAAAGAAATACATGGCAGTTTCTGCAGGTAGAAAATAAAATAACCTGCCAACGCGGGAGGAAGGTTTTACAGCCCTTACGACAGAAGGTGAGATTCAACCTCACAATCTAATTTCAGCCCTGGCATCGCTTCTATTGAGGTCAGTGTTGCTCCGGGAGGGATTTTTTTTTTTTTTGCAATTTGATTGCTATAGCAATAAATTGCACTAAATTTCATCCCCCTTTTAAGCTACTTCCAGGACAGTAACTTAAGTCAGCTGATGGGGAAAGCCACTTTTCATGGCTGTATTTCTTTACACATAGAGATATTATCATAAGTACAAGGGTTTTACTCTGCAAATACTGGGTAAAAAGATTTTTCCATGCCTATGCTCCAACCAATATTCAGGTGTGTAGTCACATCCCCTTCTGCCGCTCTGCAGCCCCTTCCCGTGGCTTCCCGGCTGTTTGGGAGCGCTGCGAGAGCGATGCCACAGAGTACCCTGCCCAAAGACAGGGCACGCATGTCTCCTGAACCTTAGCATGTGCAGCAAAGCCAAGAACTACCCTGGAGAAAATGCATCCAACCTCTGGAAAAAAACAAGAAAAAGAACCCTCAAAATCCATATGCCAAACCCCACAAATTTACAGAAATGGTTTTGCTGTGTGTGCTTTCTTGGGGATGCGCAAGAAAGTTTTTGTACATGCGCTGGCACCTACGCGATGTGGTTCAGGCAGAGCATGGCTTGTATTTAGCTTCATGTTTAGATTTGGGCTGTGTTCCCTTCTACCGTAATGAAAAGTATTTTAGAGATAGCAGGTAGCATATACGTAAAGAAGATGTATAAAAACATAAGAGCATAACCAACAGTTGGATTTACTCATTTTTTTGTTTCTCTTTAATAAATTACACATTGGATGCATAATGTCTGCATAACTTTGTCTTCTCTCATTTGTTTGGAGGCAGACTCACACTTTGGGTGGCAACTATTATTATATGAGCACATTTCTTGTAAATCCATGGATGCAGAAGCTGCCAAGATAATCTATTAATTCCTGTTGTCTATTTGTTGGGTTTTGCCTAGGGAAATTTTTGCAGAAATAAATGCAACTTGAATTTAAGGGAAGTATTTTTTGCTGAGCTGTGCTCTGCCTGGGCGTACAAGGCTCTAGGCAGTTGAGAGTGCTCTTTCTGAAAGTGTTTTAATAGTAAGAGAGGAATAAGTATTTGGACAAGTGGTGGAAAACTAAAGCCTTTCTTTCTATACTGTGAAGATTTTGAATAGTACTTGTCAATAAAGCAACTCCTATTGTAATTGTACCGGAGACATGGGCCTCCACCCCGAAAAAGCTGTCTCAGAGATACTAACCTCATTAAAATATGAATGAAAAGGCAGCCATCATTGTAATGGGAGAAAACCATTTACTTGGCAACAAACTTTATCTGCTATCTTTTGTAAAAATATAAATATGATATCCAGCAGATTTTTCATTACATTTGACAAGGAGGTTGATGAACACAGGGGGGGTTTTTTAAGTTTTCAAATAAGTCACAACATCTGATCCTTCCCTCCCTGCTTTTTCTACCGAGCATTTCAAAATGGGAAGCACCTTCAAATCATCTGAAATCTTTAAAAAAAGAAAAGAAAAAGAGGGCTTTGTTTCTTTGGGGCTTTTTTTTTAAGGTTGAAGGAAACTTTTGCGTTTATTTTTGGTTGTGTTCTGTTGTTTGTGGTTTTTTTTTTCCTCCAGAATATCTCATCCAATTTCAAAACAAAACAAGAGAATTCATTACGGAGTACTGTGACGACACCTTAATAACAGTCAATTATAGGGTGCTCAAATGCCTGTTCATTACTATGTCTCTGTTAATCTAGTCCTAAATTTCTTGCTTGATAGATACCACAACCAGCCAAGAATACAATTGCATTACGAAGTGCAATGAAAAATATACAAAATGTATCTGCAGGAAGTAGGCAGTTTCAAAATAACTGAGCTGTCAGTCAAACATTTGTCAAAACAATTAGACATATCTGGTCATTTTTTTTATAAAATATAGACAGACTTGGAATGGATAATAGGCGAAGCTTTAGGTTTAGATAGGAATTGTTTCAAAGACTTGGAAATAAGTCTTTTAAAATGTTTCATGTAGTTTAATCATTATCTTTTCATCCACAAAAGTGTTCAAATCATTTTTGATATTAGTTAAAAGTCAATATTTAGAAGTGAAAATTCAAACCTCCTTTGCTCTAGGCTAAAACAGGAGCAACATGAATGCTGAGCTACTCTAAAGGCTGATGGGATATATAATTAGCTATTATGTTAATTGAATCCACTGTGAGTTTGTTGTATGAGATTTCTTCATATAATATGCAAATAGCTTCGAAGGTTTAGTTTTATTAGACAATATAATTAGAAATCTTCTAAAGGAGTGAATTCTAATGAGGCATAATAAAGCTTTGTAAAATATCTGTTTGCTGGGTGAGCAGACCACCTGGGCTTAATCAACACCGGGAACTTTATTGTGTAATGGCATATTTTAAAGAAAGTTTAGGAATTTACCTTTCTAGGTCCATTCATCATAGCTTTATTTTAGAAGAAGGAGAGTTCATTTTAGCAAGGAAGGAGACGAAATTCTTGTAATAAGGAAGGAGGTGAAATTCCTGTAATCTGAGGGGAGGAAAGAACTTCAGAAATAAACAATTCGAATTCTGCTTATTTAAAAGAAAATAAAAATAAATTAAAAAACCCTCTCCCAGCTGTAGCGTCCGTTATGTGCACCTCGAGACGCTTAAAGTGAAACGTTACATGAGCAAAGTTAGCCATTATTCCTGCCATTAAATGCCTGCTTCAAGCAGATGTACATACTTTAGCTTCTGTAGTGTAACTAATCAGCGTAACTTCACTTTTGGTAAGATAGCCCAACATGTTAATATGTGGAATTAAGCACTCTCTTCTAAAGGAAGAAATTCACACCAGGGTAGTCCGGAGCCAGTCCCGAATTCCACCCTCGCATTCCGCTTGCTTTAAGACCACCACTAAAGACAAAGCTTAAACTATTTTAGTTAATGCCAGAATGTCAAAAATGTGTAATCTCTCGTCTAATTCGCCTTGTTCACACTTTAGACTGTGCCAAAGCTGCACTATTCCATCTTAATATTAATTGAAAATAATAAAGACAGGATACTTTGTGCTAATGTAGCATTCAGAGAAGGGCTTTTTTTTTTTTCCCCCATCAACAATAATCAGTAGCAACCCACTAAGAAAGAACCAGAAGCCCCGACTAAAGCTGCAGATTTAACCAAACCAAAACCGCGCAGTATCACGGCAAGTGCTGTGGCAGCCCCGTTGGGGAGGAGAGGCAGAAGACGACCCAGACTACAGCCAGGCATGGTGTCCGTGCAGCCAGGCTGCAGCTACCTGGAAAATGTTTCGTTTCTTTGTGCCATATCCAAATATCTCTGGTCCTACGCTTCACAGAGATACTCTCTGCAACGCCAAAAATCCAACACACCCAGACTTAATAAAGGTGGTATTGTGAATATGTTATGAACTTATCATGCCTCATATAATGTATTATAAAACTGTTGTACCTAGGTCTGGGTGGAGACCCAGCTGGTACAAGTAGACGTCCATTAATACTTCTCTGATCCATAGACTTAAAATCTGCAGCAGCAAGTGCTTGTTCCTCTGGATAATGAGGATCTCAGCACTGCAGAAAAGGATGACATTGTACACATCATTTTCAGCTGAAAAAAAAGTAAATCACTGAGTGTGTTTTCCCAAGTTCTGCTCTAAGCTGTTCAGAAGTTGTTTGCGAACTCTCAGAAATTTCCCCACTCCCCACCACCACTTGAAGAAACAAATAGTCAGTCAAAGCCAACCTTCCTCCCCAAATGTGAACTTTATTCACACTCCGGTTTTGTATTTCTTCCTTAGATTCAAAGCGTCTGGAGAAGATAGCCTGGAGCAGCCTTCAGAAATCAGGACCCTGCCCTGGAGAATTAGTGTCAGAAGAGGATGTTACCTGTTTGCCTTGCCTGCTATCCTCCCTTTATCCCCTAAGGGAACAAAACCAGGCGGATTCTGCCTAATGTTAATTAAACCACTCTGTTAATTAGAATTAAGGTGCTTTAGCAACAAGCAAACAAAGGGCCCTATTCCTCCCTTGCTCTGCAGGATGGACTCAAACGCGCTCAAACGCTGACCGGATAAACTCAGGAAGCAAAAAGAGGCTGAGGAGGAACCCACGTGCTTTGATCATCCTTCTCCCACCTCTTCCCCAGGCAAAACGAGCTCTCCTAACGAAGGGCTGGCTGCCTGCAAGGGATGCTGGATGCTGTTAAGAAAGGCTGACTAGGCAGAGAAACTGGGAACAACTCACGTACGTGACTGAGTCCCTAGCAAAGGAGAGAAAATACAAAAAAAAATTAAGTTTGGTAGTCTGCTGTGCTGGAGAAGGTTTAAGCGTTCAGTCCCATGGGCTACATACGGGTTAACGGACTCAATAGGCACCGAAGCAGGTGTTGAAACGCGACTGTCTGTGCTGTTGAGTTGGGCTTTGGCTTGAGCCAGCTCCTTGGAGGGGACAGCTGGGGAGGTCTGCAGGGTGAAGGGCTGAGGAGGTCAGGCTGGAGGTGAACACCCCATCTTGGAGCACACAGATGGACGCCACCCCTCGTCGGGAGGCCTCGGTGCTGGAGAACACGTTGTGGAGTTTCATTTAGGGAAAGCGAGCTAAGATGAAGTGCTGGCCGGCTGGGATTCCCACGGGATGCAGATCTGAGCTGAGTAACGGTGCATCCCCAGAGCCATCGGTTCCCAGCTGGGGGGGTGGCTCTTCCCACTGGTGACACCCTGCACCTCCTGAACCTCTTTTTCCATCCCCATGAACAGGTGAGTCAAAAGGGTTGCTACTCACCCGTGTTCAAAACAAAACAGCAGGTTCTTCTCATTGCTCTATTAAAGTTGTAATTTTAAAGCAGCAACATGCCTGTCAGGGGACAGGCTGTGACTACAGTGCAGGAAATAACACTGATAAAGGAAAACCCCGCTGGAAATTTTTAACTAGTCTTATACATGACAGTAGATAAAATTTTCTAATCCATGGACATTCTATGCTTCATAGATTTCCTTGTTAAAAGCTCAGAATTTCTCAGACTCCTCTGTCCTCCTCCCCCAGCACTCTCCGCTCAGAAAGGCAGGTCTGCAGTCTCCCCCCCGTGCTCCCCGGGGAAATCCAGCACATCCTCCACAGCCCTAAACCTGCACTGGGAATATCGCACGAGCCTCCATCCGCCGCTGCTGCTTGCACGCTTCCAGGGCAAGTAATGGGTGGCAGGTTTCAGCTACTTGACTGCAGCCTTCTAAGACCACCTATAGACTTAAGCCTGTTAAATTAACCTTAATACCTTCATTATTCCTCTGCTGGATGGTAACCATCTGGCCATGACTTCGCATTGCAGTTAACCTAGGCTCCTGCTTAGGTTTCAGCTGAAATCCCTGGGTTTTGCCCACACTGTCTGAGCACTGAGTCTGGGACCGGTTTAAGCTGCGCTATGTCTCCCCAGTGCCAGCAGGGATGTGGATCGATGAATCCCATCCCAGCTTACCCCAGAGCAGAAGCCGCCAACTCTGCCAACTTTACCGGCACATTGCTTATCCTCTGGCTCTCGTCCAGTGCCCAAACTCTTCCCTCCATGAGTACAAGGGGTTGGAAAAACATAAATGATGGTTCCTACATACTTTTATCTTGGCTTTTCTCTTTGCTTGGGGATGCAGTTCAAACAGTTTAATTTTCACGTAAAACACCATCTAATATGACATTAGTAGCGTGGATGCTGCCTACGCTAGAGCTGTGATAGCTCTCCAGTTTTCCTGAGGGGCCGGACTGCGGGTCTGCTCTGCCCACTCCATCCCCACTCTCTCCACATGTGTCTGAAACTCCTTACGTACCCCTGACGCCGGCACAGGGCCACTCCTCATGGCCTTATTTACTGTGCCCTCCCCTATGACGGGGTCATTTCTGTCCTCAAGGTCCCACGTGCGCATTTCCACTTGAACAAGGAATGATGAAACACATCGCACGGTCCTTGTGGACAGCAGCTTGGGGTGATATTGCTTGTCCTGAGTCAAGAGCAAGAGATTTTTTTTTCCTTTCCTATTCCTGGACAGACGGTAATACACCCTTTTGTTGTCCGAGAAAGCTCTTTCCAACTCTGTTAAGCCATCCCAGCCTAGTGGCACAAAGCGTTTGAGGAGAGGCCCATAAATTAGCAGACAAAAAAAAAAAAAAGGCTTACTAACAAAACGCAGACCTGGCTGGGTTGCCATGTGATTTTATCATATAATTTCTTTTTTATTTCTTAACAGAGCTTTCAGTTGCATGCTGCTTTGGTTTTCGAATGTCCAGCAAACAAGAAGTGAGCAGGAGGTATTGTTCAAAGATATTGCGGGGTCACAAAGTAATATAAAGCCATGGCAAATTGTCCATTTGAGGTGTATTTTAAAGCGTTGCACAGCATCCTGTTGTTCTCCACTTACAGGAAGCACTTCAAAGCATTCATCCTTTGACTTTAATGGAAGATAAGCATATACCTATATGCTTAACTATATGTGTCATATATATATGCTTAAATATATGTGCCGTGCTTGAAGAGGGTATCTAAGGGCGCTGGATCCAGAAGGTCCAGAAAAGCCTCACTCTGGTCTCTCAACACAAAATTGCTGTGAGTGTGCCCATCCTGATAAAGGACGTCCAGGTGTAGTTTAAGGCTACCTGAATGATGGATCAAGAGCAGATGAGATCCAGGTGAGCTCTACGCAGAGAAGAGCAATTGGCCGCCCAGGAGGTTTGCCTATTTTACACCAGATTTTCTATGGCAATGCACAGTCCCAGCCTAAGTCTTGTATGTTATAAATCAAAACTAGGGAGAGCAGCTTCAGGGCCCTGCTCCTCCCTCCTACTACAGACAGCTGTAGCTCACAAATCCGGGATGTTTGGGACGTGGAAAGGGAGCACTAAAGCCAGAGGCCCCCCCACTGCTCCTTGACGAGCCCCAACGAGCATCGCCAGCATCCCGGCAGCCGCGAGAAAGCCAGGTACTGCCTTTTCTTTCAGTCAGTCTGAACAAAAACAAGGGCATTTAGCCTTTGCGAAAGGTATTCCAGGAATGTTGAAGTTTTGGTGGTTTTTTTGCTTTTTCTTTCTCAAAAAAATCTATTGCAAACATTTAGAGCTGCCCTCCAACACATCTACCCTCATACCTGCCCAGGGGAAGCCAGCAGAAATTCATAACCTCACCTATGAGCAATCTAAACTAAGCTTCCCTACACAAAAAAAATTGACTCTGAGTAACTTAGCAGTGGTTAAAAGAGCCCCAGTTGCTAAATAAACATCACCAAGTAATTCTGCGCAGACTTATCAGCTATCGCTTACCAGAGGCAAAGGGGATTATCACCCCAGCTGGCAGGAGCGGCCGCCTCTCTGCTGCACTTACAGGTACCAAAGGTCAGCTTCTTCCAGCGGCTTGCTGGGACTCCCAGCATTTCTCCAGGGAGCTAACTCCCCATTCTGCAGAAAACTAAGAGCTGGTTTTACTTAAGCACTGAGAAACATTTATGTAGGGAAATTAATGGTAAGAACTACTTTCTGGTTTTATCTTAAGGGGATGGTTGTCACTGAAGCATCCCTTGTGTACAGTTGGTAGGACAAAACCCATGTCTGTCTGCTTTTCTGTTCAGTGCATGAAGGTACTCGATACAACTGGATGTTATTTTAGTTAAAAGAAAAAGTTGAGAGCAGTTGATTTCTTGAATTAAGCCTAATTTTCTAAAATTAAGCCTTTCCAACGTCTAGCTTGGTTTCTAAAATTTGGTTCTAGGGATGGTAGGATATTCCAAGCACATGCATATTTTTATGAGCCATCTTTTTTAAGGATACATTTGATAATGCCTTAGATACAGCTGTGTAACTTTTCCAGATTACTGTAAGCATTCGTGAGTGTTTTTCTACAGCAGAAGTGCATACAAATCTACAAACACCAAAGTAATCTGTTTTCAAAGCAAATGCAAATCAGTGGGCATGACTGCATACACGAAAACATAGTATAAAACCAGGCATACCTGCGTGCCGTGAGCTAAATACCATGGGCATAAATCTGTGTTGAACCCCAGGCACCCAACCCCCAAATATCTGGCCGTCACCGATTCCCCATCCCACAGCGATACACTCCACGTGATATTCGAGAGATGATTATGAGAGTATTACCCCACCTAGCAGTGCTGAAGAAAGGCTCCCACGCTGAAGGGAGTCACAAATAATTAAATGTTTCAAAACACAATGGATATGACATGCTTTCAAAATAGCATCTATAGAATCGCTTCCACTAGGGCGAGGAGCTCTCGGGAGGGAAAGCCCTTTCACTCACTTCAGTTGATTACCTGTATAAAAGGGCTTAATTTCTCCCGAGCGTTTCCTTTCCAAATCACCTCTTTTTACCAAAGCCATTGCAGCAGGAGTGGCAGGTATTCATGCGACCTGTGAGATGTTTCCCCAGACAGAGCTATAACGACATGGGTCCTGGCTAGATTTAATTTTTAACATGCAATTTAAAAAAACAAACCCAACTTTAAAAAAAAAAAAAAAAAAAAGAATTGGCAAAACATTGCCACTCCTGGGCTTGTAGTTCACTGGTAAAATGCCCAAACTACTAATCAGAAGTTTGACCATGACTTAAGACTTCAGTTCAGGGTGTTTCAGCCATGTCTGGGAGCTTTTTCTTGGAAATCACCTTTTTCATCCCAATTCTGCTAACCTAGACCTATCAAGAGATGCCCTTCCTTCGCCCAGTTTGACATGCAGCAGGTTCCTGACGGATTTCGGCGTTCCCTGGCTGAGAGCCAGCCTAGCTCCTGTCCCCCCTCTATGCCTGTTTGGGAAGAAGGGGTTGCCCAGCCCCCTTGGCCACGGTGACCTGGGAGTCACTTGCAGGCTAAAATCTCACATTTCTTTGGTGGATTCATGGAGTTGTGTCCTAAAGCGGTAGTGCCATTGTCAAATGCATTTTGATGGGAGATGCTGGGTGGGCAGTGGTTTTAAAAGATTGCCTCACCTCTTTCAGTGAAGAAACGGTTGTTGGGGAATGTAACTGTAAGCACTTATTAAGAACATCTTGGCCAAGTGAAAATAATTTCCTTAAAAACTAGGTCAATATGTTAAAATCCACAAATAATTTACATACTTCAAGAAACAAATGTGTGCCATTATAAAGCTGTGTAAAAAAACCTGTCCTGGTTTTGCCTGGGATAGGGTTAATTTTCTTCCTAGTAGCTGGTACAGTGTTATGTTTTGGATTTAGCACAAAAATAATGTTGATAACACACTGATGTTTTCAGTTGTTGCTAAGCAGTGTTTGTACTAAGTCAAAGATTTTTCAGCTTCTCATGCCCAGCCAGCAAGGAGGCTGGAGGGGACAAGAGGTTGGGAGGGGACACAGCCAGGGCACCCGACCCAAACTGACCAAAGGAATATTCCACACCATGTGACGTCATGCCCAGTATATAAACTGGGGGGAGTTGGCCTGGGGAGGGGCAGATCGCTGCTCGGGAACTAAGTGGGCACTGTTTGGTGAGTAACTGCATTGTGCACCACTTGTTTTGTATATTCCAATCCTTTTGTTATTCTTGTCATTTTGTTATTATTATTAACATTCTTATTTTCTTCCTTTCTGTTCTATTAAACTGTCTTTATCTCAATCCACAAGTTTTATTTTTTTTCCCGATTCTCTCCCCCACCTCTCTGGGTGCAGTGGGGAGTGAGTGAGTGGCTGCGTGGTGCTTAGTTGCTGGCTGGGGTTAAACCACGACAATACCCAAAAATTGTAGCGAAAGGCAGCACAGAACACATAAACAAAACTGATATCAACTTTCAACATCTGTGGTGAGCTGCTATTGACTTCCCATGATCAATGATTCGAACAACTGTCCCTCTGCCCCTGATACCCTATAGCTAATTCAGGATCTGTGTCTCATTGACAGCAATAGTTCTCTCTATCTGACAGGAGCCAGATCAGGTCATCGGAGACTTGTGTGTTTATTACCTTAACACACTTTTAATTCTTCGGTAGAGTATATTTATATCTGGACTTCCTGGGGGTTTTATGCTCTTTTTAAGGATAATTACAACCTGTTAGGAAAATGCCCTTAAGTTCTATAAATACATTCTCAACACTGATCTTCATTTTATACAGATGTTTTCCCTGGGATTTTCTCTCATTTAAAAAGATAACATTTAAAAATGCCTATGTAAGGGAGTGAGATTAAGAAATACAAGAGTTTTGGGTAGGCATGCATTGCTGAAATGTTCATGGACTCGTGGGCTTTCCCAAGGACTTCATGGGATGTAAACATTTTTACAAGCTTGAGACGAACGAGGATAAAGCACGTGTAGTTTCTGGAGAAATTTGATGGAGATAAGTGCAGCCAGTCTGGATTTTCTTGTCACCAACTTTACATTTCAGAGGGAAGCTTGCATGGTGGTTGGCTGTTAAAGACAGGATGTTAACGTCCCTGTGTGCACAGAGGTATGAGGCTGGTGCCAGTAGAGATGCAACTGGCTGAGGACACACAGAGGTTTTAATCCTCGTGAGTTTGAATTTGGCATTTACTGCGTGCTGCTGTTCTCCCTGGAAGCCTGGGTCTGGCGGGTCGGCTGCAGTGCCCCTCTCTTGGAAATCCCCATTTGTGTCAGTGGGACCTTCTTCCTCAACACCTTTGCGCTCGCTCCTCAAGAAACTAAAAAACTCTAATCACCGAGCAACTAAACAACTTTAAACTCGGATAGTGACGGAGATAAGAACAAAGAACAAAAGAAGAATAATTAAGCATTAAAAATCCTATGTGAAAATGACTTCATTCTCAAGTGGGTATAAAACTAATATACGTGTGGGACATTTGAAGAGCACCAAAGGCTCATGAGATATTGCGGTGAAATTTAGACCACAGCTAATTTTATCTTCTCTGATGGAATGGTTTTTCCTTTTATCCTTCAGTTTACAAATTTTCAGGGCAAACTCTGATTTCTCCTATTTAAATATTACCTATTTTTATTATTAAAATTATTTGGATTAGAAACACCTTTATGCTGGGTCATGTAGAATTGGTTGCTCCATGATTAAGACTATTGGTACTACTGAGGTGCCAGCACTAAATAGTAGTAACTTTTTAGTGCATCTTGCTTCAGGAGAGATGGTGCAAACACTGCAGAACAGGATTATTGAAGAAAAACCAATTTGCTTTGTAACAGAACACAAAATCCAGTTCTGAAACTTTCTGTTTAGCATCCATACAATAAAATCTTGGAAACATCTGGGAGCGGGGAAGCACCTGCTTCCTTCTCCAAAAAGCCAGGTGCCAGTCCTCCATATAGGAGACAGGGTGGTCCAGTAGATGGGAGCGCCCGGCTCCAGGTTCTAGCTCCACTGTCAACCAGGTGAGTCACAGAGTCAGTTATGCCTCTGGAGCTTTGCCCATCAAAATGCTCAGAAACAGCAACCCTGCCTCTACATACATGCCAGGGGCTGAGCTGGGCTTACATGGAGATTTTTATTTCCATTTGGATTGTTCAGAGGGATTTGGGGAAGCAGACTGCGAGGATGCTCTATGTCTATATTTCACAAGCATCTTTAAGGTGTTGGACTATGTCTTTAGCTTCTCCTCCTTGCAAGAAAGTGCACACCAGTAAAATGGGTGGCTCCCAGGGTGGGAGATTAGACCTGTTCACACCCCGAGGGATATTGGAAGTGACAAGAATATCTTAAGAAGACCTTTAGAAGTACAGCTTATCCTCCTTACATTGCCAATCTGCCTTTTGCTGAGAGCTGCCTGGGAATGGATTTCCCACTGGATTAATTAATTCTAATTATGACCTTCCATCATCTACCCATAAATTGGCTTGGTGTGGACGTAGGTGAGATTTCAAATACAGGCTGCACATTAAATATACATATATATATGTATATCCATGTGTGTATGTACATACACAAGCAATTCTCCATCTGGGACTGCACAGCAACTGTGCTGGATGCCATGTGCGCACACACCACCAAAGGTTATTCTTGTTTCCGTTGAATAATGAAAGCCAACCAGGCTGACAGGTAGGTAGAGAGTGGCATTTTATAAGTGATCTGTACCTTCAATAGGAGATGTTGAGTTTTGGCCAGATTTCTTTTTTCTTGGTTGGTTTTTCAGTAGACCCACCCAGCCTCCATTTTCCTCCAACTACAGTCAAGGTTAGTTTTGTCTCTGGGTTAATATTCACCTCTCAGCTCTCTGTGTCTTTGCTTCCAATGCGCTCCAGGATCTCAGCAGCATCTCTCAGGGATGCAGCAGTGCCTTCGAGGCTGTCCTCAGGGCTTTTATAGAACACTGCTAAAAGCACCCACAGCCTCCACTTCCATTACACTGCAGAGCATGAAAGATATGGATCTATATTGGACACTGACATATAAATTAATGTTAACAATGCTGTTTAAAATAATGCACTGGATAGGGCCTGAGGGGTGTCAAGCCAAGAAATGATTGCAAATCTTCCACCTGCAACTCACTCCATTGAGTGTGGGATGTGCAATGTATCTTCACCTGATAAACTCAACTTCTCGGGTTGGACCAGGGGGATGGGGCTGCCCCGGTCTTACTATTGCTTGCCCTTGGCAGCATCGAGCAGGCTATATTCTCCCTGCCAAAAGACATGCAAGTCTCAGTCTCAGCAGGGAGCTCAGCCACTGCCACATCCCTTGGGTGATGTGTGTGGCATTATCAGAACCCAGGCTTGGCCCAGTGTTTTCTTCTTTCCAGGAAAAGTTTTGTAGAAAACTGTTTTTCATACAATATTTTGATCAAGAAGATTAAAAAAAAAAAAAGGGGGGGGGGGGGGGATTATCCCAAATTATCAGAAAGGAGAGAAATAAAAGGAATAATTTTCCTTTTCCTGATACTCTGCTGCAAATTTTCTAGCACAACAGTTGCAGTAAGTATCAGCTACTGTTTGTAATCCATACGTGTGGAGCCATATGTATTACAGTCTGGATTAAGGCAACCAAAGCCCATCTGATCTTGGTTGTCAATAAATCATATAGACCCAGAAGGACTCATAGGAATCTCAGGAATTGAAAAGCTATGGTTACCTCTTTGCCTTATAACATTACCAGTGATTCACTGAAAGTTTAAGACTGGTGATGTAAAGAAAACTTGTAACTACTCTGAAAATGATAGTCATACATAGCTACTCTGAAAATGCTCAGAACAGGTCTGTTTCGAGAGTGTCAAATCTGAATTACAGGAGATTCCTGAAGAAAATAAGAGAGGAACAGCCACTCCTTTATAAGATTCTTTTTTGCGTGAAAAATAAACACTTTACAGGATCATATAATTTTAGTGATGCTTATAAGAGCATTATCCCCCTTAACTCCATTTTGCAAGATCAGAATAATGGGCAAGGAAAGCTCAGAAGGCCTCTTTATTTAAGTTAAGGAAATATATGGCAGAACAGCTCCTCTTTAAACAGAAGCTAAATGTTTTAGTGCCTCAACTCCACAACTCCTCCCACAATTCACCTAACGCAAGCGCATCTTTTTCCTTGATTATTTTTTTTGTGGGGACCCCCCCCACACAAAAGAGCAAAAAGATGCATGCCAGGCTAAAAAACCCCCTATCACTGCTTCCCCCCTGCCTTTTCGTGCAGGTCAGGCTGTCTTTGGGGCATCCTTTTGGGAAAGCATTGCCCTGAAAGAGTGCCTGCCCTGCAGCCCAGAGGTGTAACGGCAGTAGTGCAGTCCAGCCCCGCACTCCGGGTGCCTCAGTGGGGCTTTTTAGGTTTTGGCTGATGCTTCACATTTCTGCGGACGAAGGCACATCACCATCGCATAAATAGAGCGGGTTTTGCTGTCCAGAGCAGGCTCTTCGGAGAAACCTCATAGCTCCTCTCAGTTATCTTTTTGTAAACCGCGAGAGAATGGGAACGTACACTTAAGACTTTAAGCTCCTGCGTGTGAAATATGTAAATACAGGGGAGGGTTTGCAGTTTGTTGTTTTTAAGAGAACACTTGCTGTTCATTTTACAGCTCCATGCTGCAACTGGAAGCAAAACTCCTTCTCTTTTCAATTTTCAGAGCCCACTTATCCCAGGTGTACTGGAGGAGCCCCCGGGATGCTTTGCTCCAGCATCTCCAAATCACACCCCCACTTGTTTCACCATCCACGACTGGAAACCCAACAAGCTCCTCGGCAGGTCTGGAAGCCTGCAGCCCGGGCAAATCCCAGGGCTGACACTCGGCAGCAGAGACTGTGAAAAGCTTTCACTGATCCCAGCACAACGTGCTGCTGTTTCACCCCTTATTGTCTCTCCCGCTCGCAATGTGCCATCTCGGCATTTCCTGCCGCTGTTATGAGATGCTTCGATGGCTGCACAAGTCATTTTTCCAGTCTTTTATAACAGAGTAATGCCTTTATTTGATTGCAAGAGCAAGATCTGCCGTGCCGGATATTTTTGCGGCTGAAAGACCAATGCAATCAAATCAGGCAGATGCAGCATATAGGAAACAAGTACTTCACGCCAGAGAGATGACACTTTGAATCACATGCCATTTGAGACACAGGAAATGAAAATCCCAAAGAGCCTCCAAAGAAATGGAAACTTGTTTAACATTTCGATATTCCTGTATCAAAATCTCCAGGTAATAGCCAATACCAGTCTTCATCAATTTAGGAGGCTTAGCAGCACCACAAGGAGACAGAGATGAGGATTCCCAGGATCCAAATCCTGGCAGCAACAGGGCGGACAGCAGGTGGTTTATTTGCCTGGGAGATGGGTGGTGTACGGCAGCGCACACCCCCCAGAAGGCAGGCAGGTAACAAATCAAGCCCATAGGAAACATTGCACCAAAGCTGCTCTTTGTTGTGCCCTCTGCAATGCCTTAAGCAGTTTATTGAATTGTCCAACTTGCCAATTAGTCATAAACTAATGCTTCTGACCCAAAAGGTGTCACACTTTCCTCCATCCCTTCCCAGCCTCAGCCGCCACTGAGAACGTGGAGGTGCAAAGAAACCACGAATGTACGACTAATGAGTTTTGATAGAAACTACGGAAATAGGAAACAGCTATATTTTTTGTGTGTACAACCTGGCAGAAAAGGTGTTTCTCTTCCAACAGCTGAAGCAGCCCAGCTGGGGTGGCCTCCCGTACCTCCTCCCCACGGAGAGCAACTGCAGCTGGTAACCAAAGGCAGAACAAAGAAGCCAGTTTGGAGATAGGGAAACATACGAACAGCTCTTCAGAGCCACACAGGGAATTTAAAGTAGGAACAAGATAGAAGCGAGCACTGCCTAGTAGGAGAAGACCAGCAGGGACCAGAGGACATGAGCTGACCTGGTGGACTTGCAGTCGCCTCTACATCAATCAGTGCAGCAAATCTGGGCATTGCTGCTCCTGCGAGAGGATGGGGGACGTGGGGTGTGCCAGCCCTGGGGAAAGGTGACTTGGCAGCCCTTCTGCCTGCTCCACCGCAGGGTAGGGACCGGCTTTCCCACAGGGCAGAGGGACTGGAAAAGAAGGGCCACCAGGCTGGAAGCAATGGTGGGGAGCGGTAAGCAGAGTAAGCTTAATATCACCAAGAACAGACAACGAAGAACTGTAGAGTTTGTGTAACAATGAGGGCTCTCTTAAAACAGAAAAGAAGACAGACATCACCATATAAACAAAGTGGGAGAAAAAGCCTGTGCTGAAAGAACAGGAGCAGCAGACAGGAATAATTCAATAAGCCAATACTTCTCTCCAGAAAACTGCACCGGAGGAGTCCTACCTTCCCAGATCTCACCTTCCCATCTCACAGAGGAGGAGGTGGCTCCAGACTTTGGGTCAGCTGAGCCTTGGCCAGCTGTGTTAAGGATGGGCACCGAGGACATTTGTGTCACCCACCTCTGAAAAATAACTGGTTCTGCCAAGTCATCTTCCCCAGGGAGAGCTCAGCCATCCTGGCCTGTATCGGAAATAGCGTGGCCAGCAGGAGCAGGGAGGTGGTTGTTCCCCTGTACTTGGCACTAGTGAGGCCGCACCTCAAACGCTGTGTTCAGTTTTGGGCTCCTCACTACCGGAAGGACATTGAGGTGCTGGAGTGTGTTCAGAGAAGGGCAACCAGGTTGGTGAGAGGCCTGGAGCACAAGTCTTATGAGGAGCGGCTGAGGGAGCTGGGGCTGTTTAGCCTGGAGAAGAGGAGGCTGAGGGGAGACCTCATCGCTCTCTACAACTACCTGAAAAGAGGGTGTAGTGAGGTGGGTGCTGGTCCCTTCTATCAAGTAGCTAGTGATGGGACGAGAGGAAATGGCCTCAAGTGGTGCCAGGGGAGGTTTAGACTGGATATTAGAAAAAAATTCTTCACCGAAAGGGTTGTCAAGCATTGGAACAGGCTGCCCAGGAAAGTGGTGGAGTCACCATCCCTGGAGGTGGTAAAAAACTACATAGATGGGGCACTTCAGGACATGGTTTAGTGTGCATGGTGGTCTTGGGTTGACGGTTGGACTTGATGATCTTAGAGGTCTTTTCCAAACTTAATGATTCCATTCTATTCTATTCTATCCATTCAGCAATGCAGGGTCAACTGGATCATAGAATCATAGAATGGTTTGAGTTGGAAGGGACCTTTACAGGTCATCTAGTCCTACCCCCCCTGCAATGAGCAGGGACACCTTCCACTAGATCAGTTTGCTCAGAGCCCCATCCAGCCTGACCATGAATGTTTCCAGGGACGGGGCATCTACCACCTCTCTGGGGAACCTGTTCCAGTGTTTCACCACCCTCATTGTAAAAAATTTCTTCCTTATATCTAGTCTGAATCTGCCTTCTTTTAGTTTAAAACCATTATGTCTTGTGCTATCACTACAGGCCCTGCTAAAAAGTCTGTCTCCATCTTTCTTATAAGCTCCCTTCAAGTATTGAAAGGCTGCAATAAGGTATACTCACAGTCTTCCCTGCTTCAGGCTGAACAATCCCAACTCTCTCAGACTGTTGGAGAGGTGTTCCGTCCCTCTGATCATTTTTGTGGCTCTCCTCTAGACCTTCTCCATCAGTTCCATGTCTTTCCTGCACTGATTAAAGGCATTTGAGGAGCTGTCACAGGCTAGAGTCAGTGTAACACAGCTGATGGGACCTCTGTGCATAGGAGTTGAGCATCCCAAAGATGACACTAATGTCTGTCTAATATGCGGAGTGAGGAGATGACAGAGAAGAGGAAGGAACCCATCCTGCTCTCCGCACACCACTGGGAGAAGGGGATGCTCTGCACAGGAGCAGAAGTTACTTTCAAATGTCATGACGTTAGTGTTTCTTGAAATGCCTCCAAAAGCTTGTGGAGACATCAGCAAAGCTTAGCCAGAGTTACTGCTTCTAGCAATTTCTTGTTGTACCAGAGCTTGTCATTTGGGGCACTGCAGTCCAGGTCAGTCTCCTCTCACCTAGGATGTGGGGAGGGAGAAGATATGGCTGCATGTGGGCATCCTGCCCGGGAACAGGATGATGGCGGTGTTAAGAAAAGATCAAACAAAGGCTAGCATGTGCTACAGCTTTGCAGATTTCAGAGCTGACTCAAGCCAAGAGCTTTTCTGACACAGGTTAGCATGTCCTGCACTCTCACTGCTTGGCCGCTCCTGGCTTGCATCGGGGGCTGCCAAAACCCCAGTTACGTGACGGTTTTGTGAAAGTAGCTGGAATCGGCTGGACCAGGCACACAGCAGAGGCACATGGAGGGAGACATCAGAGCCTGAGCTGCCTTCCCCTGTGCTCTGGGATGGTCTTTTCCATCCTGAGTTACACAGACCCATCATCCCAGTCCAGTGGAGTCAGTCCCACAGCTAGTCCAGGCCGAGTAAGACGTGAGATGGGTCAGCTGCTAAATTTGTCAGACTAAACCCCAGATTAGACCAACATTTAAGTCAGAGCAGTTAGTTGATGAGTATTTCATTGTGAAGCCCTCACAGAATATCAAAGGGTCTAAATTGCAATGCCCTGAGGTTAGACAAAAAAGCTCAAAGAAACACAAAGCAGAAAACCTGAGCATCCCTGACAGAGGACTTCGGGGACAGGTAACGAAGAAAAGCAATCAGTATATGGACTATGTGATAAAACATTATCGTGGTTTAACCCCAGCCAGCAACTAAGCACCACGCAGCCGCTTGTTCAGCTCCGCCTCACCCAGTGGGATGGGGGAGAGAATTGGGGAAAAAAAAGTAAAACTTGTGGGTTGATATAAGACCAGTTTAATAGAACAGAAAGGAAGAAAATAAGAATGATAATAATAACAATGATAATAAAATGACAACAATAATAATAAAAGATTTAGAATATACAAAACAAGTGATTCACAATGCAATTGCTCACCACTTGCCAACTGATGCCCAGTTAGTTCCCAAGCAGCGATCTGCCCCTTCCCAGGCCAACTCCCCCCAGTTTATATACTGGGCATGACGTCCCTTGGTATGGAATACCCCTTTGGCCAGTTTGGGTCAGCTGTCCTGGCTGTGTCCCCTCCCAACTTCTTGTGCCCCTCCAGCCTTCTTGCTGGCTGGGCTTGAGAAGCTGAAAACTCCTTGACTTAGTACAAACACTACTTAGCAACAACTGAAAACATCAGTGTGTTATCAACGTTATTCTCATGCTAAATCCAGACCATAATGCTGTACCAGCTACTAGAAAGAAAATTAACTCTATCCCAGGCAAAACCAGGACAAATCCCAACATTCTTGGAAAACATGCATATGCAAGAAGTTGAATAGTATTTGTCCTGAAAAAAAGGTAAGAGTGCAGCACTGAACGGAAAATAACTGGAAGTGATCCTCATTAAAGAAAAACACGAGAGAGGGATGTGCTCACTAGCTGGTTATAGCACTGCTGAAGGGTGTTCAGGGAAATGTCAAGAGCAAAGTTTTTTCCCTTTTTGCTGCCACAGCCCAGTTAAGATCTGTTTGTGGAAGACTGTAAGCAATATAACTGATCAGCAAGTAAATGAGAGGTCTTTAATGCCTGCCAAGCCTCCTGGATCATTTCACTTTAAAGGCTCTAAAGTGCCTAGGACTTCTGACAGATGAAAGCAGAATTGGTTCATTTGTTGAATGCAAACTGAAATCTCTCAAAAACATTAAGTCCCATTGTAGGGTTAAAAAAAAAAAAAATCCAGCTCAGAAGTCAGCCTGCAGATTTCTGCTGTGGAAGACAGAAAGCATAAGCTTCATTACTACAGAGCCAGGTTTCACATGCCAAGCCTGTAAGAGCATTTTACAGCTCCAGTGAGCAAACCACACTAGACCTGATGACAGAGAAAGTGATGTCTGTTGAGTTTCTTAAACACCAAAGTTTGATTTGGTCCTTCAGGGGAGCTCAGGCTGGGAAATATGGAAAGCTAGGGTCTGAAAGGTAGCTTGGAGAAACAGAAGAGGCAGTGCAAAGAGCTTACAGCAGGGCTGCATGAAGCAGCAAATACCTTCAGCAAGCACTGAGATTCGGGCAGTCCACACGCCCTGCTGTTTAAAGTCTATAGATAAATCTTGGATATCTTGAGAGCAAATGCTAGAAATAAGGAACCCATCTATATGAAGGAACTAATAAAGAGGTCCAAATGTATTACGTTACAGGTCTCATCACACTGAGAAGTAGTCAGGACTACTCTGAATGAAGACTTTATTTTTATTATGGCAACATGTTTCTCTCCATCTCTATGATCCTGCCTGCAGTACCACAGTATACAGTCCATGGCAGAAATGGGGCCATAAAGCAGTTGCTGAGAGGTGGGGTAATGCTGTTGAGTTGATGATCAGTCCTTATGGACAGCTGCATATTGCACAGGAATTACAAGCTACCAACTGGAACAACAAATGGAGAATTACAAGGAAGACTTGTGCTCTGCCTGTGGATTAGGGAATTAATTTTATGCTACCTGTCCAGTTTACTTTGGCTTTGGAACAAATAAAATTGTAGTGTGCAAAGGAAATATTGGAACCTGGAAGCCTAGAAATATAGTTTTACTTGTAACATCCAGTTATGTCATCTCATAAAGTATATATCCTTGCCCTGAACCGATGGGTCTATCTAGATTAACAGCAAAATCTTTCCAGTCTTGAATAGGGAAATACACTGCTAGCTGTATGTAAATTAAATATCTCTGCTTGCTTCAGATTTTTCACTAAAGGATCATTACATAAAATGCAAATGTAACTTTTTGAGGAAGGGGAAGGGGGCTTGACAGTACAGCCTTTCTGGACAGTCTTCCAGCAGAGGATTAGGAACTATGGATGGTATTTCCATAAGCCCTTGTTTTTGGCCTGACTATGACTCCCAGAGAAGCTGATGGTAAATCTGCCATTGTATCCATGAGGAACAGACTTGAGACAGCACTGAGCAAACTGAAGATCCCAGCCTTTGACTCAGTAGTGTAAATATTTTGCCTTTATAAGCAGAGATTAGTAAATTCAGGGACGTTATTCAAAATGCAATTTGGTAGCTGCTTCACTGAGCAGTATCCATACACACTGAGCATACTTATCTCCCACGGTTTTAAACACTGCTTCGTGCCATTAAGGAACAAGGACATAAATCACAAAAGCGACTGCAGTCAGTGTCGTAGCGGGTAATCTCAGCACAAAGGAGACAAACGGGTCACAGACATATTATTTCCTTTGCACCCCTTATGATGATCCCCCCAAGGAAGGGTGCGTGGCTGTAGGGATGGGTGCTAGGAAATACGAACGCTGCTGTTGGCATAGGTGCTTGATTCTGCGTGAAAGGTAGTAGCACTGGTCTCCCATGTTGTCGATGTGCTGGTTTTAATGAGAATGGAGAAGAGCCGTGGAGAAAAAAGTAAATCCCTGTTCATGTTCAAAGTCAGAAATATTGTTGTGTATGGAGTGAACTTAATCCACTCAGTAGAGAGTCCCTGGCTGAAAAGGTATCCAATAAAGATGTTCAGATCTGCTTAACTGAGCTGGAGAGTGGATTTTCTGTAGTTGTCTATCCAACATACGTAGCAGAGATCAGAAGAGTGCAACATATCCTACCTTGTAGCTATAGCAGAAGCCAGAGTGGCTTAGATATCCATAGACACTGTTACCCACAAAATGCTTCATGCACTCAGTGCTGAAGGAAGAAACGGGATTTCAGACTGACGTTTTAGGCAGTCAGGAAAATGTACTTCCCTGAAACACTTCATTTGAGTAAAGCAGCCTACAGATCCATACCAATATTCATCTGAGTACTCTGCCTCAGCTAGGAAGTTATCCTGCCTTATTACTGAAGGTTGGAATTTAATTAGATGAAGGATTTAAAACAATTTCTTGATCTTAAAAAATGTCTATAATTTTTTATTTTGAGAGTTGTCAGGATTCCATATCTGGCTTAAAAATGCAATAATGGAACTTGTCAAAGAATTCAATTCAGAGGAACTCCCTGACTTGAAATTTGTGTGCCTGGAGACTCTACTTACACCTGAGGAATAGAAGTAGAGGTCAGCCGGCACGGTAATGTAAAATGCAGAACATCATTGCAAAGTTGTCATCTGCAACTTTGTGGGGGAAGAATGAGAACTACTTATATAACAACAGTTTTAATACTTGGAGATCTTCCCCCAACGAGCTGGTAACATTGTGGCACGCCAAATTGACCTTTTGCTTAAATATTTGCTCCTGCTGCAAGATCTGACCATACAGTTACACTCGACCTGCCTAAAGTGTTAGCTGAAGAACAACCTTTCATGTCACACACTAGATTAAATCCTGTTCCTTGACTTCTCTGGGTGTCCAAGACAGCGTTAAGAAGTCCATCCGTCTCTATACTTTGGTCTGACAGACACTTGCCTCAATGAGTTTTTGCAACAGAAAACATTTGTTGGGAAAAAAACCAAGAAGCCAAAGATCCGGAGCAAAGACAACTGGCTGGAGAGAAATCATCAGAAAACCCATATGACAGAAAGGGATGAACAGTACCAGAGGTTTTTGGTCTTTCTATCTGCTGCACAGTTTTGGAGAGCAGTGGAAAAGTGGCAAGGCATTAATTTGAGAAATGGCCTGAGCTTATTTATTCTCATTGATCTTAGGACTTGATAGATGCAGAGGAAGTCTGCCACTAGTCCACCAAAGTGGGATGGGATAGCTCCCTAATTTAATTTATTTTAACGGAAGCCTTGGTGATATCTGCCCTTGGCAGGAGTGCACACTGGTAAAGCACCTGAAAGAGGCAACATCTCCCCACCTAAAACTGAGAAGTTGATATATATGAGCTGGGCTGAGCTTATATTATTCCTTTTAGTTTGCTTACACACTCCCCATCAGACCTGCTGACACTAACAGCCCAGGAGAGCCTGTCAGCCTCAGACATGCCTTAGGTTCTTCGTAAACAACTGCTCTGGCTGCTGGAGCCATCACTCATGGATTTATGGAGCCTTCTCATTATTCTGGAGACAAACTCTGGATTTTGAACTGGGAGTTGACATGATAACCACAGCTGGTGTCAATACCACAAGCATGTGTGTGTGTGTGATCAGCAAGTGTGATACTCCATTCGAAGTTCACAGTAGGGAAAAGAAACAAGGAAACCTCTCCCAGTCACATCTGCTGGCAGAAAGCAAGAAGAAGAGATAAAAGGAATTACTGCACAACCCTCATGTGAACAGGAGATCAGCATCCACCACAGGTTTCCATGAAACCTGGATTTCTGTTTCAGTGCGGCCACTTGTTTTCCTGTATGGTCATGACAATCCTCTGTCAACTTTCTTCTGAGGTGACACTTTGCATCCAATCCTGTTCATCTTCAGCCCAGATTCACTTCCTTGGCTCCATTTGCCTGCATTGAACGTGAATTCAGGATCCTCCAGAAACAAGTATCTTGGTGCTTGCTCCAGCAGTCCTTTGAGTCAAAAACCCCGGCTAAAAACCACAATAACTGTCCAATGAATTCCTCTTCCTCAAAATCGATGTTAATGCTACCATGACCCAGAAAGAGAAGCATTTGTCAGATCAGGCAGTAACAATCAGATGTCAGGGGAACAGGGAAAGCCGACCTCCAGATGCGGTGTGGAAGAGCCTTCTGCAGGACTGCATAACGGGAACGTGAAAAGCAGCTTCCTTTGGGAACAGTCGGACACGGAGCCCTGCTCTGCTGGTTCCTCATTGACGTGGCTGGAAATCAGGCAGAAGAAGGATTGTACTGCCTCGACCCAAAGCAGCTGGAAAAGGATTTCATTCACACCTTGGCATTTCCATGGATCGCTTGAGCACAGGAGTGACAAAGTGGTGTTGCATAACTCCAGAGAGTAAACTTTCTGGACAACATCCACTTACATTCTTCTGAATAAACTTATAAGTATCCCTTTCCCCCTGAGCTGGAAAAAACCCCTTGCCCCGGTCCTTGGGTGTGATGCAGGGCAGAGCTTGGTGCTGGGGACCAAGCGCTGCATCTCACACCAGACCCTGCGCTCGACCTAGTCACCGACTGCCGAGTGCTGCTTTATCCTCTCACCGTTCAAGGACTCTAGCCATTTCCATATGGTTTGTACTCCTGCCAATGACTGTAACTTGATTTTTTTCTGATGTCTGATTAATCTCAGCTTTTGCTCTATGACTTTCTGCCTCTGAAGGAATTCCCTCTGCGTGCCAGCACTAGTGCCCGGTCAGAGGCTGGTGATGGCCGTCAATCTCCTCTCTTCTTCACTGCGCTGTCACCCTGTGCACCAACAGTGATGCTTTTCTTTCCGGATGGATGCCACCCCTGGGATTTGTCCCCATTAGCCCACCTCAGGAGGGAGACACTGAAACTCTTCCAAAAATAGGTCCAGCGGCTACTCATGCCCCTCACCTCCAAGAGACTGAGCTTGTTTTCCCTCCCCAACACATACAGACCTTCCTCAAGAAAGAACCCGGGGTTTCCTGGGGGTTTGGTCATGCGGGGAAGGGACAGGATGGGACAGGGAAGCTGGGATGGGATGGTGGGGAAGAGAGCGGGGTCTGCACTCTCCTGCGCTGCAAATGCCGGCTGGTCTCTGGCCTTCGGAGAGGGGGAGAGATGAGGCAGAACCACAGCTGTGGGGATGCAGTCCTGCCTCGGGCACATTTCCTCTCACCAAAATGGCAGCCAAGGGGCTATTTGCCTAGGGAACTGATTTCTTCGGGGTTTTTATCCACCCTGAAAAAGCAAACCCAAGCATCCCAGCCCGTGCTGTGCTGTGGGACCGAGCCCAGCAGGCTAGCCTGGCTTGCCTCCCATAAGGGGAGCATCAAGGTATTTATAAAGATGCTTCCTTTTATCTCTGCCCGATAGGCCCATTTTCCTTCTGAAACCTGCAGGGGAGCCAGTCACGGTGTACGCTTTGGTGAGGAAAGCTCTGTTGAACAAAGAATCACCCCAAAATATAAGTACTGCTCTGGCACACGCCTTGTGTCTGATAAAAGCTTGAGCTCGGACATTCGTGGCATCTTGAAGTTTTGCGGATGGAAATCCTGGCCAAGCCACCTACCACCCACCACCCTGGGGGTTTGTACGATGGCTACGGGATTTGCCTCTAGGCTTTGCTTGCCAGTGGTTCGCTTGGGGGGTGCGGTATCATGCAGGTAAATACAGTGAATGTATTTTTTTTTTACTGTAGGGGGGCTGCAGAGGACGGGGAGACCTGGTCCCGCGTTCAGACTCTCCGGAGGCTGCTGCAACCGCTGGCCCTTGGCACAGCAAAGGCACCACAGCGTTAATGTTGTTTTAGAGAAATAACGGCTACAAACCTTGTTGCTCAACTGGTAGCAATCGGAAAGCAAAGCTTGGGTTTTAATAAAACCTGAGTTTGCCAAATCTGAGGTGGAAGGGCAGATCTGTCTAAATTTGCCATAGTTTCCCACCTTTGAAGGGTTTGCGAGTCGTGTTGCCTTCAGCCTGCTGGAAAAGCAAGGGGAAAAGGCATCCCTGAGCAAAATTCTTTCCCTGAAATATGTTTCAACTTGCTCTCTTCTGATGATTGCAGTATCCCCCTCCCTGACGCTGCTATCATCGCCACAGTGTGTACGTACAGATGATGCTACCGAAATGTATATGTGATTGACTTCAAAGCACTGAGCAAGTGCATGTGTAATCAAGTGTGGTGAATGAGTCTGAATCAGTCTTGACATGGCTTTCCTCGCCGGCCTGGCCTGGGTGCCTAGACAAGGTTTTTATTCTCATTGCTTTCTGATATGATAGAGCTCCTCTAGCTGACTTTTTTTTTAACCTCCTCTGACATTTAGGGCTTGTCTATACTGGGGATTTAATTCAAATTATTCGAGGATGTGAATTTAGAGAGGAATAATTATTCTTGATTAACTCCCCATGTGGACAGTCTTGTTCCAAAATAAAAGTGCTTTATTTCAAATGGGTTTAATTGACTCCAAGATAATCAGTAGGTTGTTTTCTCTAAGAAAAAGGGAAAGGAAGGATACAAAATGGAGAATACTCTTTCCTCTTCAATTTGTTGAAAAATGCAGGGACTTTTGAACATTATGAAAGTTTTAACTGAAAATTGCTGTATGATATTATGTATAATTTGCACCTCTGATAAACTGCATGCTGTTAAAATTATTGTTCCATGAAAATAATTACACAGCAGCCAACATAATTAGACAAGCAACACAAAATCGGAGGCAGAAATGTAGGATGAGGCTCTGACTGGGAGGGCTGTTTGTAGGGAGGTTGCTCTGAGGTGTATTTTATTCTGTACACACACTGGCATCCAGCCTGATTTGCTGGAACCAAAACTGATTACAGAATGTAATAAGCCTCACAAAAGCTTAATAAAAAAATTTCTCAGGTTTAGGATGAATTTTCTGTTCAAAACCAAGAAAAAAGATGAATCCTAGAATAATCAATACTCTGCTAGGGAAAATCAGAGATCGAGGTGCCAAAAAATGTCCAACAACCCCAATGGTGGGGGCACTGATGCTGCTGATGCCCGTGGTACCCAAAAGGGAGAGCTGGAGTCAGGCAGGGCTCTGGCTGCCAAGCGTCACACATGGGCTCAGGCACTGATCTTGTATCATCCATATTATTGAATTGATCTCATCCCAGATATCACTATTTAAGAGTATTAAGGTATTTGTCTGGAGACAGTGCAGGATACAGTGAGCACTTTAGGTTGAAGAGTGTTTAGCATGGATCCAGACACAACTCGTGTCATACCTTTTGACTATGGGGCAGGGAACTGGTCCTAGCCTTGTTGGTTACCAGCACAGACTCACCCACCCAACCTCCTCTTTCTAAATAACTGCTCTGTCTAGGTGGCAGTCCAGCCTTGCACATCAATGACCTCCTGGAACTGAAAAGCTTGCCCTTATGAAATTGTTATCAGAGCTGGCTCATGTGATTCTTCCAAAAAACTATCATCAGCAAATCAGTGTTTTCTGAATTAAAAAAAAAAAAAAAGAAAGAAAAAAACCCCCAACCTAAAAAAATCAAGACTCTTGTGTGAATCAGTAGATGGCAAATCTTAATCTGGGGCTGACCAGACAGTAGGAGCTACCAGTACTGGCCTGCTGGAAAACATGAAGCACAGGCTTTTCTTAGCTTCCTTTTTTCTGTTGTTTTGTTTTGTTTTGTTTTGTTTCTTTCCAGTGTAGGATGGGGAATCTTTGAAAGACTTTTTCTTTTTCTTTCCTGGGGCAGGAAACCATTTGCCACCCAGTAGCAATTTGCAGTGAAGCAGTGAGAGCCAGCCCCTGGATTGCAGCTCTGATTTTGAGAACACATAGGAGCATGCTGGGATTGTGATAATACAGAGGTCTACAGGAAGGCTCATGTGCATAAAAACATGCAGAACTCTGCAGAAACAGAGCCTAGAATTGAAACTCCTGCAATCACACCAAGGGAAATGGGAATCTTAAATTTAAAGCTTCCAGAGAAGGATTTTATTTTGCTTTTCTGGCATTGCTTTCAATACTGGGTTTCACCGACCCAGTGACTTTCTTTGCCAAAGTGGAAGAGCAATCAATAGACAGGAGAAAATTATGATACTCTTTTAAAACCAATTCCACAGTTAGCAGCTCAGATGAAAAGAGAAACACTATATCCACATCTATCCATTCTCTACATCGACTTCAAGGTCCATTATGAACCCCTACTCACTCATACCAAGCCAAACCTTTCCCTTCTTGTTGAAGAGCAATATCCTAATAAAATGCATTCCTTTAATTGTCCAACCCATCAGACCAAAACAGATCATGGCCAAAACCCCTAGAAAGACAAAGGAACTCACATTTTTAAAACACTGAAGCAGCTTGAGCCTCTAAACCTGACAGCCATGGGAGACATGGGTTATGTAGGGAGTGTGGGCAGGTATGCTTCACTGCACATCTCACCATCCTGGTCACCTTTGCCAGGTCCAGAACGAGCAGAAGCAACCTCAGCCCTTCTCTAGCCCACACACCCCTAGCTCCTGGTGGGAGGGAAGGCAATGGGTGCACAGACCTTCCTGTGGGATGGAAATTGGATGTGGCAGATGCAAACATCTGAACTCAAGAGCTCAAGGAAAGATCTCCAGTGCCACACTTCAGATATGGCATTAGTAACTTCGGGGACTTCCAGTAGAGCTTGGGCTCTCTTGGGCCTGAGCCATTCTGAAAATAGGACTTCAGGATGCTTTTGTAAATTTTAGTCAAGGTAAATTTATACTGAAGTCTAAATCCACAGTTAATTACAATGAAGTAGAAATTGTTCTGAAGAGATTAAGGATGAGCTTTTGAAGGAGGCCTCTGAATTTTAAGTAACCATTTCTCATTGAAAGTCACGGGGTTTGGGCATCTAACTCCCTTGCTCACTTTTGAAGATCCAAAACAGGGTCTAAAACCCATTCTGTTAACAAGTCAGCCAATATTTCTTTCCTGGGAAAGCAGTCTTCTGATATCCCAAAATTAAGACAACAGGGGGCTACATTTTTTGTTTTATTCTCAAAGGCTAATACTGAAACAATATAGAAATCATTGTGAAAAATAAACTACTGCAATTTAGATGCTTAGTTTTCAAATAAGTTGACAGGCATAGCAAGGAAATGTTTTTACCTCTGAAGAAATAAATGTAATGAAATACTGTTTAAATAATGTTTAAGTGATGCGATGAAAGATGGGTTCACGAACCCTCTGTTATGTTAACAATTAGCGGTGCAGGACATGGATTTTGTTTAAGAAATGTGTACTGCTAATATTGGGGTCAACATATGAATAAACAAGAATGGCAGTATGCACTAGAGTCAGACTTTATTAACGTACGCTTAGTTATCTGTGTTGCTTTACTTACCGTACCAAGATCTGCTGCAGTCAGGTCCTGTGCGTCTGTGTGTCCACAGGCAGGTGTGGGTACCCATTCATTCTCTTGCCCGCATCCAGACATCATTTGTGTGCTGAAATTACTTTCTTGCTCAACATGAGGAAGGCACACACGTATCAGCCCGCTCCTGAAGTCTGACACCGACCCATGCTGTTGGAGGCAGCAAGGCCCAAGGGTTGGGGTGCTGACTTGGGACCACCCCAGGAGCAGCCCAGAAGCTATCGCTTCTTCTGCTATAGACTAACCATGTAACGCCAGGCAAGCCACTGTGGCCTCCTCTCACTTTCTCTTAGCTATTAATCTTATTTGACCTTAAGCTGGTCTCTTGCTGTTGGCAACAATGGTACCCTGAGCCTGAAGTTCTCACTGACAGTAAAGATAAACTTCTTGGAGTTGGACTTCAGAAGACTCAGACGTCTTAGCTTCTAATTCATCTCACCTCCTGCTGCCTTGGAAAGCTGTGGCCTCTTTCCAGATGTATCCTTGGACAGCTTGGTCCTCAGTGCTTCTCAGTGATAGCTTAGGAATAGACATGTAAAGCCAGGCCTGAGAAGCATCATCTCGAGAAGGCTGCTGCTGTTTACAAAGAAGCTTTCATCTTCATTATGCCTTAAATACTCGCTTAAGCCTTTTAATTTACAGACAGCGATGATGGAAAAGTCCATTATCTGAGTCAACAACAATCCTCTGAAATATTTGCTGAATGACCTAGCTCACCAAATGTTTCCAGAGGCTTTTTTATTTACATTTGTCTAGTATGATCTCTATTTTCCATGCTGCAAAATACATAGAGTAACCCAAGCTCTGCTCCTGGAAGTTGACAATGTGAGGGCTTGATCCAGCAAAATGTTGACCACCCTCGGTTGCCACCACAGGCAATGGAAGTTGAAGGTATCCAGCACCCACAAGAAGCCCATGGACAGCAATGGACAGCATTTGGACCTCCAGTGCAATGCCTGATTAGATAATGGTCTGTCTCTAGGTAGAAGACATATTCTCTCCCTCTCATTCTCCCTTTTTCTTTCTCTGTCTTAATAATGCGTGTAGCTCTGATTTATTTTTTATCAGGATTAACAATGGAGCAATACTGTTTCAAATATTAAAAAGGCAAAGAAATGTAGGTACTGAAAAGGAAGGAAAATACCTCAATTTCAAGCCTAAAGATTACTTTGGGTCCCAGAGGAAGCAGAAGCAATTTAGTGGCTGATACCCTTAGCAAGAAAAAAGGTTGTAAGATTAAGACCAACTGCTGTTTGGATAAGTGGTTGGTAATTGCACATATCAGCAATTATGTGCTGTCATATCATTTTTCTGTTACCTTACTCCTCTCTTGTGTCCCGTCAGGGTTTACTTGGAATGACCCTACATCTATGGTCCTCTTTGGATTCACCTTCTTAATGTCATACAACAGTGCCTCGCAAGTTCAAAGAAAAAAGAAGTCATTATTACAGGAGATGCCTGGTGGAGGTGCTCCTCTTCACAGAAGTAGCTAGAGGCTACTGCTATAATAACCCGGCTTCCAGAAAGAGAAATAAAGAAAGGCCTCCTGAACCTGCAAAACCCCCTCTTTGTCCTCCAGCCTCACAGGGGGAGAAGTGGGTGTGTGGGGAGAGAGTTTGAGCCCGGAGAGCTTTGAGCAGGGGAGGAGAGGGTTGTCTCTGCGCGTGGTTCGGGTGCCATCCCACCCACGATGCTGCAGCACCTGACTCCGGGTTCACGCTGGGGGGTCTCGGCGGGAGCTGGGGGTCCCGAGGCTTGCTTGATCCTGGCAGTACAGGTTACTATATTGAGTCCTCTTCAAATAAAAAGGGGGAGCTTGAGTTCACTGTATGTAGACTGCTTATAACTCCTGCCCCAGCTAGAGACATTTTGGGGGCTAATGGTGGCCCACCCTTGAGCTGAGCGGCGGGGTTCATTTCTGTAGCTTGTCAGAGGCTTTGCGTCACTCAGAAAAGCGAACACCATCAGAAACACCTTTTCTTTCACAGAAGTAACTGATTGCCCAGTAAAATGTCAAAAGATAACAAAGTCTGTTCCAGCTAAACTCATCTGTTCATTGCCTGAGGGAAGCCTCCAGCTTATATGGCACTGGGTACTCCCATGGAGCAGAAAATATTTAGCTTGCTAATCAGATTCAGGCAGGAGTTGTAGCTGCCGCTGTCTGCAGTGTGCCTACAGTATATATAGAGGGGACGGGTGGTAGCTGGCTTTCAGGTATCCCCGTACAGACCTGCAGCAACACCTCCGAGGTCAATGACTTCATAGGAACGTAAAGGAGAGCAGGGTTTTACACGGACATCCCACCGCACCAGCAGAGTGAGTCCTGTCTCTGCAAGGGCCATCCATCATGGTGAGAAGCTCTGGGAAGGACCAGCAAACCACTGCGTCAGGCTGTGGGAGATGCCAAACCCAGCTGAACGCAGGAGTCTTAGCAGTGATAGTGAAGTGCCACCTAACAGCTCATGGAAGAGCTAATACCCTTTGAAAAGCAGATAAAAGATTCATCAGCACAGATGAAGATATGAGGGCTAGGGCTTAGACAGCCTGTAGCTCCTGCCAAGAAATTGTGTGGAAGGTAGAAATGAATTTAAAAGGTTGAGTGGGGGCCAGCAAGTCAATAATTGAATAATCCCACCCAGATAGGAAACCAAAGCATAAACAAGAGTCTCCACATACTGACGAGTTAGCACTGGTTGCACTCTGGAAAGGATCCTAAAATAACAGAGATTCCTGGAGACAGAATAAACACATCTCTCAGTTGTCATCCTGAGCAGAGGGTAATTGCCTAGATGTCTGATTGACTCACTGCTAGAACTAAACACGTAATTCTCTGACATGCTGTCACCTCCTTTGCTGTACGTTTGAGGTTTTTCAGCAAAGCACATCAGGAATCAAAGCAAATGTCCACAAGGAAAGATGCATCTTGACCTTGAACTTTAATCACCGGCAAAGGGCTGAAAATGTATTTAAAAGAAGTCAAGTTACTGCATTCCTGAGAGCGACATTTAATCTCAAAATTCCCTGAGGGCTTATGCACATACGATCCACCTCCCCCCAACAGAGGAACATGGAGTTGCAGCCCCTGTCTGAGGGCTGGGGAGTTGGCGCGTGGCTTTCTGAGCTCCCCAGTCAGACCATGACATGGCCCTCAACTTTGCACCTGATCCCCATTTCCTTTCCCAGGGTTTCTTTCAGGGTTTCCTTCAGCACGTCTTTTCCCAGTTTGCAGTGCTGGAAGAGACGGAGGACCAAAGTTCCCAAGTTAGTCTTCCTTCTAGTTTTAGCAGCTCTTTTACCCTGAACCTGAGTGCTTGATGCCTTCTCAAAGTCGCCACAAGGCTCTTGGTTAATGATTCTATTGAGCGCTGAGCAGTCCTGTCTACCCTACTCATGCTTTGCTCCCTTCCCACCTCAGAGCTAGTCTCAGTTTCAGCCATGTTAAACATTTATTTACATAAATGTAAGAGAACCTACCCAAAAGCCTTAACACTGGAACGTTAATGTGAATTTTCAATAAGTCTTGGAAGTTGCAGGGTGCTGGATGACTGTCAACATAATACTGATTTTTCAAAAGTAAAATGACCTGGCCAAACCCTAGGCTGACCCCGCTCCTGGGAACGATGATGTGCTGGTTCAGGGTTCAATTCATAATAGATATAAAAAATAATACACTAAATGCAATGCAGTGTGAGTTCATGAAAGTACCTGTTTGCTAACTTGATATTATATACTGACGTGTAACAGACTCCTATAAAATAAATTGCTTGGTACTCTGTGACAGCTTAGGTACTGAACACAAACAAAAATTAACCTGGCACGTCATAGGTGAAGGGAAAATGTTTAAACAACAGGCCTTTAAAGGTAACTATAAAAGAAAACTACCAGTAGATTAAAGTAATTCTGAAAGAGTCCCGGTTCTAAGTCCTTGGTCTCTCATGTTATGCATTTGAGGAAAAACCCAAGATCATCATCAGAACGCACAGACTTTGGATGTGTGATTAACAGCAAAAAGATAGATTACAGATGTGGGGTGATCTGCATCACCTGGTGAGCTGTATGTGGGCAATCCGTGCAGTCAGACACAAAGTAATTCCTCAGCAGACAAGGAATGTTGGATGAGCTTCCATGCAGGCTGCACTGGAACCAGCCGCAAGTCAGCATGCAAAACGGGTAATGCAAAACCTGGGGAAAATCTGCGAGTGGCAGACTGGAGGAAAGAGGTCACATCACTTCCCAGTGTGGGTCTGCTATGGTCCCTGCTGTGAAACTGCCTCCAGGACACCAGCCCAGCACCACCGTCAGGTGATGGAGCAGGAGAGGCTCTGAGAAGCTCCACAAAAAGACAAGGAATCATGGCATGGGGCAGGTGGACGGGCAGCTGCTTCTTTTTCCACCCAGAAAAGGGACACTGGAGGCACAGGAGGGTGCAGGCACATGGCGAGGCAGTGGAAACCATGCATCTCAAATCTGGGTTGGTGGCCCAAGGATGAGACTATCTTCTCTACCTCTCTGCGTTTGAGAATTCACCCTGGATTGAACTGAATTCCAGGTCAGAGCAAGCTTGTGAGGCTGGTTTACAAACCTGTTCCCTCCCCTTGCCTCCAGCCTGTGCAGGAAAAAAGCATTTTCTAACAGAAACTTCAATGGAGCTATCACTTTGTGAGCACTGCAAATATATATATATATATATATATATATATGAAGCAACTTGTCTAATACATGTTCAAGATAGAAGTTTGAGATGTCAGAGAATTTTATCTGAGAAAAACAGGCATTCATGCACAAGAGGATAGCTTCAAACCTATCTACCTATCTATTGAACTCCAAGCTCTAGGTAGATAGAGAAATCAAGTGGAAGCTAAAGCAGGCGGACACATGTAAAATGATTCCTGCAGGCAGAGAAGAACAGGATGTCCCTACAAGTACTACTAACCTGAGTTTTGGAGAGAAAAGTGGCAATTACCCAGCCTGTGTCTCCTGCCTTCACACGCACGACCTCGGGAGTGAAGTGATGTGCTCAGCTGAGACAGTCAAACGTGCCCCAGGGGGCTGGAATGGCACACGTCTCCGCGGCAGCCAGCTCTTTTTCTACCCATGATGACCTACTCATCTTTCTCTTTTATTTTACTGTAGGAAGAATATTACAAGAACCCTGGGAAAAACGTTGCAGGAAGGTGTGCAGCACAGACAGGAGGAACCCTGCCCAAGCAGAAGACCAGGTGTTCTGTCAGTGCTCCCTTGGTCTGATTTCATACCAGTGATGATCAAAAATACATCCAGCAATTTAAAACCAGTATAAATGGGTCGTAGCTTAGTCTCACCATACAGTGAATTCCCTTTTTCTCCAAAATTATATTTGTCATTGTGCTGGTTTTGGCTGGGATAGACTTAATTTTCTTCATAGTAGCTAGTATGGTGCTATGCTTTGGATTTGTGCTGAAAACAGTGTTGATAATGCAGAGATGTTTTCATTATTGCTGAGCAGTGCTTACCCAGAGCCAAGGTCTTTTCTGCTTCTCACCCCACCCCACCAGTGAGCAGGCTGGGGGGGCACAAGGAGTTGGGAGGGGACACAGCCGGGACAGCTGACCCCCACTGACCCAAGGGATACCCCAGACCATATGGCGTCATGATCAGTATATAAAGCTGGGGGAAGAAGAAGGAAGGGGGGGACATTCGGAGTGACGGTGTTTGTCTTCCCAAGTCCCTGTTAGGCGTGCTGGAGCCCTGCTGTCCTGGAGATGGCTGAACACCTGCCTGCCCGTGGGAAACAGTGACTGAATTCCTTGTTTTGCTTTGCTTGTGTGCATGGCTTTTGCTTGAGTTATTAAACTGTCTTTATCTCACCTCATGAGTTTTCTCACTTTTACCCTGTTGATTCTCTCCCCCATCCCAATGTGGGGTGGGTGAGTGAGTGAGTGGCTGTGTGGGGCTGAATTGCTGGCTGGGGTTAAACCACGACAGCCATCAAGAACCTTCGCTCACAGAAAGTGCAAAGCCAGAAGGCTCTCTCCATTCATTTACATATTAAAACTAAACAGATGATGAAGCAGAAGCAATTACTGGAGACAGGAATAGTAGTTTTCTTAGTTATGTTTATTCATTTTCTTTTTGCTCATAGTGAAATCTATGCTCAACAGAAAGCAGACTGTTTCAGATACTTTTGTAAACGGTGTTTTACATCATCATACACTAGTATACAGCACATTAACTTGAAGTGATTTAACAGTCAAAATGAATGAGATAATGTAATGCAAAGGAAATGTGCGGTGACATCTTTTGCTCCTTTCACGAGCAACGCCTGCCTACACTCCTGTAGGGAGCCCCGACATTTCAGCTGTGCTGTGTCTGCCTCTCTGTTAGAGGAGAGGTTTGTCTGCAAAGCCAAGAGCTGAGCAACACCATGAGGCAGCGCTTAAGCAAAGGGTGCTGCTCCCCTGCCCTGAGCAAACAGAAGTTCCCCTCTGTCCCAGCAGCAAAGTTGGCCGTTGCAGCCTTATCTTCATGATTGCTAGTGGGATGGGTGCTCTCTCCCACCCAAAGCCCTCTGCGCAGAAGATGGATCCTGGAGATGATATTTTAAACTTCCATTTTCCCTTCAAGTGCCATTTGGATTTATTTTTTCTCTCTCCCACGTTGTTTCACATTAACTGTATTCAACTACAGGGAGTATCAGAAAATATTACCTTAGCTTGAGAATAGATTTGCTCTCAAGTGGCATCTTCCAATACTACTGATTTATACCCTTTTCCTGCATTGATCTGTTGGGAGCTTTCATCAGCTATATCTGACATAAACACTATTATTCTGTATTGCATTATACCCTAGAAATCCACTTAAATCCCTTTGCTCCTCAAATTAAAGCAATATGCATTACAGTGTCCTGATTTCCTTCTATTCTTGCATTTGCATTTTTGTATCATGCTCTAGATTACTCATGTATATTTTGGCATAGCATCTCCCTATTCATTTAAGAATATTGCCTTTAATCTTTGTTATACCTTGAAGCATACAAAATCCCGGCCCCAAAGGACGCATGGAGACATTTTGTTCCCACAGTGGCTGAATTTCTGTGGAAGTTATTTAAAGCAAATGTCATGTCGTTCAGAAGCCCAAGCCTTGTTCCAGGGCGATCCCGTGGACACCCACGATGCGCCTCTGGTCTCACTGCTCCACACAGCATGTGAGGTTCGTCTGCCGCACTGCAGATCACCGTGCTTTCGGGAAGGGACTTCTCCTCCTGCCACAGCGGCACAGACTGCAGCTCTGCAGCCAAAAGGCTTTAGCTGTGTGGCCATGCTGGGATGCCTGAGCTCCTCAGTAGTTTAACCACGGAGTTCATTTGCCTGCAAGCAGCTTTTTGATGGCAGAAATAGAGAAGCAGCTGTAGGCTGTACTTTTGCTGCAAGAGACAGGGTAGATTCGTTACATTGTTCTCATTCACTTCCAGCATCTTCTGACCATCAGAATGATCCACTATTGTATTTCTTACAAAACATAATGCTGCAAGAGTACACCTAATAATGTATCTTATAGTTAGGTTGTTTGGGTGGGGTTAGGATTTTTTTGTGGGTCTACATTACTTCCCAGATTTGTTCTGTGGTAGGACTCCATATAGGTCCAATGGTTGCCCAAATCAGATATTGATGGTTATACTGGAAATGTATTCAGTCAGCCAGCGCCCTGAGTTTGGTAAAGCTACATGACACATATCAAAGGGCAGGATTTTCCTTGAAAGAGAAGCTTCAGACTTTTCTAAGGTAGTATATAGGCACGTTGGTTCAGAGTTGCTCCATTTGATAGCCAGTCTAGATAACCTGGCATAATCTTTATTCTAGACTTTCCTGGATTATTACACCCCCAGAATGTGGTCCTAAGTAAAGCTGGTAGGAAAAGACATCTGTAATTTAGGGACAAGTAAGTCCTTCCATAGGTAGGAGGAAAGAGAGAAGACCCAGGCTTTATTCCAATTAAGGCTGAGACTGTCATGTTCAAAGTGGCCCTATTATTGTCTACACTCATTTTCAAACATCTACCGTAAGATATCTGAGATCTGGCTTAACGTTCTGAGCACCACGGACTCTGCAGGCAATTAGAGCACAAGGTGCACAGAGACACTAAAAATGCCCATTCGACAGGGATCAGGTCAGGCTCTCAAGAAACATCTTGAAAGCTGCAGCCCCTTACAAAGAGCAGCAAGCAACCCAGAATGCCCAGGAAGATCCAGTGGCATGTGCAAGGCGTGACCCATTGCACTGAGCGCATGCACCATGGCCTTTGGGTCCAGTGTCAGCAAAAACCTGAAATATCGACCATGGTGCTTGGAAGGGAGGAGCCTTTGTATAAGGCAGATCAGAAGCTGAAGATGGTTTGGCAAGAAAACCACTGACACCTGGAGTCATAGGGGAAATGTGTCTGCAGCTTCCACATCAGAAGAGGAAACCACTTTCTCCACCTGTATTTAGGCAATGCCCTTGTGCAGAGCCACTAATCAGCCCAGCATAGATTCACTCACAGCAGTAATGTGGAGCTCTCCTTTGGAGGACAGTCCAACATCATTGATGTACCCATGAGGACAGCATCTCCTGAAATCTCCCACAAAAAGCCCTTCCCTGGCCTGTTCACATACAAGAGCAAAAGACACTATTGCTGTTAAATTGAACAAAATTTTATATCCAACCCAAGCTGAAGAGACCCATCTCTGCTAATGTCCACTGGGCAAGGAGCAAAAAGGGCAGACAAAAAGACAGAGGGCTAACAAAAACAGTTATGTTGTGCCTATCAGAGCAAGCAAAATACCATTGCATATTCATTAAGATTTGTGCAAAAGTTCAGAAAATTCCCCCCAGTAACGTAATGGGTGATAATTCAATTTATTTATGTTTTTAAGGCATGAAGACTTGCTTTAATTTCCCTCAACTGTGCCTCTATTATTATTAATCTGCTTATCTTCTAAAAAGATCATCTAAACTACACTTCTATAGGGAATGTGATCTTTGGCCATGTAGGGCTTTGCAATTATCCAGTTCTGAATGAACTTGTTGTTAAAACATTTTTTAAGTCTAATGAAAACATTAGATCAATTCCTTGCAGTGATAGTTGTCATTAAATCAATAGTGTGTGTAAGTCCATTACACTGATATTTGACACGAACTGCCGTAGGTCTGCTAACAATGAAACCATACTGAAGCATGTCCTCTACTAAGCATATTTCATATGAGATAAAAATCTGTTAAGTCTACAGTAACCGCAACTTTTCTTCTTTAACTAAAATAAACAGATATCTGAAATGTTGCTGTAACTCACACTAGGACCACCATGATCACACAGGTTTTGGAGCCAGTCCTTTTATCACACCTTTATCACAGCTGTGCTCTCAAATCAGTTAGGAAAGCTTTTTTTGATTGTTTATCCATATGGATTACAAAGCACAGGCAGAGATTTTGTAATGAAGTTCTGCAAAGTGTGGAGGACCTGATCCTACCCCCTCCGAAAGCAACAGCACTGTCACCAACTTCAGTGGAAGTCGAACTGTTCCTCAAGTCCCTGGGAAAGGAAAGGTCTTCCCAAGGAGGAACAGCATCTCTGCATCACAGCGGAGCAGCTCGCGGGGGCAAGAAACACAACCAGACTCATTTCCCCACGGAGAATTGCAGTTTCTTTGTACATGCCGTTATACTGCAAATGGGAAAGATTATTGAAAGACCGCTGGCTCTGTGTTCTTTAAACTTTTTTCCAGTGGCCTGCAAACTCAATTTCCACTCCTACCATGGGTCCTTCAGAAACATCATCACTATCAATGCAATCCTGTGAGAGTGTGATGTCTGATGTACGTAATATATTATGGGATTTTTACCATGAGAGAAATATAAAACTTGGGAAAATGTCTAGCTGATGGAAAGACTGAAGTCCAGAAAAGAGCAACTTATCATGCCATTTCTTATGATTTATAAACCTAACAATTTTTCAGTAGTAGTATGTAACACTTGCTCACAGGCAAAGGACCTGTGAGTACACAAGTGTAAAGGGAAATAATGGTCAATGGCAGACATGAAAAGACCACTTTAAACTGAAAATTCAAACTAATTTATTTGAAAGATGTTAAAGATTTACTCTGGAGTGGGCAGAGGACCACTGGAACTCTTTATCAAACAATTATTGGAAATTTTGGCCCTCAGAAGTGGCATTTTTTCACAAGCAAATGAACTAATTGATAGAAAAAACCCCACCAAACAACACCTGAGACATTCTCTGAGACTTTCACTTCTCTAACTCTTGCAGCAGAAAATCCCGACCAGTGCAGAAGTGGAGCGACAACCCAAGCAGAGCAGGGTCCTGCCCTGCCCTGTGCTATGGCTCCCACTAACGGCAGCAAGGGAAAGCTCCGTCACTCCCAACAAGGCAAAGCGAGCACAAAAAAACTCTGCAAACGTTCTTCACCCCAGTTTTGGTGTTTGGTTTTTGAATGTCAAAAAATACAGTTACCAACTAGATTTTCCTGCACCGTTTCCACAGTCACAATATTAGTTTAACAGAAAATAATCTGACTATTAGTCTCCTTGGATGGGTTTTATCTCACCTTCAGACATCTGCAATGTAGACCTCTAGAGCTACACCCAGGGGAGCGAGATCCAGGGTGTGATTCCCATTGGCGGTCTGACCTATTTCAGGCACGGGATGAATCACGCTCTCAATTTCGCTGTTGACTTCTGCCTTGCCTGTACACAGAGCTGGGGTGACTGGTTCAGAAGCGTGGTGGAAATGTCCCGGTGTGACTGCAGGGAGATGCCACACGGAAAATAATGTCCTTGTGCTCAGCCGGGGAGGATGATGGTGGTTGAAACAAGGACGTTATGCAGGACTCCCCTTTAGGGAGCCGAATCGGGGGATCAGTGCCGTGGGATGGAGGTTCTTGTTTATGGTTGAGGAGAGCTTCAAGCCCCTTCACGTGAGGTCTTCAGATTTTGGTCAAGTCCATGTTCCAGTTCTGCTACAAGGGGGGAAATGTCCAAAAATCTCAGGTTAGAACTGGTAACTGTGGAAAGTGATGGGAAAATATTTTTGTTTTACATTTTGGTTCTGAGCACAATGGAGATTATCAAAACAGCTGAGTAATTTTCTGTTGGTAACACCACAGAGATATCTCCCCGCAATCATACGCAGAGACCAGGTGCAGGCTGTCCTTGGGTCCCACTTCTAAATCTCAGATACATTTTTATAAGGCCTCTGACTCAAGGAATAAACATGAGAGGATTACAGCTAATCAGATAAGTATGTCTTTATTTAACTGTAACATCAAAAATTAAGCTTGCAGTATGTTCTTAAGAGATAGAGTCTTCAATCTAATTCAAAGATTTTTTGAAAAGATTTTTTTCCTTTTAATTAAATCGTGTTGATTTTATTTGACATTTGATTTCAAGAGAACCGCCAGTGTTTCTCCTTCACCGTCTGTCTCAAATCCGTGTGTAACATGTCACAGCCAAAAGGCTACCCCGCTCCTCCTGAAGGTTGCTGTATTTTAGCTTCTCTGTGGGTCATACAGATCATCCTAGGTACCGATCAGTCACTTAAACATTTCCCACCGAAGATCCGCATTTTTATATAGTGCAGCAGAGCAATGTGCAGGTAGCACAGTATGCGTGGCACATATGTATGTGCAGGGAATGTAAACCTGCTGACACAAGGTAGGCTTTCCTCACACCGAGGAACAAGTTACGCTGGGATAAGCAACGCAGCAAATACTCTGCAAATACCAGGGAAGAGGTTTTGGCCAGCTTGTCCCCCTGCACTGGTCCGTGGTGGGGCCAGACCAGCACCCAACGGGTGCAGCCAGCAGTGGGAGGTTGAAGCAAAGTAATATTGCTCCTTTTCAGCAGCCTGTCCGTACTGCAATGTATTTTATATTTCAGCTCCAGGGATGAAGTCTCAGCCTTGGGTCTTCGTCTGGGTCAGTCCTCTGGTCTGGCCCCCCGCGTACTGCAGCACGTACCCGTGACGGTGGCACCGTGGGGGAGGCGGGAAGGGCAGAGCTTCCCCTCTTGATGGCAGTGCTCCTTGCAGGACCACAGTGGTGGCCTTTGGGGATCTCCTCGTCTTCGAAACCACATGCATAATTGCAGAGCCCAGGAAGGAACTTAGAGAGATACTCCATCTGTTAAAACACAGTGTAAGTTCTTTGAAGATGAGATCTGATGTATCCAACCATAAAAGAGCTAAAAAAGGGATGCTGTGCTATATAGAAGTAATTGCACAAACATATTAAGGTTGCAAATCAGGATCTCAGAAGTCAGAAAATGCCTGCCTTAGCATCAGCTGGGAAAGAGCCCTGTGTCCACTGAATTCCCCTCTCATTTTTTGCTGAAACTGGAAGCTGCCCAGTGAATGAGGCAGGGAATTTGAGGAGGAAGGAGACATGGTGAAGGCAGCTGAATGGTGTCCTGGGGAACTGGCTGCTATCACTGTCCCTGCTGAAGAGTTTCTCTGAGATACTGCCAAGTCATCCAAACCATACATCGAAAGCTTTGTCTCAGTAATTGTGTGGGATTTTGTTTTTTGAATGCATAAATTAATGCCCCAAGTTCTGATTCACAAAACTGCTGAGCACTCGTTGCTGTGAAAGAAAACAAGGGCACTGTCCTTCTAGCACATAAAGTGCTAGAGAACGTGAAGTGTTCAGAAAAATCAGGTCATTAGGCATGCAAATTGGGTCATCAAAATTAGTGGATCTTTTTGACATTAATCTCTCTAGACTTCTTCCTGGGAAAACAGGGAGATCCCATACCCTACAGGAGAGTTGTGAACTAAATTAATTTAATGTTTGTTTCCCCACCAGCTCCCACTCCATCTGATGCTGATGCTATTTGCATGTCAGGCGAGCTGTTTCCATCTCTTCCTCGCTCGCTGCAATCACTGAGGACACGGTCGAGGCATGGATTGCTGCTGTACCGCTATGGAGCATCCCCAGTCCTGGGCAGACACGGAACGGGAGATCTGTCCCGGCCCCTACAGCCACACCAGGCACCTCTGGTGCTGATGGCTCCATCTGGGCTGCTGAGCACTATGATTTTAGCTCCCAAATTCTCAAATTTGGTCACATTTGAGCATTGTCTCACATGTCCAGAGTATCGTGAAGGCCAGAATGACCTTCCCACTGCCCAGCTTTAGGGCAGTGCTCCACTACGTAGAGCTTCCCAACAGCAAAACCAACTTCTGAATGCGCTTGTTACTCAAGGTGGTTCTGCTCCCCTTCCATTTAGACAAGCCCAAGTCTATTATCCCCAAAGTAAAATGTTAAAACTCCTACCGCAGAGGTTTAAAGTAAGCATTTCTCAGAACAAAGAGCTTATTCAGCTTGAAAAGACTTACTACCTACGGAGAAGTACTAACGCCTTAGCTCCCTGCCTCTCCAGTCCCCGGCATCTGGGGGCCGTCTCAGTCACTGCTCAGCCTGCCGCCCCAAATCCTGCTGCCGGCAGAGGCAGCAGGGTGGGACCCCTCCAAACTGCTGTGCCTCCCTCACCCACGGCTTTGTCAAGGGATTCAGGGAGGGAGGTACGGCTGCATCTGAAGCCACGGTGTTCATCAGGGAGGACTTATTTCAATATGTTGTTGAAACTATCTGATGTCAGGTTATGTGTCTCAGGGGGACACGCGTTTCGTGTAGTTTGTTATGCCATCTGTTAAGAAATGCAGCCACTCGTCTCTCCGCTACATGACCACAGATGGGGAGTTTTTCCCCCTGTGTGCATTACTGTCAATATATGCCAAAGCCTTCTTAGCTGGAGCCAGGTGGAATCACCACCACGATGAGCGCGCCTGGGAAGAAGGGTGCTGCACGGGTCTTCCCGAGCACCTTGGCTCACGACGTGCAGATGAGCTTAACGAACAAAGCCAGGCTACACCAGCGACGTCTGGTCCCCAAAATCCCTCTGGCTTGCAGGGTGTCGAGCGATGACTCCAGCCGTGGACCTCAAGGAGAAGGTCACACAGCTTCGTGCAACACGGCACGTGGCCCCGGTTGCAGATTGGACCCTCCTGTTGGCTGCTGTGGATGGTGCTTGCCCCAAATCATCATCTGGCAACAGCACTGTGAACCTCAGATGCAGAAAAAAATCTGAAGCCTCAACAGTTGCCTCTGTGGAGATGCCGCAGCTCTCAATGAAGGCTTGGTGCGCGCTTAACTAAACACCACATCTCCAGCACTCCAGACTGTGAAGGAAACCGTGCTCTGCTGACTGACCGACAGTCCTGCAGGGAAAAAAGCAAACACAAAGCGAGCAGCAAGTCCCCCAACGGCTATAAGCGCTATTGACTTAAGCATCAATAACGGTCCTTTTTTTCAGGGGTGATTATCGCACCTTTTAATATTGAGCTGACACTTTTCCAGCATGACTGGGTCCATTCCTGAGCCTGCGGGTTGGAAATTTTAAAGGAAGGTTTTACAGAAAGGGGTCTGTAACTGGAAGTTTTATTGAAAACTGGAAGTTTTACAGAAAGGGGACGTTGGTTAGGAAGGGAAGTTTTACAGAAAGGGGACTGCAAAGCCAGCCTGTTCTGCTCACCCTCCACTCACTGGTGTCTTTGGGGCAGGTATTTCACCCAAGCAGAATAGGAGCTGGTATCAGATTTATTTTCACTGGAAAGCAAATGGTCGCCCTGCTCTCGCGGCACTACTCCCATCACATGGGTGGCAGCGCCCGGCGGCGTTCCCCAATGCAAGCAACACTGCTGTCCTCCGGGAAGACCCAAGCAGCAAAGCAGCTCCCTGGGGATGAGGAAGCACTTCTGAGGCTGGTGGGAATGCTGGAAAGTCTGTCTGAAAACTGAACCAAAAAATACTATTTTTTTTCTACCAGTGTTAGAAAGATCTTTCCCCTCCGCCCCCAGCCCTGCTCCCAGGTGCAGGTGGTGCTCAGCCCTTCTGCAAACCCACTTTCAAAGCTCAGACCTGGGATGCTGCCTTGGGAGGCAGCATTTTGGGGTACCAGCGGGTGTTTGTGTCTCACTTCTTTATAAATGCTCAGCTGGCCTCGGGAAACCAGCGGTGCCACAGTGTGGTCCTGAGGCACCAAATGACCAACGCTTGCCCATCCTGGATTTTTACAGCCAAATGCAACTTTTGGCTGATGTCCAGTTCGTGCAGCGAGAAGGCAGATGCTCTACACAAAGATTTCACCAGTAGTCTGAGTGGACTTCAGGCGCCTTCCTCCCATCTCACACTGCAGGACTGGGGCTTAATTTAGCAAGTGACATAACCAAATCAAACAGTGAAAGCACTTTAATAGAATACTGTGCCTAGTGGAAAGGATATCTTAATTTGCAGATATCTTCTTTACTTCTGCCATTAATTTACTTCTGCCAGAATTTAAGTTTGCACATACCCATGGAAAAAACCCCAATGACTTATAAAACCCTTTTCAAATAAACAGGTATCTTATATCATGCACATATGTCTTTGAGGGATATAAAGTCCTGTATCTAACGTAACTTCCAGCAGAGCTCTGCCTACCATGAACTCTCAGTAGGGACCGCCCATGCACATTTATTTTGAGTGCCCACGTATTGCACCTGCGTCTCTGATGGAATGGCAAGGAGTCATCTGGCAGGATCCCCCGGCTTGGGAATGCTTCAGCCACGGACCAAGTTCATCAGAACTTATGCAGAGCCTCATGTAGCCAAAGTTTTCCTCCACATCTCTTACAACTGGGAGGCTGCCAGTGCTACATCTGCCTCTACACGTTACGAGTGCTGTAACAAATACTGGGACTCCAAAAAATAGGGCCTCAGGAGAGAAAAGATTAGGCACAACCCTTAAAAAAGTGAAATCTTTGTGTTTTAATGACCATATTCATATCCCAGCCTCTGTCAAGCTTTTCACACAGTGCTTTGGGTGGGGGGCAGCCAAGAGTCATGGCACCTTCGAAGGAGCTGCTGGTTGAAGGAGCGCATCCTTAGACACCATGAAGGAGAGCAACAACACAGGCCTTCAAGAGGAGAAACACTGGCTCCTTTCTGCACCTGTATAATTCCCCAGATGGACACCCACCAGGTTCCCAGATTTAAAATCTGAAAATACGAGCTGCAGCAGCCGCAGCGGCTGGAGGAAGCTGTGACAAACTATTTTTCCATCATGTCACTGAAAAAAAAAATTGGAAATGGAAGAGAAGATGGAATAGAAATAGAAAAAAAATAGAAATGGAAGAGTAAAAGCTGTGGGGAGGCCAGGATGGAAAGGAAAGGAGTAAAAGTGAGAGACAGCTTAGAAGGAAAAAACACCCACTTGCAATCCTGAAAATGAGTAAATTTGGAGTGAAATAACAATTCTGCTCTTTCAGAAAATTGCAGAAAAACCCCTAACAAAAAAACCCTAGATAGGCAAAAATGCTGGCCCAAATAAAAACTCATGATTTCCTCAATTTTTTAGGCAAATGACCAGCAACATGGCAACTTTTGTGCATCGATCCTTAGGAAACAGCACTCCCCCCGACTCATGTCAAGAAGGACAAGGGATTAGCTCAGGCACTGAGGAGCTGACATAGTTAAACACTGCTGCTGGCAGATACAATCCAGTTTATGACTGAGGTTGTAAAAACACGCATGAAAGCAAATTCGTAAGAAAGATACTCTAATGAAGATGTATAGAAGGGCTGTAATGCCATGTAGCCTCTTGATAGCTAAGGCCCTGATCCTGCAAATTAAGCTAAGCGGTGAAGTTAATCAGATGCATAAGCATTTGCAACATCAGTGGTTTTTTTTTTTCTTCCCCAAATGAGCTAAACTCAAAAAGCCTTGGTTTAAATTACACGAAGATATTAGCAACGTTGGTTCTTTATTAGAAGCAGTTTATTCATTCAGGGTGTACAGTACGGAGCAACATGCCTGGCATGGCTAGTGATGCGTGAACCTGAAGGGGAAGAAATCCCTTTGCATTCCCTTCACAGCCAAGTTGCACAACAATTCAGGCTACTGCCTCAGCAGCCAAATGGGCAATTTTCCAAGCCTAAAAGTCAGCAACGAACCCAAGTGTTAAGGCAGCTTTGTTCTCCCTTAAAGCTGACCAGATACTCCTGGAAAGCTCCCTCAGATCATTTTGCTTCCTCCCCATCTTCTCCCTGACAGCCTCTTTCACTAGGCGAGTACAACCTTGATGTCGTATTTCCCAGCCCTCTGCTCCGAAGCAAGGGGTGAAAACCTCACGCGGCTTCACAGGGTCAACGGCAAAACCTTTGGCTCATGGCAAAGCTATAAATTTCCTGGTGAGGATGACAAAATTAGAACAATGCACCTGAGAGACGAGGAGAAGAAAAAATCCAGGCTCTTCGACAGCTCATCTCCTATCTCAGAGGTAAGTTTAAAGCTGTGGCAAATGCGTGTTAGCAGCAGGCACGGCAGGGTAACCCTCAGGAGCCATCCTGCGCTTGCCTTCATGGCAGAGAATGAAATACTAACTCAAAGCAGCAAATCCCGCTTATAATTCGCACACCTCAAAGACATCACTAAAATCATCTCTTTTGTTCGATACAGGATGTCTGGTTCAAAGAGAGAGAAAAACTGTCGAAAGCTCAACAGGCAAAGGAGAGTGAGAAGTCCTCTCCATGAGCAGAGCATCTCTGTGATCGTAATATAACACAATCAAGGCTGGAAGGCCAGAGGACCTTGTTGTCCTCTCAGCACACCCGTCAGCACCCTGGTAAGATTTTTTGCATTGATCAGTTGAACGGTAATGGTTTCCCGTTTCGGTACATTTTGAGAGAGAATAACAAAGTGCCCGAGCAGCATCCATCAGGTATGCTCATGAGATGATCAGGGTCTGCCTCCTTCACAGTGAAATGTAGGCAATGTTGGGATGGGATGTTTGAGCTACACTGTAATACACAGCAATGCTGTATAAAGGGGAAAATTGTGTAAAACCTTTTAGAAGAAAATTACTTTATTCAGGAAGAAATACAACACCGAGGGGAAAGAGGAATACAAAAGGAACAAGTGAACAAATGGCTCTTGTTTTTCTCCACCATTTTTTAAGAGGCTTAAGTGAAAATTTTGAAATATAATTTTCAGCTAATTTCCAATTTTTCTCAATATATATCCTCTCCATTTTCTACTGGCTCTGACAAGATTAATTTCTCATCCAAGCATTCCAGGAACATCCTTGACTAGTAATGCCTATTTAACAAATATTTTCATCCCATACCACGGCTGTACTTAGCTCTTTCATAGCCAGTCTATGCTGAATGGCCACAATGCATTTAGAAACCAAGAATGCCTATAAATATTTCACTGTGTATGACCTGAAATTTCAAGGAAACCCCCCAAATTCAATGGTCACTCGTGGTCACTCATGACTTAAATTTTGTAGCAGGAGCAAAGGATCTAACCTTGTCTTTGAATCTTGGTCCCATATCAAGAAGCAAGACGGCAATGACAAGAGTGAAACAGCATTACATGCAAAGGTATAATTTCTAGTTCCCCAGCCACAAATGTACAGAAAATATTTTGAGTACTTGTAATTGTTCTCGCTCCCTTTTTCAGTCTTGGCTCTACATAGCTCTTACTGGTCATTCCTGGAGATAAATACTGTGCCAGATGGACTTTTGTTCTGATGTGGTACACAACTTCTTACACGGTGTAGGATCAAGACCTAGCTTTTCAAAATTTCCCAAGTTTGGAAGTGTTGGAAAAATAGAAAAGAAAAAGAAATGCCATCAATCTAGTAACATTTTTAAGTTCAGGGTTTTGTTTTTTTCCATTCTTCCCTGCACCATTTACAATAACCAGAAAAGTATTAAATAGTTACAGAGTGGCAAGAGGAAAAGCAGAGGGAAAAAGGAAAAGAAAAATCCCTAATAGCTCATTTCATTTCCTACAAGGCAAAAAGAGATGAAGCAAGTATTAAAATTCTTCTAAGAAGTGAAAATAAACGCTAAGAATGATTAGCAAAACAATGCTGTTTCATTTCAAAACTGCAAGAGAAAATCTGCTCCTTTTTTTTTTTTTTTGATTCATTACAGTGGAATTAAATTAATTCAATTCATTCATGAGGTAACCTCTTCATTCCAGTCTAACCCCTCCACATCAGAGCGCCGGATGAAGGGGACATGGAAGGAAAAGAAGAGGGGGCTTCCTGGGGTGCTTTGTGCCGAGGCTATTTTGGGTTGCATAGCAGCTGGTGGGCAACTGTGGGCAGCATCTATAAGCTATAGCAACGCTTGGGGTGATGGCTGGCAGTTGTGCCAGCCCTTGGATCAGTCCCGAGGCCCAGAAACGCAGGGCCATCACGAAGCTGTTTTCCTCCCTTGTCTTGCGTTGAGCCTCCTGGGAGGCACAAGACAAAACCTGGCGCTGACATTCTTGATCTCTATCAGCCAGAGCTTCCACACCCAAAACTCACAGAGACATCCACCCCATATGCAATCACAGAATTGGACCAATGTGTTTCAGAGATCACTCTTTTCTTACAGTCAGAACGATAACAAAGTCTACATGTATGTCAGCTCTTTGGAACAACTGCTGGAACAAGATCAAATTGGTAGGCAGGATGTTTAGTCCAACAAAGCCTGGCTTTCAAACCAGAAATGTTTGATAACAGCGCTCCCTCAGATTGCTGCAGAAGATCCCTTTTGCTAAATTCAGGCACTAAACAGCACTGCTGACCTGTTTTGTTTACAGGATACCCAGCACGGTCTGAAACCACTTTCTGAAATAATCTGTTTAACACAACTCCACAGCTGCTGTGCAAATGTAAGGATTGAACATGAGCTGGTACTTGTGCAATCACTAAGACATTTGATCTTGAGTTGATTCATGTGGACAATGTAAATATGTAGGTGAGCAGGTTCTGGGAGGTACAATTCAAAGTCAGCACCTTGGTACTGGAGCAGGCAGCGCTGGTTCGTGACTGCCAGCAAACGTGCATTTTGGCATAGCTCCTGCTGGAAGGAGAGGAATGCCATCCTCAACCCCTGGCTTCTGAATAACTAAACACAAAATGCTTGTCAAGAAAAAAAAAACCACCAAAATTAATCTTTTCTTTAAGTGGCTGCCAAACCTGAGGTAGACAAAACATTGAGCGGGGGAAAGATGCTGCAGTTTTCCCTGCAAATCTCTAACCGCAGAGAGCACTTGGCCACGGCTCTCCCCCAGATTAGCGAGAAGGTCAGCAGCTCCCATCGAAGAGCAGCCTTTGCTCTGCAGCTGCAGCCTGAGACCTGTCGGCTTCATCAGCTGGAACTGAAACCTTCCCCAAACCCTCCGGCTCCACCTGGGAGCAGGCAGCCCAACCTGAGCTCAGGCCGGACTCATACGGAGCCCGGTGCCGATCGGTAAGTGTCCTTCCTCCCATTAGCATCTGCAAGCTGGCACCTACGCTGGAGAGAAACAGCACTTGCTGCCCTGTCACGGGTCTGCTCCAAGGAAAGTGATACCAGGGACCTAAACGAATGGAGAACCCGGGACCCTCAGCAGCAGAGCCTCCTGCCTTGCCTGCGTGAAGCTCCAGCCAGGTCGCACCAGCGCGAGGCTGGAATTGGAGTTACCATGGCAAACCAGCCGGCATGAAGTGACCTCATTGGAGACTTCCTCCTTACAGGATTTCTGGGGGATGCGGGAAAGCTGATTGTAATGCTAATTTTCTTACAGGACTGCAGTGCTGTGCCTATGTCAGATGCTGAGCATCGCTGGTTGCAGGACCGGTCCCCTCCCCCTCAGGGACTCGGAATCCTGCTTTAAGTCATCAGTAAAAATAGGGTTTCACTAATCCCTGGTTGATTGCATCACAGGAGTATCGCACATACACACACATAGAGCAGCGTCTGCTCCGGAGAGATCCAGAGCAAGGATTTGGGGACTGTAAGGAGGTTTGGGCCGCAGCTTGCAATGGCTTCAGCATTGGTGGCTGAAGTCAGGTCTCTGTGCGTCTTATAAATGCTCTCATATTAAGCATAGTCTCCTCATCCCACAGCAGAGGTGAACACTGGTTCCAAAATAACCTTAAATGCAACCCAAATGGTTGGAGGTGGCTGGTCTGCTTGGACAGCAGTTTTGGAAAGTGTTATATATATATGTGTGTGTGTGTGTGAAGGGATGTATATGGGACATCCTAATATAAACAAATACTGAAAATCTCTGCCTCCACGTCAAGATTCATTGATGAACCTCTAGGCATAGCTAAGGTTGGGATTTTTGCTGCTGTACCAACAGTTGCACCAAGATGTTTTGGTGACCGAATGATGTCCCTTCCATGACCTTGCCCTGCATCAATCTTGTTCATGATTTGACTTCCTCTGATCTCATTGTGCTCAAACATACCTTAAGTCCAAGGCAGGCACACCTCTTGGAACCTGGTCGTACTGATTCCTGGTCTCAAGCAGTCCTGCAAGCTCTCCTAAAGCACACAGCCTTGCAATTAAGAGGCACCACACCTGCAGAGGACCAAGGGTTCAAGCTCTATGAAGGTGTGCAGTCAGAGGGGAGGCAGCTGCTCCCACATCAGTGGGTAGTCCCAGGGCATTTACATATCCAGGAAAACTGTTCTGATTTCACACAAAGAAATCAGATCTATATGACAAGATCTATATAAAAGATCTATATGACACTTAGAATTTATCTGCTTTAAGGTTTGGGGTTTTTTTCCCCTGTTTCTTACATTGGTCATTTCTCAGTTTCTGTTTCTATAGGTCTCCAAGATCGGAAGGGACGGTGGCAATTATTTTGTCTCATCTCCTGCACTGAAGAGGCAACAGAGTTTCATCAAGCCTTGTGCTGACTATTATTTCTGTCTGAGCTAAGAAACATTGCTAAGTAAACATTCTACTCCTGATTTAAAGACTTCCACTTGTGAGGAAGCCACCACATTTTTAGGTATAAGCACATATGTACGTTTATGCATACAAGCATCTCTTTTAGCATTTACAGATTTTCCAACAGGAATGACCCGAAAAGGCCCAATCCAGGAAGGAATTGTGAGATAAGTTTCTGTAGTTAAGTGAAATAAATATATGGAATATGTATTGAAAGTCCATTTCTGATCTCACTCATTAAGTAACTGGCTTCCTGCAGTGAAGGAGTGTGGTCCCATTTGCTAATGACTGCAGACTGATCCGAGTGGTCTGTTTGCACATAGCTATCAGCAGTGCTCCTAGGACCAGAGGTGGATGCAGAACTGCTTCCTAACATGAAAAACCCCACAAATTCAAATGAATTATCTTGCCCAGGGCAATTTGGAGAGGTACAGACAAGCAAGGAAAGATTTCATCTATCTAATTTACTATATGTAATCTAGTAATCTAGATTACCTAGTAATCTTGTTCCCGGTACCAAGAACAAGAAGATCCATGATATACACAAAGATGTCAAAGCTCTTTTTACTTGAAAAGTAAATCACAAGCATATATGGGAAGGTTACATGAGTGCTCACACACAGAAGATGAGCTATGGTCTGTTTTTACAGACACGCCCAGGTTTGGAGAGAAGGCCAAGCAACCAATTAAGGAAGGTAAAATGATGACAAAAGTGTCACCCAAAATATTTAAACAGCACAGCTTTGTTTGTCCCAGAGTATAAAAGTTCAAATGAACATCTCTGCAACTCTGGCATGGTGTTTACAATACCTGAAACCATTTGGTTGTACTGGGGAGAGGCTGGATGTGGTCTCTACGTGGGTGTGCAATGCTATCTATTCTAGGGGCTGTGGTGATGACTTAAAGCATCTTCTGCAGATACAGTTAATTTCACTTACTAAATTGCATGGATTGCACTAACTATAGCATTTATTTCATAAAAAAAAGTTTAATCTAGCAAGGTGGATTCTGTTGGGAAAAATATTGTGCATTTTGGCTTCTACAAAATCTTGAGTTCATGCAACTAGGTTGAGATCTCTGTTAACTCTGGGGTTCACCTTGCCCATGTTTACATGACTCTTAGCTTGTTCGTGAGGACTACTCGTTTGGATCCACAGAGCAGGCAGTTAAAACACCCTCATAGTATCTCCAAACATGACCATACTGTGCCTGGGGCATCTTCGATTTTTCCCCAAAGTCCTCGTGGCATCCACTTCAAGGCACTTTTACCACTTGCTCCTCCCTCAGCTCATCCGCATCACTCTGCAGACCTGCTGCTTCATTTATGCTTATGTCCCCCCGTGGCTACCTTGCCCAGTAGAACGTCGCAGAGCTGCAGCTCATCAGGGCAAAGGACAGAGCAAGAGTCTCCTGACAGCTCCACACACTGTTTGCAGGATGGTCTTTGCAAAGGAAGCCGTGTACAGCATTTCTCAGCACTACGACCTGTGCTAGCAAGCCACTCTTCAGGGCTGCAAGAGCATATTTCAACAGGACATGGCTCAAATCTCAAGTTCATATTGGTAAGACATCCTTCTCCTTTTGACACCAGGGGAATGCTGGTTTCAGGCTGTAAGATGCCTTCATTTTAGGTGTCAGGTTGGTGCAAAATGGAAGAGCCGTACTGGCTCAGAACAGACCAGCTGCAGATGCTCCATACAGTGAAGTGCAAGGAGATCGCTGGATAAATCTGGGTTGCATTTTGTCATAGATGGGGCCCTAATTGCTTGCTCCCTCAGTGTTTCACCTTTAATATCTAGGAGACTACTCAGCACTGGTGAGGCCACACCTGGAGTGCTGTGTCCAGTTCTGGCTCCTCAGTACAAGAGAGACATGGGCATACTGGAGAGAGTCCAATGAAGGGCCACAAAGATGATGAAGGGACCGGAGCGTCTCTCCTATGAGGAAAAGCTGAGAGAGCTGGCACTGCTTAGCCTGGAGGAGAGAAGGCTCAGGGGGGATCTTACCCATGTACATATCACCTGCAGGGAAGGTGCAAAGAGGACAGAACCAGGGTCCTTTCAGTGGTGCCCAGGGACAGGACCAGAGGCAATGGGCACAGCCTAAAACTGCAGGAGGCTCTGTCATCATCAGGAAACACTTTTTTTACTGTAAGAGTAACTAAGCACTAGAGCTGGTTGGCCAGGGAGGTTGTGGAGTCTCCATCCTTGGTGATATTCAAAAGCCATCTGGACATTGTCCAGGGTAACTGGCTCCAGGTGGCCCTGCTTGAACAAGGGAGTTGAACCAAATGAGGTCTCTGCCAATGTCAACCATTTTGTGATTCTGTGAGTCTGCTGCCCACAAATCTATTGCCAGTCTGTGAATTAGACTGAGAGGACATCACATTCTTCACTTTTATAATCCGGCATAAACAACTTTGCTTCTTTCAGCCCTTATTCCTTTTCCCATCTTCTCTGTTTTATCTTTCAGACTATCATTTTGTTGGGACTGGAACTATCTTACCCTGAGCTTGGGTAGTACCTTATGCAACAGGATGACATTCTCACTAAAGTCTTTTGATTGACACTGGAATGTTGAAAACACAAACCAAAAATGGAAATCTAATGTAAATTATTGCGCACTTCATCTTCTCCCCTACTTTTGAAGTGAAACTGAAGACTTCATTTCACCCACCTTGGCTTCCCATCAAAGCCGAGTCAAAGGATGTTCCCGCAGCTGCGATTCTCAAATCAGACCACATGAACAGCCACCGAGCAAACGGCCATGCAGCCAGTTCTGCTCTTGTCCCTGGGATTGCCCAGGGGTGCAGAGCATCGGCTCTTGCCCCCGAGACCCCAGCTGCCACCCTTCTCCCTGGACAGCAGGGCATGAAGTCAGCACACTGGGCAGCAGGTGCTGCACAATATAGTCTCCATGTGACCTTCATATGGACATCTCTAGTCCTCTGGTGTCTCTCAACTCATTCACTTTTCTTGTTTAAGCAGATGACAGAATAGTGGGTCTTGTTGTTTTTCCAACACGTAAAAATCAAGCTTGTTCCATAGTGTTAAACAGATTTTTAACTGTCTTGCAGCTATTGAAAAGAATTTTAAAGGTATTCTGCAATTTGAGCTTGTAAAGTGCTCTTCTCTTGAAGTATTTTGTCTAAGCTTAGTTTCTTTGTCTAACTAAATCAGTAAACTGATGTGCGACCCAAACATAATGACTGCATTTTTTAAATCAGTAAAAACTTCAAAGGAGTATGTTCATTGCAGACTACAAAACTGTCCTAGAATATTCACTGAGATACTCTACATCAGGAAACATATACATATTCATTAGCAGTTTTTATTTATCTTCAAAACACTACAGTTCTGAAATAGAAAATCAAACAGAAGTCTAAAAAGCCTTTGTATTCAGCCAAGACTCTTCTCAGGAAATGATTAGTATTACTGCAGCTGTACTGAATAGACAGGATTATTAATTAAGACATATTGGTTTGCTCTGGTGCGCTCTATCCTCAGCACAAGATCCGTCAAGTTATTGTGGTTTGTACAAAAGTTTTCTCCACATACCATTTCTTGTTTTTTCTAAAATGAAAACTCACTCAAGGTCTTCATGCTTTCAAATTTCTCAGGGCTATATTCACTGAAAACAATGGCAAAATTCCTACCAACTACAATCTTAACAGACTCAATCTAGAAATATATTTGTTACATATTTAAAAGTATCTTGCTGTGCTCCCAATAGATAACCACATAATTTATTTTATGGGCCTTCAAGCCTGGGAACAACTGCCAGCAGTCTGTGTTCTGTGGAACAACGACCTTCAAGAGACTCGCGTTTGATTTGCCACAGAAATGAAATCTAATCTCCTAAAGAGAGGAACAATGAGTCAACAGTCCTGTATAAGGCTGAGATTTAGGGGAGAGGAATTCAATTTTGCCATGAGGTCAAACGTTGTGTGATCTTGGACAACTCCCTTGTGAAGGTCTATACTGCACTGTCTGGGACGCAGTCTGACTGTGACAAATTGCTGTTATCTGGAGCCTCACACTGTTGTGGCTGGCCTATTTCTGGGTCCTGAGCCAGGTCCAAATGAGTTTATGCTGGTATCTTTACATTGATCCGCATTGTAACCCTGAGGGTATATCTGTAGTCATAGACCTGCGAAGACTGGAAAATTAGCCTACATTGAGTCCTGCCGACACTAGACTTCTAGTAATAGCTGAGGTAGCTCAAACATCTCTACAGCCCATTAGTCCTCTTTTTATTCTTCATTTTAAAATGGGGATGACAGTGCTAACTGGTGAGGTGAGTCTGGCCACCCAGTTTTGGGGGTAACAGAGTTCAGTGAGCTGGGCCACTCATCCCCTGGGCCAGAGGGTAATCTCTGATGTCTTCTCTTTACTGATACAGGTGTGGTCACTCCCTTCACTGGAGGACTTGTTTGCTTGTCAAATAATGATCTGACGGTAAATGGTGTGAAGTGAGATTGTGCTGACTGAATAAATGGCCTGTGAATGTATCATAGTCCCAACACTTCCTGACAGTATTGATGCCTAACAGAAGGAAATCTCTATTTTCCTTAAACCAAAACTGCAAAGAAATATAAGCAAATTTGATCCAGACTTCAATGAAAGGCAGTAAACAAGATATTTCTTCTGTTTCTTGAGCTACTTTTTCCATAGCTTCTCAGAGTAGAACTCCATACTGATTCTTAACCTTCTTCAAGCTTTGACCAAAGTGATGCTCTTATGAGGTCTTTGTGTTTCATTACACCTGGAGACTCTTCTTGAGAATGGGATCTGCCTTTTCCTAGCTTTTGTGACTGTCCCTACCTCAAAGACCTCACAAAGTAAACGTGCAAACCAAGACAAGCAACATATTTAAAAAACAGTCCTGAGGATCGTAAAGGAACAGTGGGGCAATTAGGCAAAGTGAAACAGCCACTGTCACAGCATGCCACCTCCACATAAAGCTAGTTGCATGTTTTATGTCCTAAAGTAAGCACGGCCACTTCAGCATTGCACAAAGGTGTTCTTTGGAGATAAGCACAGGTCACAGCAACTCTTCTACCCATCACACCCTCAATGCGCAGTCCCCAGCACGTTCAAGGCTGCAGACTGCATTAGCACAAACTTCTTCCTGCAGCTGCCTATTAAAATTGGTCTTTCTTAAAAAGTATTCCATCTGAAAATTTCACAGGTATTTTGTTTGAAAAATGAGCATCAAATGCCTTTTGGAGGGTTTTTTTTTTTCATTCTTCCCTCAAAGTTAAGAAGAACATTTTGCTCTCAATGGCAAATATCAAAGTGTTTCATTGATATTCTTATCTTTTCTCTGCCAAGTAGATGTTACTGGATTCAGCCCAAATCCCTGTGTCCAGCAAAGCCTGAATTATCAACAACCCAACGTGACTATCTACTGTTTGAGTTCTGTTGTGCTTAGCTGGAGCTCTGTCTTCTTTTTACAGTTTTTGTAGTTCTTTACCTTTTTTATTTTTCAACTTTCCTTACCCCACAAGTCTCGTAAGCACTTTTTCCTTTGTTTAGGTTCTCCATAAGAGACTCCTCATACCCTGTAGTGGGAGGATATCCACAAAACTGTTACACTTTCAGCTCCCTCTGCAGTGCAGGTCATCTCTGAAGAAGTAAAAGCCTGAGCCTAGATGGATGCTGTAAAATACCCCACGGAAAATCCTGCGACTATTCCAATTAAGATGGGTAGTCGTCATACACCATCTAGCTGATGGAGTAAGACTTGATCTTTGGCTTTACTGAAAGGCTCTTTGCAAACATTAGGGGCTTGTCTGTGCTGAGGTAATGTAAAACTCTTCTACTTCAGCAGATTTAGGGTCAGCTGTAAAAGCAGAGATATCCACAGCGATGTGGAGCCTCCTACAGTGAACAGCCCATTCGTTTCTTCAGGACTCCTCTGGGTGATACGTTGTATGGCTGGTGCTAAAGATTTGCACACAAAAACCCCATTGCTTTGAAATAATGAAAGCACTTAAAATTCCTTTGGATAATAATATCATCAAGAGTTCACAACACACACATCGAGAAGGACGGAAGGAAACAGAAGCAGAGGAAGACATTGTGTCTTGAGGAAGGTCACAGAAAAGGTTGGTAGTGAGAATCAGAACACAAACCAGGTGTTCTGGCTGGGGCTTTCATAACAAGAAAACACTTTTTTTCTTCTCACAGGGATTCCTCATCTTAGTATAATGCTGAAGTAACTGCTGAGGGGACCGTGTAAACCCAAGCATCAGCCAGCCACCTTTTCTAGTAAGGAAACTCCGAGAAATTTTGGCAGGTGTCAAACGATCTCCTCCCCAGAACACAGCACCAACATATGGTTGTGACATGTGCAACACCGCAGCATTGTATCAGCAATACCTGGCAATGTCCTTTGAAAAAATATGCCACATTCAGATGCATTCAACTTCAAAAGCAGTAATAACAAAAGTACTAGCTGTAGAGTCACCCATTACGGACTGACCATTTCCCACAGAAGTATTGTTACCTTCAGCCAGTGTTTTTTCTTTGATTCTTGTTTAAAGACTAAAGGACTTTTCCCTCATTATTTTCTCATATTATACAAGGTACTCTAACAGCTGCTGGAAGTTGAATACCATGTTAACAATAAATAATTTAGTAAATATATGCCCATATTGACAGTGAAAGAAAACCTGAGATTGCACCACCGTACTGTGTGTTTTTATTATACTGTAAGTACAGTTTCAAACATAATAGGATTTATTCATAGCAAGAAGTGAGCATAAATATGTAAATGTCTAAGGCTTAGACTGGGAATTGCCTGCTGCTGCTTTCAAGTCATGCAGCACTCTCTGCACTCTAAATGCAGGCTGACAGCAGAAACGGCAGAACTGTACTTCCAAGGAAAGTATTACAGAAGGATCAAGCTTGCATATCATTACCTTAGCCCTGACTTCTAATACAGAATGACAGTGGACACACAGTTGTAGCTTTCACACTACCTTAATGGAACAACTACACACAGAGAGCGAGGGAGCAAACATTGCTGATTGGGCAGCTCCCACTGGAGTGTGATTTGAAGGAAGAAAAATCCCTTTTTGTAAGATACCATTCACACGTACGAATCAAAATAATTTCATGTTGAAATACATGTAAGCAAAGGGGGTTGATTTTGTTCCTTAGTTGTCAGGGAAGAAGAGGACACCAGACTGCCTGCCAGCAGCACTCAGGTGAAATCTTTTCTGAGAGGAAGAAGCATGAAGTATGTGGTGGGAAAGTTACTCTGCTGAAGCCAGTGGACGCAGCTCTGTTGGCTTCTCTGGAGTATGAGCCATCAGAGACCTGTTTCAAAGGCTTGCAGGCATGAGAGGCTACACTGAGGTGAGGGAACTCTATACGGGGTATATTAAGGCGAGGGACTGTGCTTATAGCTTTCTCTGAAGCAGAAAGCTCAATCAGTTTTCAAAGTTGCAAATAAATAAGTAAAAAGACACAGCAGCAAAATTGCTCATGAGGCAATTACCGAAGGGTAGTTGGAGCAAGAGAGAATAATCCCAGCTTCGCAGCTGGGATTTCAGGTCTAAGCAAATATCTGAGTAATCGTCTTTAGCTGTGTACACAATTTAATTCACACCTTTCCACTCACTTATTGCTTCCGTGCCAGATACTTTTTTAAAAAGTGAATCAATTGCCCATAAAAGGTGTCAGATGGTCAACAATGGAAATGAAATCCCCTGGTTACTGAACAAACAGGCTTGGAGCAGCACTACAAACTTCCACTCACTGCTGAGGCAATTTGCCTCTCGTGTAACCTGGAGGGTATCTCTCATTATAATTGCTACTCGGTCCTGGCTTGAATTGCTCCAAGCGCTTCTAATACAATCTGATCCCTTCAGACCCTGCTTTACTGCCCCTGTTCAAGCATGAAGAATTCAAGCTGGAACAGGTGCGGAGCAGGATGATTAATACAATCTGGGGAACAGGGAGTCCTTCACAAGCAGAGCTGCCAACGCTATCAATTTATGTGGTAGACAACTGCTTTGGGCAGTAACCTAGTGGATTTCCAGTATCTGGCAGCTTAGGTTCTTGGATGCCTGGAAATGCAGGAGAATTGCACAGAGCCAACACAAAGCAACCTGAAGTGGAATGAGCAGCGAGTCTGATACATCCTCGGTCCCTGCAGGGGTACAGAGTCAATTCGTGCTTGTCACTTCTGGATCTGCAAGGGCAGAACTCTCCAAGGGGGGCTTGGTTTACGCGGCATAGTAAAGGCTGACTGCTGTCCGGGCTTACATAGGAATGGGAAGGAAAAGAAATGTCACTTATGCTAAAAGATAATATCAGCACTTAAGAACAAACAAGTATGGACCGGCCAGGGATACAGTCACACTGTAAACTGGAAGATCTCAGGCAACTATTAGTGTAAGGATGTTGCACAACAGTCTCCCTCTAAGGGAGGGGTAGGCAACAGCCTAGCTACTTCTAAAAAAAAGCTTGAACCTTTATGAAAAGATTCTATTAAAAAAGCGTCTGTAACATTAGGGATTAAATCTGCTAAGTCCAAAGATCCTGCCCCGCTTTCAACCACACAGTAACCCTTATGTGCCCTTCTCATAAAAAACACATCATCGTCTCTCCTTTCTCTGGAATTTCCTCCGTGTTCTCCACTGAACATTAGCAGAAGTATTATTTTGTGTTTTCCAGTATGCTCATCTTTAAGTGCCAGTTCTTTGCATTAGCCTTAATTTCTCTGTATGTTTTCTGCTTATACGTCTTTACATCACACAGGTAAAAGACTAGAGATTTTGGCATTATTTATCTTAGCTGACAACACAGTCATTAGAAGAACTGTCTTGAAATTATCTGTATTCCTCATTTTCTTTTATTGTGTTATCCCAATTTTTTCTAAACTTTATAACATAATCACAATTGCAGCCCTCTGAAATCAGCTATGAATGAATCTCTTTCGTGGCCGTGACATCATGGAGTCACTGGAAAATCTCCTGTAGATCAGAGGCTAAATTTCCACTTGAGCTGAGAGCTGGTGCGTTGTGAATAAAAACTATATAAAACCTATTAATCTCACCCAGTGAAGGCCACTGGTAACATTCTTCCCTGTTACAACCTCCTGTGTAAAAGTCCATCTGAATCTTTAATACTAAGCCGTGAAGAAAAGACAACAACCTAGAACTTAAAAAATAAGGTCTTTTCAATTAACGATTTAAAAACAGGGGAAGGCACCTTATGTACCTTTTTCTTATCTTTCAGATAAAGACTTCTTGGGTAAGCTTGGTAAATCCTTATCTGCTAGATAAAGGACCACTATGATGGGCCTTATCGCTTAATTAAATCCTAGTACTATGTACAATGAAGTCAATAATTTGTTATACAAGATAGCACTTCAAACCATGGCTGCATTGGATAATGCATCTCTATCGGTTCCCTGTACCACAGCATGCTGTAATGGGTCATGTTCCATAACCTGCTCCTGGGCTGCAAGGAACTCATTATAGAAAAGGTGCCCAGCTTAACGTGGACAGGCTGTGATAAATAAATCTGTTGGATTGACAAGATAAACTAAGGTCCCCGGATGAAACTGATTTGATATGTAGGGCCTAATGCTGTCAGTTTTCCTTGTAAGGAAATCAGTTGAATGTAAAAGTTTTGTGGATTTTGGCCCAAATCAAATACTGATGCTGTTGATCACTGTAATGGAAAAATACTATAACCAAAGTTAATGTTAGAAGATGTTGTGAAGCCTGTGGAACAAACACTGCTACTGAAAAAAACACATGGTAAGATCTAAATCCTGACCATCCTTTTACTCATTAAGGTTCACATCACTCATTGCATTTACATCCTCACATATCAGGGCTTAAAAAGAAACTGGTCAATAATAGCTATAGCAACTATCACCAGATATCACACTAGCAAGGTCTTCCTGAATACTAAACCCAGTTCAAATGATTCTTTTTCCCACACAAACATATTTGCAAAAAGAAGTCTAATACTTGCAAAGCTTCATTTCACTAATTGGCTTATTGGTATTGTGCTAGAGTGATCTGTTCCTGAGTTGTTTGGCAACGACACTTTTGTACGTATGGATAATCCATAACATCGGGTGCATTGTATCTCTGAGTCTCTGAAGGACTCCATTATAACCTAAACCCATTACCCATTAGGCCCAGCAAGCACAGACATGGCTTGATCCTACAATATGCACTGAAGCTCTACAAGCCACAAATGTGCTCCTGGTAAATGTGGAAAATTTTTGACTTGAGATCTGCTACTGGCTCTAACCTTGCTCAGCACTATCAAAGTGGAGGCTCTACGGTTGGGATTTATTTCTCTTCACTTTTATCAAGACAGGTCTCCCACAGCTAAGAGATGCCATTCAGCCCATCTAACATAATTAAATGGAGGAGGTTCACACAACAAGCTTAGATTAGGCACCTAACTTCTAGCCAACTAGAGCTAGAGAACATTTCTCCTTCCTTTAGAAAGAATCCCCCACGAGTGTCTGGGCACACAGCTGTAGCAGTGCTACGACACAGATGTCTGTCCGTGAAGGACAGAGCATCAAAATTCTTGAGTGCTCAGTAAGACAAAAGGTCCAGATGCAGATCTTGTTCATATTGAAGATGCTGCCTATTTTGAAGTGTGTTATCTTTACTTATTTATGCCAATGATATGCTCAGAACTACACTCTCAGTGTTACGCAGTGTTATGACTCCTGGTCATTGTGATAAACAGGAGTAACCATAAAACAACTCAGATTATGCCAACCAAAATCATCCCTACTAGGGCTATTCTGTTAACTTAGCATCTCCACACATTTACAGGGTTTGCTACAATCACATTCATGCTTTCATAAAGCTGAGGGTACAAAAACTGTTTCCAGGAACCACTCGTATCGAGGCCAGTCTAAATACACTCCAAGTTGCTAGAGCTGTGTGCAGGAGTTCTTGGATTTCACAGCTGGGTACTTCTAGCAAATTGTACTCCTTTCTGTGCATAGTCCCAAAGGATTTCCCCATAAATGCATAGACCTCGTTCTCGCATGTCTGGCAAACTCTTTCTGTATGCTTGCCAAGTTTTAAAGGGCAAGGAATCAACAGCTGATAATTTATGCGAGGAACCTACAATGATCCAAATTCACCCCTTGTGTAATTCTGGTAAAGCCAGCAGAGTTCCAGGGGAGAAGTTGTTGGCTTAGCAAAGTAAATTTTCACTGACATTTGAGGAATACACAGTATCAATTAAAGCAGAGCTAATTATTGCTACTATTATTTGCATTGCAGTAGTTCCCAGAGGCTTTTAACAGGATTACAGCCTTCTGCTACGAGGAGTTCTTAGGAACGTAAGCTCTGATCTGGAAGTTCATGTACGATAGCTGCTGACATTTGGTACCTGTGCGCAGTGTCTCTACGTTCAATGGGGCTCCAAAGAGCGTGGGGCTTTGCTCACAAGTATGGGCCACAAGAATCTGGGCCACCAAAGCTGCTTGTGATGCTCTGAGGTTTGCCTAGAGCCATCACATGTCCTTCTGCTCTTTACAGAGTGGAAGGGGCCAGCCTGGCCTGTGTCCAGAGAAAGCAAGCCCTTCCCAAAACCTGGCACTTGGGCAAGGCCCACGATGCTGTACATTGGCTCCTTGTCAGGAAACCTTGGGAAACACTCAACCTTTACTTATTCTGATATATTTATCGTGGGGTACTGCATTGGGTTTGTGTGGCAAGGTTTGGGTGCTACAGGGGTGGCTTCTGTGAGAAGCTGCCAGAAGCTTCCCCTATATCACACAGAGCCAAGGCCAGCCGGCTCTAAGATGGACCCGCTGCTGGCCAAGGCCGGCCCATCAGCGATGGCTGCAGCGCCTCTGGGATAACAGATTTAAGAAGGGAAAAAAAGTTGCTGGGGCACAGAAACTGCAGCCAGAGAGAGGAGTGAGAACATGTGGGTGAACCAACCGTGCAGACCCCCACGTCAGTGCAGAAGGAGGGCAGGAGGTGCTCCAGGCGCCGGAGCAGAGATTCCCCTGCAGCCCGTGGGGAAGACCACGGTGAGGCAGGCTGTCCCCCTGCAGCCCACGGAGGTCCACGGGGGAGCAGATCTCCACCTGCAGCCTGTGGAGGACCACAAGCCGGAGTAGGTGGGTGCCTGAAGGAGGCTGTGACCCCGTGGGAAGCCCACACTGGAGCAGGCTCCTGGCAGGACATACGGACCCATGGAGAGAGGAGCCCACGCTGGAGCAGGTTTTCTGGCAGGACTTGTGACCCCGTGGGGCACCGACGCGGGAGCAGTCTGTGCCTGAATGACTGCAGCCCGTAGGAAGGGACCCACACTGGAGAAGTTCGTGGAGAACTGTCTCCTGTAGGAGGGACCCCACGCTGGAGCAGGGGAAGAATGTGAGGAGTCCTGCCCCTGAAGAGGAGGATGAAGCAGCAGAGAAAACGTGTGATGAACTGATCATAACCCCCATTCCCTGTCCCCCTGCGCCGCTGGAGGGGGTAGGTGGAGAATCTGGGAGTGAAGTTGTGCCCAGGAAGAAGGGAGGGAGAGGTGGGGGGAAGGTGTTTTAAGATTTGGTTTTATTTCTCATTACACTACTCTGGTTTGATTGGCAATAAATTAAGTTAATTTTCCATAAGTTGAGTCTGTTTTGCCTGTGAGGGTAATCGGTTGAGTGATCTCTCCCTGTCTTTATCTCAACCTGTGAGCCTTTCATTATATTTTCTCTCCCCTGTCTACCTGAGCAGGGGAGTGATAGGTGGCTTTGGTGCTTAGTTGCTGGGTGGGGTTTAACCACAACAGGTACCACTCCCTTTGCCCAAGAATGGGGCATCTTAGACATTTTCCACTACATTCTGAGTCAGTCTTGAAAGGAAGGACTGCCTTACATTTGTCAGCTTCACCCTGATTCTCCTGCTGCCCCTGATACCAAATGGGCTTCCTGATGAAAAAAAGCAAAGCTTAGTCAGTAAGACTTCCAGCATCCAGACCAAAAAAAAAAAAAACCAACAAAAAACCAAACAAATAACATGATGTAATATGTTTAGCATTTGGATTCCTCTGGTGTTTCTTGATCTCTTTTCTCTAGATCCCTAAAATATATTGCAAATACTGGGGTCCAGAGCAATACCCAGGCTTCTGCATGCTGCTCAGTTCAGAATCCAAAGCTACAGCCCAAACCTCCCTGCAGGCAGTTGGAGCTGGTAATAATTTACACATTTTACACTATACTTCAACAATATATGTGTTCTGTTGAGATTTTGATCTTTTGTGGGTGACCAGCTTTCTAGGGACTCCACACGTGACACACTAATAACACACTTGATAGACACATTGCTTGTTTAACCATTTCTCTGCACACAAGCTCTCCTATTCTCCACCCTAGCAGCTGTTTCAGGGGTCCTTAGGTCATGTTGCTCTGAAAAAATTACAGCTAAAATAAGATGCAGCGAGTGGGTTACAGACAATAAGGCAGATAAGCTGCAACAAGTGGATAAACAAGTAACAAGAATGGCGGAAGAAACAGAAAGAGAAATTACAGCAATAACAAAATCTGATACACATAAACCCTGCCTGCAGCTCTGAAACTACGGTAGTATGGAGCCTGTAACACACTCAGAATGTTTTCTGCTCAAAGTTTATCACAGCAGTGTTTTTCATATATTTTAATTGTTTTAATCCTCATACTGTTCTCTTTCCTTAAGTAAGATATTTATTAAAGTCTTTCCCATTTCTTACTCTGCCTTTGCCCTTCTGGGGAATACACTCAAAGCCAATGCATCTTTTACCTGTGTATATCTTTTAAAAGGTACTGCTGCCTCCTAAGATTGCTGCCACTGCCAATGGGTCACAGATCAGCCCAGTGGCATCTACAAGAGAGTGAGTTTGCTTTTGTACCCCTCATACACTTTAAAATCCAGAATTTCCTGTCAGGTGTGACAGAACATTTGCTGCATCACAGGATGTTGCTGAAATAACCCAAGACCCATTTAGTGTCTGATTTGGAGGAACTCATCTGAAGACAGGCTTAACTTTGAATGGAAGATGGTGCCTTGGAGCTAGGTGTCACTTTGAGAGGTTCATCGTAAGAAGGTTATGACCCAAACCCACGACCGAATCACCCATCTCGGCCAGCCTGCCATGCTACGAAAACTCAAGTCTGGTCTTGCCAGACAAGAATGAGAGCTCACAAAGAGGTAACTGCGGTTAAAAAATAAGCCAGAAGCACATTTTCTCTAGGGAATTAGGAGCCATTTGCTGTTGATAACACTGTTCTTAATACCCTCATATTAATTTTAAGTGTTTAATGGAATTAAACTTGGAAGTTTCCTTTACTGGATTTCTGACTGGTGATTTTTAACCATTTGAGCATGCATGCAAAAATGAATAATGATTTAAGTAAAAAACAGTTAAAAAATGAATGTGCCTGCTCCAAAAATAAGCTACTAAGTATTTTGGAAAAAAAATATTAGCATCCAAACGCAGTGTAAATGACTATTGCAGTGGAAACAGCTTAATGTAGAGAAGTTAAGACACAACAGTTTTTACCAGAAGGTTTCAAATAATCAGAAAAAAAAAGTTTAGCATTATTCTCCCCAGCTTAGAGACGGAAATCTGAGGCAGCAGATGCAAGGCAACCTGCCACAGTAATGCAGCAAGCAAGTGCAGAACCAGGATTACAGGTTTCTTTGGTTCTGGCTCAGTTTGCCCCTGCAAGACAACCTGTTGCATTCCCAACTGCAGCTGGATTTGCTTTTGAAGACACACCAGCAAATACATTATTTATGCAGAACTTCCAAAAGTATTTAATAAATTGATGATTAGTTCACATACAGTCATTTTAATTCATGGATTCCAGAGGCAGCAATTGTGTCAACCCCCATTTACAGAAAAGACACGAGCACACTTGCATTTTAGAGCACAGGTCAGATAGTATCCAGAAAAAGCTGGAGTTTTTTACACAGAATCCAGACCAACTATAATTAGCGGAATTTGAAAACTCACAGGAAGTCCTGAATGAAGGCAAGTAGAGTCACCATACCTGTCTCTGTCATCACAGTTTAGGTCCCTGTTCCACACCTGCTGAAGTTCAGACATTTGGGAACAGCCGTTTTTTTGTACCAGAGCTGTGCAAAATGGCTGAAGGGTCTCTATATTACCGGAGTAATAGTGAACTATCCTGTTATTCCTCTTTAATATTGGATTGGCATGTTAAGCAAATGGTAACTTGATTTGTGTTTGGACTGTCAGTCATGGAAATCAAATCAGCTATTAGAATGAGCAAAAATAGTCCACAAAATATTCATAAAATATACTCTTTTGCATATCTGAATGCAACAAAGACGCTCATTGTGAATAGTGCTTATCTTTAACACTTAATTTCCCAGCCTGAAACAGAACAGATCCAGAGAATTATGACAAGAGTGCTGTGGATTGTTAACAGGCTGCTGCTGAGACTGGCCGAGTGTCACCCCCCCACACTCCTCCGTCCAGCCTTTAAAGGGTCCAGAAAACTCTCTCCCTTGCCAGGAAATCCTTTTGTGTTGCAAACCAGCTAGCCAAAACAAAGATCAATACTAAGGAGCAATGGCTGAAATCCTGGCCCCACTGAAATGATGGGTTTTTACCACTGACAGTAGTAGTATTCATTTCACTTACCACCTCCACGTCAGGCAGAGCTGGCCTGATGGACTATACATTAGATTATCAGCAAGCATTGCCTACTGATGGTCTATTTCCTAAATTAAAGTCAGAATTTGGCTGTGAGTTTGTAGGAGTATGTAAAGAATAAATCTCTGGCTGTACTGTTGTAAAGAAAACCTAAAAAATGAGACCAAATGCAATGCAGAAGTAAGTCTGCAGGGAGCCCAGAACAAAGTGACATGAGAACTTCCCTATTCTCATAGCGAGGGTTTAATCAGATAACGCTGATAATTTAAATACTAACATTGTTAATTATTTCCACGAGGACTTGTCCACCTGGGAAAGTTTTGCCGTTTACTTGAACTAGTCTTGTTATAGTAGGCTCCATTAAACTGTGTCGGATCAGGTTTGGCTTCTTCACAAGTAGTGTAACCTCAAAGTTTGTTTTACATCAAGGCATGATTTTATACTGTGTTTAACCCGGTCAGTGCATAATGCCTCAAGTCCCAATTCCCCCGTTAAAAGTAGGAAAAGGTAGGAAGGAAACTCAAAACGGAAAACTTTTTGGTGAATTACTTTTCTGTGGGATCAGTGATCCAAACTGATCTACTCTGCAGCCACATGATCACTAGGACCTTTGAAAAGGAAGGGGGGGGGGGGGGGGGGGGGAACATGTAGCTAAGCAGCCAGGAGGGAAGTGTTTAGAGAAAGGGCTAACAGAAAAGGACTTTTAGCTTGCAGTGAAACTGGATTTAGCACGTTTTGACACTGAGCCTGTAAAGTTTGAGTGGTGAAGCAATAACTACATGGCCTGAAATATTTTAGTTTATGCAAGCACCAACTCCCCTGCATGCTCAAGCCTTAAGACACGGAGGACCACAGATCTATGTAACGCAGCCCGAACTGTCCCTTTCATGGTGTATTTTAATCCCATTAACTCATGGGGTTTTTCTTCCCACACAAGAGACAGCTGTACTTGGGGGCTCAAGCCGGACCTACGGCCTACTGAAGCCTAGATGCAGCCCAACGCGAGCTGGGCATTTCGGAGGTGCTGTGAGCGGCCTCCCACTCCGACAAAAGACACCTACAGATCCTGAGGTAAAGGCACCGCAGCCGGCCCGGCCGCCTCCGCACGCAGCCAGGCCGCGGAGAGCAGCCTCCCTCAGGGCCGCAGGGCCTGCTCCCCTCCGAGGGGACGACTAGGCCCAGGCACCCCGGGCAGGGCGCGGAAGCACTCGGACACCGCTCCACAACCCTTCCTCAGAGCCGCCGCGGACCCAAGGCCCGAAGGACCCCAGGCCGGCAGGGGCCCCGCCGCCATTCCGCCCGCAGGGCGCGCCCCGCCCCGCCCCGCCCCGGCGCGCACGCGCACCCCCGCCCCTCCGCGGCGGCACGTGCCACGCTGCGGCACATGCGCACGCCTGCCCAGCCCGGCCCGGCCGGCCAACCCCGCCGAGCGGAGGCCCTTGGGCGCATGCGCAGAGTGCGCTGACGGTGGCCGGCGCGCGGAGCGCCTGGGCCCTGGCTAACCAACCAGCGGCGGCCGCTGGCCGCCCTCCCCGCGAGGGAGGGTCTGGTCCTCCGCCATCCCATGATGCAGCGCGGGGGTGGCGGCGACAGCGACGGTGGTGGCGGCGGCCGCCATGTTGTGGTAGTTTGTTGTTCTCCTGTGGTGGGTGCGTGCGGAGGGGCGGCGGGAGGGGGAGCCTCCGGGCGCTGAATCCGAGCCCTTCCCCGTCCCCCCCCCCGCTCCTCGCCGCCCCTGGGGGCGGCACGGGGTCGCTGTCGGGAGCCGCCGCCGCCGCCTGGGCGAGGCGAAGAGCCATGGCTGCCGCCCTGGGAGGAGGCGCAGGTGGGTGCCGCGGCCCCGAAGGGCTTCGCCGGGGGGGGGGGGGGCTCGGGGCTCCCTGGCCTCGCTTGGGGGTGCGGGACGGGCTGCAGCCGCGGCGCGGGGCCTGGCTGGGGGCGGAGCGGCCGGCGGGGCTGAGGGGAGCCGTGGGCTGCGGGGCCTTCGTGGGGCGGTGGTCTCTGTCTCCCGCCTGGGCGGGGGCGGCCGGTTTGGCGTGCTCGGGGGTGCCGGCGGGGCGCGGATCGGGTGGGCCCCGCGCTCCCGGGGGGGAGCAGGAGCACCGCAAGTGCCCAGGGGTCCTCTCTTGCGAATGGGAACTGTCGTCTCCCCTCGGCCAGGACAGGGCCGGGAAGGGGCAACAGCTTCATCGCTGAGCGCAGGTGCGGGACCTCCGGGTGGGATGGATGCGTTCATTTAGAGCTGTTCATTCTCATAGTTTTTACAGCTACAGTGTGTGACCTGTTTAAATAACTTGTCTCTCATCTGGGGAGTAGTTATAATTTATTTTACAGACTGCCCAGAAGCAGAAGGTCTCGCTTGGAAAGTGTAAAATGAAGTCAGTGCTTGACCCCAGGACTCTCAGGCGTGCCACTGCTGCTCTTCTTGACTAAGGACACTTCTTCTCACAGCATTTTAAATGACATCTCAAACCCCTCTGTGGTTCTGACTGATATATTAATCAAATTTTAAAATGAGGACATTTGGTTGAGTGATTAAAAGAAAGACTTGCAGGGGTCACACTGGGGCGTTCGAGAGAGAGAGAGAGTTCAGAGAACATGTCTGCTTCCGGTGCTGTGGGCCTTGCTTTCACTAGGAATAACATTTTTGATAAAGGCTGGTCACAGTTGTCGGTTGACCCACTTGTCCTTGTCTATACAAAAGTTTGTGATTATTTTAGTCTGGTTTTGCTGTAAGTAGGTGTCAGGGAGAAGAATGTGCCTTGTCCTCATGATCACTCACTTAAGTGGTCAGACTGTTCGTTGTTAGCTTAATTGGTAACAAAGTACATAAACACAAATAAATTTCCTAGTAAAAGTAAATGTTAAAAAGAAATTTCCCAATTTAGGAGTTGAGTTTGGGAAGAAGGCTAGGAAGGACAGCACTGAGTGGTAAAACAGTAAATATTTTAATATCTTGGGCAATGTTTTAATGGTGTTAAATATATTGCAGTGTTTGAGTGCTAGTTTCTGTGGTACAGATCATTTATGTGTGATGTGGAAGTGAACTTTGCATGCATGTTCTGTCTGTGGAAGTTTTTCTGTAGTAGTAGGAGGGCAGAGTAATTTAAAGAAAATGTCACTTTTGAAGCATTTTGGTTCTTGTGTTTAAAACTCTGCTGTAAGTTGAATGGGCATGCTTTCATGTAGAAAGGTGTATGCAGCAGACAACCTTCAACTAAGTGGTGAAACTGCAATTTCAAGACTAGTTTTTTTTTGTTGTGGAGTACTGTTTGCGTCTCGCCATGAATTAGGATCCCTTTGTATTAAGTGGGCACAAGCAGTTGTTTGTTCAGCATGAACACTGTGCTCATCAATAAGTGGTGGCCAATTAAATACAATCCTTGCCCCATATAAAGTGTTTGCTTAGTCTAGATGATCACTGTGCAGCACTTGCCTGAATGAAGAAACCCAGAGGTGTCACACACTTATGTCCGTATGACTAGTCAAGGAAAATTCCTAGCTGGAGTTGTTAAATACACTTTTAAGACCCAGTAAAAAAGCTTAGAACTTACAGGAGTGGTATGTGCAACCCTTTTTGGAAAGGGACTGCCATCCAAAATTAGTAGTCGTAACAAATGGAAAAGCAGACCAGGACTAAGTGGTTATTTGGCTTAAATGTTTTTAGTCAGTTAAAGTGTAGGAACTAATGTTTTGGATTTAGTTTTTTTGATTTTTTGGGAGGGAGGGAAAGACTTTAAAATATGGAGATAACAGCACCTCAGTGTTTTCTTAAAAAAAAATAATAAAATGGCTCTAATGATTGGCAAAGTAGTATGAAATAGGTCTTGGAAAAATAAATGGAGTGTTAATTTGATGGCATTGCAGGGTAACGGTTGACACATAGTTTTGGCTTTGAAGATGCAGATTAAAGTTTAAGTATTTTGTAAGGATGTGATGCGGGGCTGAAAAATGAAGTGTGAAATGGCTATGTTGGCTGAACATTTAAATATATTCGATGGAGTGGAAGAAAGATGATTTGGCTGTTGGACGGCATGTGTGGACTCATTGGTCATTTATAATTTTTTAGGCTCTTGGGAAATACTGGCTTGATTCATAAGAAAAAAGTATTTATATGTACTCTTGTGACCAGATACTTGTATTGGTGCAGCTAAGCTTTCTATGGATGAATGTAAAGACTCTTTTGGTGATAGGTTTCACAAACATAAACTGGAAAGTTTTCAAGTGGTGGTCTGTGAGCTCTCTGCAAGTGATTCACAGCTTCATATTACTTCACAAATTCTTTTCCAACTTGCTTCTAATTCTAGAAGGCTGTATTGAAACACAGAAGTTCAAGGTGGCTGTGCTAGTGATGATGAGGGACTTTGAGGGCTTATAGTTGCTCGTTAGTCCGTTGATATGGTTAAGACAATGTTTCCCAAACTCTGATTCAAACTTCCATATAAAAACAGAACCAGAGCAAACATGTTGAATGTTGAGTAAAATCATCTTACTTAAAGGGTGGCTATGGAGAAGACAGAGACCCTTTCTTCATGAGGAGCCATATGCAGAAGACAAGGGGCAGCAGCTACAAGTTGCATCAGGAGAGGCTTCACTCGATATATTAAGAAAGACATTTTGTTTACAGTGAGAACAATCAGTCACTAGAACAACCTCCTCAGGGACATGGTGGAGTCCCCATCACTGGAGGTTTTTAAGATGCAACTGGACAGAGTGCTAGATAAGCATCTCATTTAGGCTCCCTTTCCCATGGAAGGTTGGACCAGATGGTCTTTTGAGGTCCTTTCCAACCTGGGCTGTTCTGTGATTTAATGATCATCTGCTTATAGTGTAACCTAACAACTGTGTTGTATAGATGATGAAATTTTTTCTTGGTATTTAAAATCTAGCTGTAAATTGATTGCAGTAATCTCATTTAGGGAGAGATGGTTACAGGGTAAACAACAAACTTGTCACTAAAACAAAGGAAGGAGCACTTCTAATCTCGATTGTCTGCCATACTGAAGTAAGGGAAAACTATTGTAAGTTTTCTTCCTTTCAGATTAATTAACTTCTCATGACCTTCAGTGGTCTAGAAGACTTGGAGCTGTGGATATCCTTGGGATGTGAATCATGACAGGATGGGGTGGAGGAGGAGTTGAAGAAGGCCACATCTATACATGTCTACCCCATATTCCTGCTGGAAGTCCTGTACCAAGAGTAGCTGAATGGGTGTTTCTCTGCCTCTGAGCCTGTTATGTTATTCCTCTAGCTTGAACTTAAGCTGTCACCAGTTTAATTTCATTTTAACTTATCTGAGGGCTTCTGTTGTGCTCTCAGCAATGTAGTGGCTTTAAAAACCTCTTATGAAGCTATTGATAAAATTAGGAAAAAAGCTTATACTGCTAGCACAGCAGGCACCTTTCTCTGTGTTGTGGGTCACTATCCAATTCAAAGATGTAGTAAAAATTCTCCAGTGTGACAAATTCAGTTGAATTTGTCGTGCTTCAGGCTGTTCAGCAGCAGCATACAGGGACTGGAAATAGATTCTGCATTTGTGCCCAGATGGAAGTGGGAGGAGTGCTGGCTGTATTTTGGTCTCTGTGAGTATTGCATCCTGCTTTATTAGGTGGACTGATGCAACAGGTCACTATAACTTAGAGTCATATTGGAATCTGAACGCACTAAAACTCTGAGTGTCAAAGGCCTATAGAGTTTACAATTCATGAAATACAAATAATGATCATGGGCTATTGTACCAGCTAAGGACTAGTGCCAAAAAACATTACTACTTGAATGAGCTTGTGGCAGGCAGATTTGCTTTAAAGCATAGCAATTTTTAATGTCTTTGTGCTTCTTTGACAAGCTTTCATTGAAAGTCACGCTCTTCTGAATGTTCTCTCATTTCAGGTCATCTAAATTAAACATAGCCTTAGTATCACTTGTTTTTACAAAAGCCAAACCATGCTTTATTGTGTCAAATACCAAACCTCAGATTTTAGGTTACATAGAACTTTTCCAGAATAATTTAAGATGATGGTTGTCACTGACTTAACCAAAAAACCTCCAGGTAAGTGATGTGATTGGTCTTGTGTTATATTCTGCTGTAATGCAGCCTCAGTTTTAACTATAACTTCTGGTGGCTGTGAAAGATGCTGGAGAGTTGCAGTTTCTCATCAGTATCCAAAGCCATTTGGGAACTGAGTTTATGTGGATTTCATTTAAACTCGACCTTCAGTTGCTGTTCAGCATTTGTGAGGCAAGGACTATTTCACTTTTCAAATGTTTTTCCAAAGCAAATATATTTTCAAATCCAAGCAGACTTTGGAAATGGTTGGGGTTTTTTTTGTGGCTTGGTGGTTTTGTGTTTAGATGTAGTTTATTTTAAAAAAAAAAAAAAAGTACTGTTTCTTTCAAGCACCAGTCAGAGAACTTCAGTTACAGGCAGCATCTTAATTAGTTCTGTTCTTGCTTATTGCTAGTGACTTGCTTTGCATCATGACAAACTCTCTAAAAAAAGTTGGCTTTGAGGTAGAAAAACCTCATCTCCTGTAGAAATTAATTTTTCTACTTTATTTCTTTGAGAAAGCTTAACTCTATCCAATAGGAGTAATTTGGAAAGAAAACAGGAAATACACTAGCTGAGGAACATGTTATGCAATTGTTACATTGTTATACTTAGTCACTGAGTACTTAAGGCTTCTATGAGTAATTGTTTACCATTATGAAGACTACATGATGTGGTGTATTTGTGCATGTGTGTAATGCAGTAGTAGGAGTGAATGTGATTTTTATGATGGGGTAGAGAGCTTGATTATCTGTAATAGATGGAACTGGATTTATAGTGTGCTTCATAATGTGTTAGGTTTACATAACAGACTCAGATTCAGGAGTTCCTGTTGACCTTGTGTTTCTATTGCTAGATGCTGTCATGATTTGTTACCAGAAGTTTTCATTCAACTGGTGTTAATAGTACTTTGCCAGCCTATGTTTTAGACATGGCTGTTCCTTATGACACCTATTATTCTTCTGTATCGCATAGCAAGAGATACTGAAATTCAGTTCACTATTAGGCAGATACATAGGCCTGTTTTTAAATGGTATGCTCAGTTTCTGAAAATTGAGGCTTTACAATACCTATGTGCTGTGTAACCTTTTGTAAAGAAATAGGAAGAAGAATATTCTGTAGAAATAGACTATTATGTAAGATAAGCTGGTAAGCTGTTTTTAGTCTGGATACTTGTGCTTGAAATGCTGTCAAGTTGTCATGTTGAGTGTTTTAAATATGATATTGGGGAATGGGATAGATCAAGATGGACTTGTTATGTTCAGCATTAAATCTAAACATAGAGAAGTGGCATTTTTTCATGTAGTAAATTACTTTTTTTCCTCTAGTTTTATTTTTCTTTTGAATAGCTCCCTTACCTGTTCTGCCAAAAGCAGTGCAGCTTAGTTACTTTATTAAAAGACCTGTTGGGTAAGCAGTGCATAATACTTTTTTAATCCATTGAACTACTGGATCATTGTGGTATCTCCTCCTTGTTTTGGATAAGGAGAAATCTTCAATGCTTTTTCAATGCCTAAAACTAATAGTATGTTTTATATTCATGATAGTGTAATATTGAAGCGAAACAAAATACAAGATTTTGAACTGTTAAGGTTTATGAGACAGCATGTGGCTGGTGTTCCAGAAAGCATGCAGATGTATTTCTAGGAAGATGAAAGATGCAGTCATCAAATGTTTTTCCTAGTCTAGAAGTCTTGGCCATCTCATTACAGTAAAATACTCCATCTTAGCAACAGTTGCTATGTAGGACTACCTTTTTAGGCTACGTTGGTACCATTTTAAGATGTTAAGAGCTCTGCAGTGTTCCTGCTGATTCACGTCCTACGCTTGTGAGACTTGACTGTGTAGCTTAGGGCTTCCATTTTACATAGAAAAATGATTAGTGAAGGTTGTATTGACAGTGTGTCCACAGAGTTAGAAACTACCATCAGCATAGCCAAAGAGGAAATGAGGCTTGTATTTTGTGGATTTCTAGTGCAGATGATCTGTTCTTATTAAGCAGGAAAAAAGATAACAGTTCTGGGCATATGTTATAAAACCAAAAAATAAGCTTCATAGAACTGCTTATAGCACTGCTGATGCTACATCATGGTAAATATAAAGCAAATAGCAACCTTTTAGTGTGGGGAACCAAGTGTGTTTGGCTGTCTTTGTACTTACTGTGGTTTGCAGCTGGCCAGAGCCTTGTGAGGCAGGCTGGCTAAAAAAACGGGCAGCGTTAGTCTTTGGAGCATCCTGCAACTTATCTGTCACTTTGGTAATGGCAATTTTCTTAGAGCAGCAGTAGGAAGAGCCAAGTGTTGGATTATTTCTTTCATTTTCCTGTATAACTGGTCTGTCTTGCTTACTTAGTGCTTTTTTGGTATTTGATAGGTCTTGGGTTTTTTTTCCTTCTAGTGCTGCCTGGAAGTTAGAGAGGGGGCTTAGTGTGTTTAGTGATCACCTGTCAGGATCTTCCAGATGATACTCAGTTAATGTGCACACATCTTGGTGAGCTTTGCCATGAGAGCCTTGAATTGAAATGCGGAGCCATAGCCATTGCATTGCATGTCTTAGCAACAGTTGCTACGTATGACTACCTTTCTAGGCTGCACTGATACTGCTGGGAGAAATACAAAACCTTTTCCAACTCCTACAGTGGACATTTTCCTGCTTAAAAAGCTTATGCTTGTGGATCAACCCCCTCCCTTTCTTTCTTTGCTCCTCACCTCCCACACAGTAGTACTAAGAACTATTAAAAAAAAAATATCTTTGGCTGTTGCTGTCAGTGGTTTTGTGCTCTGCTGGTGCCGAGTGTTCTTTCTGTACAAGCTAATGTTTTACAGGCACTTAACCACACTTGACACAAACATTGACTTAGAGTTTCTTAAGGAGAAACATTGATAAATGTTATGCTGATTGTTGTGTACTGGTATTTTCCAATGTTATTGCCTAGACAGGTAGAAGAAAAATGAAAATATGTGTAGTTTCAGAAATGGAAAAAAAAATGATGCCTCTCTGAGGTTTGCTAGGTATCACATTGCGCTGCAGGTGTAAGGCCTGTGTCCACTGCCATGCTTGCTATTTCACAAGTGATGAAGCTGGCAATGAATACTATTTGTAGATGCGTGACTGTGGTGACCTCCTTTTCTACAACCTGCTTTGGGCTCTGACAATACTTAATGTCAAAATGGCATAATTTGTAATGCTCATTGTCAGTGTCAGCTGTCACAGAACAAATAAGCATACAAAAGAAAAGCTGGCAGAGATCTTTATCATAAGTGTGTGATGAGACAGGGAGAGAAGAGATGAGAACGGGGAGGTGGTGGGGACATATGTGGAGCAGTTCTTATAAGCTGCAGTCACCAAACACAGATTGACCTGTCATTTTTGAGGCTTTTGTAGGCATCCTGCTAGAGGGGACTTGTGAAAAGGGCTTTGCATGGATGTAAATCAGCTTTGGATTTTGGTAGGAGTTGCTCATAAATAAGGACTAGGATGTGAGAAATTTGGAGGGGTTGGATGGAGGGTGAAGGTTTATGATGTTGGCTGAGTGAGGGTCCAGCTCTACACTAGAAATCTGGCAGGAGCTTGGACCCTCTTTGGGTATTGTTTCTTCACTTGCAGTAATACTAGGTTGAAGCACTTTTATGGCTGTGAAACTTTAATATCTGGCCTGGAAAAGTACTATGAATTGTACTGAAGAGTGTCCCTTTTTGCTGTAGAGAGGTCTCAACAGAGAAAAAGGGTTCAGCATGTTACTTTGTGTTGTCTAGATTTAAACCTGGCTGATGTGAATGTCCATCTGTGTAAGAATTGTGTGCAGAAGAGCCAAGATCTTGTCTTCAAGTGGTGTTGGTTTGTAATACAGCTCTCTGTAGTTCTTAAAGTGTTGCCTGGCATGAAAAAAATACATCTTGCAAACAAGCAGGCATAGCTTAAAAAGAAGTTACTGGCTTCCTGATGGTGGTTGTTGTCTTGAGCTGTGTTAGTCAATAACGTGGACGCTTGTAATCTGGTTTGCTGTAAAATCAGTTGCATTACCTTAAAAAAACCCCAATGAAACAAAAAAACCTAACCAAAACAAAACATCTTCGGAGGTGGTTACATCAAGTCAGTGGATTGCTGCAGTCCAGCTGTAGGAACAATGACAGTGAAGGATATTTGTGCCCTTAAAACAGCAATGCACTAAGATAATCAATGCAGCATGGTTTTTAATGACCATAAGGAGAGCAAGGTGGCATTTTTTTTCAGACCACAAAATTGGATAATTTAGTGCTCAAGATGAAGATAGCAAATGCTTATATATCTGTCTGGCTTTCCCCTGTGGGTGAAAAAAGGAGTTGAAGGAGGTTGCACTATGTAGGTGTTTGAGCAGAGAAACATAAAACAACTGTTTCAATGGTGTTAGCCCATGTAAATTAGTTTGAATATAGAAGATTAGTTAAAATACAAAAGTACCTGTAGGCAGTAAAGGGGGGGAACCTGATCAAGGGGAATTGTTTTTACCTACTGTTCTAAAACAAGAGAGTTGCCTAACTTGACTTGTGTTGCATCGAGATTCATACTGAGCAGTCTTATTTTCATAGCTATTTATGATTGAAATTTCTCGTTTGAAAGCTCTTAATTTAGTGACATTGCAAGAACTGAATTTTCTCTTTTTAATGTTTTTACCTCCTTTTAAATTTCTGTCGGTCACCGACACCTGTGTTTTGATTATATGAAGTAGGATGTGCATAGGTTTGTCATTGCATGTGGAGAATATTCACTAAAGGATACTGGATTGAGTTTATGGAGCTGAAGACAGATTTGATTTGAAAGTCTATTAAAAAACCCCAAACAAACACAAAAAACCAGTTGATCCTTGGCATTGTACTTGATCAAAGAGTTGAGTGCAAATAGAGTCAGGAGAAGGACTGGATATGTGGCATCTTAGTGATCACCAATTCAGACTGCAAGGACTGGATTGTACAACCTCCTGTATTTTGCAGTCCATTAAACTGCAGCCAGTTTCCTCCTGTGTTGAGCATAACTTTTATTTGCCATATTTTTATCTTACAAAAATAATCAAAATGTGTGAAAAGACACTACAGTCAGGTGTATGTTCTCTGCTGGGCTGTAGCCACAGGATGGGAGAGTGAGGGTTGAGTGTTTCTGAAGGTATGTGCTTCCCGTTTACAGATGATGAGACATCTGGATGTCTGAACAGAGCAGATGAGCTTTGCATTTCTTTTGCAGATAAATGGAAGATTTAATATTTTTAAGTAGCAAAATTGTCATTTGCAAACTAAGCTATGCAAGAGTAATTTGTGATTTGATAGACTTAAGTGAGGGTACTTATTGAGACAAATATATGGAGCACCAGTTTTATCTTGGAAGGCAGGTACATGCTTAGGCACACAGTGTAACCTGCTTCAATGACTTCTAGTGTTTTTAGCGCCCCAGCTGAGATAAATGATTGTGTATTACACCTGACTTCCCTCTTCTGTTTTGGGTTGCTGTTACTCTCCTGCCTTGTGCTGACCTGAGGTTTACTCCTATTTTCAAAGTGGCTTTGCGGGCTCAATGTGGGTAGATGAGCTTGTGGCCCACAAGGCAAGCAGAGATCTGGTAGATGTGGTTCCTTTCACCTCCATTGCACCTCAATTTCATGTATTTCTGGGGAGCTCCTGTCTCTGGAATGACCTTTGTTGGCAAAATTTTCTAGTGATTTATCTCATGCTCTATCTGTTTTCCTTGGATCATCCTCACCTCCATAGTGAGAAGAGGGAAAGCTATATAGTACATTATGGTTTTTTATTATTGAAGCATGTTGGTATTTATCTGTTTTCCTCATGTTAACATGGGAAGTAAAAAAAGGTATTTTTGCATCTTCTGAAAAACAATACCCTCCCCCCAAAACCCCCACTTATGTGGTTGCTTCAAAAACCTTTAAGTAAGAATTATTTAATGTAATCACCTTCTTTACAGATGATGACTTTGATCAGTTTGATAAGCCTGGTGCAGAAAGGTCTTGGAGAAGAAGAGCTGGAGATGACGAGTGGGACAGGTACATAGAATGTTTTCATGTTCAGTTTCTGTATACTGAATTACATTGCTCTGTTTTCCCATTCTGGCATTTTGTATTCTAACATTGAGTAGTGCACATTTAGATACTAATGAGGATGTTGGTTTTATGCATGTGTCAGCCAATGCTAGATTGTGCCAAACATATACTTGCCTTGACGAATATAGAGAGCACTATGAAGAGATACCATTTAAAATTGGATAAATACAAATTATTTATCCATTAACTTTGTAATTAACTTTGCAATTAATGTGCTGGTTTTCCCTTTAAATATTTAGTAGATTTTGGTGGTTTAAACAGATTTTTGCTAGTACTTGAATTTGCCAAACTTAACTTTTTTTTTTTAACTTGACCTTTAAATTCTTATCCTCAAACTCTTACTTCAGTTTTACACTGGGGAAGAGTAGTGGAGCTTAGGTATGGGCTTCTGTTGAAAAATACGACTGTTGTAAAGGTTTAGAAGTATGTGTTAACTTGGTTATTTTGAGGGAGAAAAAGAACATGTTTTTTTTACTTGAAGGTGCTCTAACTGGGAAAGACTTGAATCTAGCTGCTGGCTAGACTTGTCTGTTCTTCTGGGGAGAAAATTATTCACTTTTTTTTAATTATTCCTTTTTAATAATTAAGAGACTTGTTCAGACTTTGCCAGTGATTTCACTGTAAAAAGGAGAAAAAAACATTCCAAGTAGATTTTTGTCTTTTCTAATAATCATTTAAGTGATTGTAGTAAACAAATTTTACTCTAAGTAGTTTTTCACTTGAGTTGAGCCCTTGGAGTGAATCAGTTACTCTACATTTATCATCATTCCAGAGGCATTAGTTTCCTCTTCCGTGCTAGGTTAAGTGGGTAGTTTTCACTGCTCTAGGAGGTGGAGTAAGAGTGAATAAGGAATTTGGACAATAGCTTCAGTATACAGTGTTCTGCTGTATGCTGGTGAGGGGTGTCTGCTTTCTGTCAAGCCAGCACAGCTCTTTGTGGGTTGGATGGTAAACTGCATCAAGGAACTGATCTGGTTTGAGAGTGTAGTTAAAATAACTTGTTCAGGCAGGGTCACTGTACCGTGCTGCCTCCCAGCCCCAGCTCTGGGTATTCAGAAATACTGAAGCCAATATTACAGGCAAAATGCTTTGTATTAGAATATTTTCTGAACTTTTTGCCTTTGCTGACTTCATGGTATTAATAGGTGGGCTCTTAGATGCTGGCTGGTCACGTTTGGTTTTAGCTGTCCTACTTTTATTGCTTCAGAAAATTTGGAAGAGTCAAACAGCTGTTGTATCAGAGCTGTAAGTTTATTGCCAATGGTGAGCTCCCTGTGGCATAGTTGTTTTTACAGGGCTTGAGAAAGGTTATAGAGTATTTTTGCTAAGCTGAGACTTTGAAGCACACAAGGATTCAGTTTTAAAAAAATGTTTTTGTTTGTGTTTTTTATTAGCTGCATATAATTTAAGATAGATGATCAAAAATCATATTGTTCATTCTTTAGTGAAATTGGAAGGGAAGTGGTTTCAGGTGCAGTGCTGGAGATTCCAGAGTTTAATCTTGCTGATCATTTCAGAAAATTTTTTTTTACAACTGTATTTAATAGAATATTATTTTATTTGCATGTGTTGGAATTTTTATTATTTTTTTAATTATTATTTTTAATTCTCTTTAGATTGCCAAGCTATCTTTGGAAGTGTTAAGTACTATGGCTGTCTGGGCAAATACAAATGCTGTACATGGATATATTGTTGCCTAATATAATTGCTTGAATTTTTTTAACTACTGGCCTAATTCAGTACAGGACACAGTTTTGTGAAGGTGGAAAAGAGCCTGAATAAACACAGTAGACTTTTAATCCTTCATGCTTTGTTTTGCAACTTAAATCACTTTTTTTTGTGGGGGACGGTGAAGGGGTTATGCTGTTATTCATATGTCTTGATCAACCATCAACTCTTGCAGTGTTGCTACTTAACTGAGTCTCATCCCCCAGTCATTTAAATAATTTTGAATTTCCAGATCTCTTCCCTTTCTCAAACACTGGAGGGTGATAACCGAGAGTTGGAAGGCCCCTGTTATTTGGGAGTACAAATGTAACATTGTTCTTGGAGAATTTTTCCCATTACATTTTTTTACAAATTCTTTTCCTGAAACACTTGTGTCCTTGCTACTGCTCATGTTTAATGAGGCATGCTCATGAAATTGGAGGCCAGAAAGGGCCAGTCTGACGTCTTTATCACGGGCTGTTAATTTATGCATTTATCTCTAAGTAGCCCAAAGCTTGGGTTTGGGAAAAACATGCAGTTCTGGTGCTATGCTGTGAGATGACAGGGCTGATTTAGTAGTTGGACTTTTGCTGAAATTCTCTTGCTCTGACCCTTGTCTGAGATTATTCATTTCTCTACACTGGCAGAAAACTTGCCACTTTTTGTTGTCTGTCTTTATTATCTCTTGCTCATTTGGTGAGCTGAATTTATTCAGTGAGGGGAATGTTGAGTATTGGAAGTTGGGGAAGAGGAGGAAATGGGTTCGTCTCTTGTGAGAGCAGGGAACTCTTAGATTATCTTAACCCTAATTTCCTAGAATTGTGATTTGGAAAATCCTTTGTGTCTTGATAATGAGGGTGAGTTGCCCTGGAACTATCACAGATGTGTACTTTTATTCTAGTTTAATTTATTTTATGTGGCTTTGTGTGGTATCACATTGCAACCATTCATTTTTGTCTGTTTTTCTCAGCTAGCCTAAGATCTTTTAGTATCTGGTTTGTTGTGTTTTTTTTCTAAATGGTTAGATCTGGTAATTCTGGTCCCTCCTCTTCAGATTTGGCTATTTTAAAAGAAGGTTGAGATAGCCTGCATAGTAAAGTGGACCTTCTCACTGTTACTTTGTTTATTCAAAAAGTTACTAACGGTAATTTTTCTTCTTTTAATTTATCAATGAAAATATTGAATGACATTGAATATTTTAATAGGTTTTGAGAGGCATTCTGTGAAACACTTTAGTTTCTGTTCTGAGCTTCATTTATGTGCTAGTGCTATTTTTTTTTGACTGTCGCGTAATAAGCCAAAGCTTTTAAAAATCTAGAATACATATGCAATTACTTCTATTGACCAAATGTTTAATATTTTTTTAAGGAATGTTGTTGTTTAACCCCAGCCAGCAACTATGCACCACGCAGCTGCTCTATCACTCCCCCACTCAGGTAGACAGGGGAGAGAAAATATAACAAAAGGCTCATGGGTTGAGATAAGGACAGAGGGAGATCACTCGACCGATAACCCTCACAGGCAAAACACTCGGGGAAAATTAACTTAATTTATTGCCAATCAAACCAGAGGAGTGTAATGAGAAATAAAACCAAATCTTAAAACACCTTCCCCCCACCCCTCCCTTCTTCCCAGGCACAGCTTCATTCCTGAATTCTCTACTTCCTGCCCCTCAGCAGCACAGAGGGTCGGGGAATGGGGGTTGTGGTCAGTTCATCACACATTGTCTCTGCTGCTCCTTCCTCCTCAGGGGCAGGACTCCTCACTCGTCCCCTGCTCCAGTGTGGGGTCCCTCCCACGGGAGACAGTTCTCCACAAACTTCTCCAATGTGAGTCCTTCCCATGGGCTGCAGTTCTTCATGAACTGCTCCAGTGTGGGTCTCTTCCATGGGCTGCAGTTCTTCATGAACTGCTCCAGTGTGGGTCTCTTCCATGGGCTGCAGTCCTTCAGGCACAGACTGCTCCAGCGTGGGTCCCCATGCGAGGTCACAAGTCCTGCCAGAAAACCTGCTCTGGTGTGGGCTCCTCTCTCCATGGGGCCACAGGTCCTGCCAAGAGCCTGCTCCAGTGTGGGCTTCCTACGGGGTCACAGCCTCCTTCGGGCACCTACCTGCTCTGGCGTGGGGTCCTCCCTGGGCTGCAGGTGGAGATCTGCTCCCCCGTGGACCTCCCTGGGCTGCAGGGGGACAGCCTGCCTCACCAGGGTCTTCCCCACGGGCTGCAGGGGAATCTTTGCTCTGGCGCCTGGAGCACCTCCTCCCCCTCCTTCTGCACTGACCTTGGTGTCTGCAGAGTTGTTTGTCTTAACCGTGTTCTCACTCCTCTCTCCGGCTGCAGTTTCTGTGCCAGATCAAGTTTTTTTCCCTTAAATATGTTACCAAGAGGTGCTACCACTGTTGCTGATGGGCTTGGCCTTGGCCAGCGGTGGGTCTGTCTTGGAGCCAGCTGGCCTTGGCTCTGCTGGACATAGGGGAAGCTTCTGGCAGCTTCTCACAGAAGCCACCCCTGTAGCCCGTCTGCTACCAAAACCTTGCCATGCAAACCCAATGCAAAGAATCTCATTGAGGATGTTTTTTAGTAATGTGTTGAATAGCCCTAACTATGTTTAGATAATTAATTTAATCTTTCACTTTTTTCCATTCCTTTTTGATCTGAATTTCTTACTACCTGAGCTTGCTTTTTGTCTTGAAATGCTGCTATAAAACATGCTCTTGCTGTCTTTTGGAATTTCTCTAGCGTTGTCTTGTTAAAAGCTGTCAGTGGTGGACCATAGTGCTCAGAAATATTTTCAAATCTTCTGGTGCTTTTGTCAGATTAATGGCAGCTGAAGAGATCAGTGACTTTTTCCTACTTCAGTTTTGGCTCTAAATTCTTCTGAAACCATTTCTGTTGTGTAGAGCTTTTCGTCTCTGAAATAAAGGGCTTAAATCCTAGTCAGTTTGCTCTTTGGAATGTATGGTAAGTCTTATGTCCCAATTTTTGTTTAATATTGCAGGGAGCAAAAAACAATTGCTATTCGTTAATGTTCAGTCATTCCTAGAACTGTTTGAGATCAGTAACTATGGCCAAATACTGTGTACTGATGATAACATCCTGTTTAGGGCTGATTTGGAATATAATCTGTTCTCTTGTAGCCCACAAGATTTTTATTCCCTGCCTGCATTATCTGTACAATAACCAGCTCTGAAAGAGATGTATCCATCTTCAAAACTAACTTTTAGCACTGATTTATATCATGGAATTGGCTTCCCCATTTTCAAGTATTTGCTATATAGTCTCAAGGAGCTCTTACACATACTCCCATTCTGTTCATATAGCCCATTCTCACTTTGGGATATTTCATTTTATGTAGTATCTAATGCATAGGTTTTTGTTTTTGTTTTTAAGGTGTGCAGGTAGAAATAGATTCACATTCTTGAATTACAGCTCATATTTCAAATCACTGGCATCTCGTTTTAGTATTGGGACATGCATGTTCTAATATGGGCATTTGTCAGTAATAAATGTTTATTATAGAAGGGGAATCCATTTATTCCTGTCACTAGATAACACTTTCACTGAAGGAAGAATGAGATTAAGCAGTTGTCCTGAGGTTTAACTGATCTGGACTGTAGTTCTTTGTGTTGCATCCTGCTAATGGGACAGATGTTATGTGATGGCAGTAGTTTTTGTAAGCCAGGTATTTCTATATTTCTATGCTTCCTGAATTCTTAGCCACACTTATCAAGATAGTGAGACATGCATTGGATTTTGTCATCTTACAAAAGTCTGTTTGACCTTACCCTCAATTTGAGGAGGAGGGAATAAAGTATTAATGAAAGCTCTAAGCCTAAGTGGCTCCCAAGCCAGCTGGCCTCCCAGTGCCGCCTTGCTGAAGTGCAGCTTGGGCCACGTAGCGGCCTGTAGACTGAATCTTGCCCACAGGACATTACTGTCTCACTTGCTTCTTCCCTGGGGAGGTGAGAAACAGCAGTTTGGACAATACGTCCAAATGGCCTTGAAGTGAAGGATGTAGTGTGGGGACCTAGCTAACTGTGTTTTAAATGCCTGCACTTTGTCTAGGTTTATGTGCTGTGTTACAGTGGGAGGGATACAGAAAGGAGAGCATGTGAAAATGAAATGACTGCGCAACAACACTCTTAATATGTATGGTCTGTTGTTTCATTTAAAATATACATCTCCTTTTTCAAGTTGCTGAATGCGTTGCTAAAAGGAAAGCTTTGTGCAGACTTAGCAACAATTCTCTTCAAGTTAGTTTTTTAAGGCGTAAACCCTATATGGTGTTTGTTTCTGTTTTCTAAGGTACAACTTCTTAAATTTGTTAATGTTTTCCAGTGAACTTGATGATGACTTGCTTGGAGAGGATTTGCTAACTGGCAAAAAGGTAAGAGGTGTGCATTAAAGTGAACTGTTACAGATATTAAAATGTGATTGTTGTTCAACTTACCCAACTCAGTTGTTTGGGACGGTCTTTTATGTATTTTATGGTCACCTCCCTAAAGCCTGACCGCCACAGGTACCTGACATCTGCCCTGTTGCCAGAGCACTCTGCACCCAGAGCTCTGTTTCCTTTTGTGAAGTACCTCCAAGTGTGGGTTTTTAAAATGCAACTTTTAGAATTTTTTTTTCTGAGATAGCATTGTGTCTCATAACACTCAATTTAAAAAGACAGTTCTTAAAATCAGTTTCTCTGTACCTCGCATTGACTTAACAATTAAAAAACCCAAAACACTCCCCCCCCCCCCCCCCCCCCCCCCTAGATATGCCTTCTGAGTGCTGATTAGCATTCTAAAGAATTCACTTCAACTGACAGATTCCTGGCTATTAAAAGTTACTCATCAAAATAACAGCAGTATTTACCAGACAGTAAATAAAAAAGCAGTCAGTGGTATCTATTAAAGATCCACTCACTGCACACAATCCACTACTACTTTGTCTGATGAGTTGGCAGAGGATTTCCCCTTTACAGCGAGGGAAGAATATGGGAGCAGCTAGCATTGGAGAACATAAATGAGTCCCCCTGTCTGCTGTAGACTCCTCACTCTGATACCTATTTCCAAAATTGAACTCTCAGAAAAGAAGTAAATGTATGTTCGGATTTGCCAGATATCTGCAGGAAAAGGCAGGGCTTCTGTTTGGGAAATCAGAACTGGCTAGTCACCTCTATCCACTTTATCTGCTAAATCAATTAATTTAGAAAATATAGGTTTGTTAAGAAACCTAGATCTAGTAAAAGTTGAGTTTCAATTGATCTAGTTTTTTATAATCACACTCTAAATGTTGGAACTTAGCATCTTGAAATTATTCTGTAAGTGATCCCTATTAAAGGTAGGAAGTTCCTTTGTCTCGTGTACTGGTTTAAAAAAAATAAAATAAAATTCCAGGAGGATAGGGATTGTAGATGTGTGTTACGCAGTTATCAAAAATATAAGCAGTTAACATTGCATACATCTTTATAGTTGAAATGTGGGTTAATAAAGCTACTTATCTTAAAAAGAGAAAAAAAAAAATATCTGTGTGAATACTAAGCAATACTAGATTTCACCACTGTATTATATGTTCTTGTGCTTTCTCTATTTTTGTTTTCAGTTTGCCATGTTACAGGGCTCTGAGCAGTATCTGTGGGTATGGACTTATGGTGGAGTAATAATAGATTTCCCATGAAGTTTTCCCTGAGCTATTTCGGCTAAACTTGCATCTACTTAACCTTATCCCAGTACTTCTAGATAAATCTACGCTTGTATAACCTTTCTTCCCCTGTTACTTTAGGGGATGGAAATAATGTTGCTGAGCAAAACTGCAGGTATCTCCTCCTAGTGGGTAATTTAAAAAAAAAAAAGGGTAAATGGAACAACTGAAAGTATGGTAGGCAAATTAGGAGGATTCAGAAAAGGCACAATATTTTCTTCTCTCTTTTTTCTTCACTTACGAACTAATTACGGTTTTTCAGTTTTCTTGATATCATTATATCCTTTCATCCAGTCTCCTAAGTATCTCTGCTCTCTAGAAACAGCAGTAACTTAGTGGATTTTCTTGACTTGCCTAATGCATCAAGGTTGCAAGGCAGTGTACTAAAGCTAACCTTTCTTTCTTCCTGGTATTTCTTGAGTGAGTTGTGATCTTTGGCTATATTTGGGAACGCATCAGTGAAAAGTGTTGATGGCTAGGCAAATTTGAGTTTTGTAAATTTCCATAAGACTGTCAAACTTTTATTTTCAGATTTGTTGTCTTGTGTAGCATATTTTTTTTCTCTTCAAATTAGGTAATTTCATTGAAGATAGGTAATTTCATTGAAGATATGGTCTTAGTCTGGGATGCGTTCTTAATAAAAAAAACTTAGTGTTCAGAAGGTTCAATAGCTTCAGTACCTAGTTAGTTAAAAGTTTATATGCTTTTTTATGTTCATGATTGACTTTTTCTGAAACCTAGAATCAGTCCGACTTGTCAGATGAAGAGCTGAATGATGATCTTCTGCAAAGTGACAACGAAGAGGAACAAGAATTTCGGTATCTCTTTTCTAAATCTTGTGTTTTGGATAACTCAAAGCTATTAATGACTACTACTACTGACAGCTAATAACTACTAAACTGGAGTTATTGGTATATACTTAAAATAGTCCTGCTTTTTACCTAGCCAGCTACTTAATGATGTATATATAATGTGTTCAGTAGCATTGTTAGCTTTTCAGTAAAATGGTGTTATGTTTATTTGACTCTGGTAAGTTTAACTCAAATCTATTAAAAAAACTTGTAAAGAAGAAACAGCATCATCTCCTGTGCATTTAGAATTATTTATAAATAGAGTTCTTGTTCTGTGCCTTCTTGGTATCGTTGTAGGCTTCCTTCTCCTGTAAAGTCCTTTTCTTCCATCTTTCTTTTAGAAATATACTTTGCCTCATAAGACCCTGAGGAGGGGAGCTTCGTAGTTTGTAAGGCTTGATTTGTGGCTTAAATATTTGTGTACAATTACGTAGCAAAAAAATTTGTACTGGGTTTATAGGCTAGGCTTGAGCAGGTAATTCCATGGGAGTTTACTGAGGATCCTGCCCTGTGAATACTCTGTGGTGATACAGCTCCACTACTGAATTATGGGCATTACAAGTCAAAATGAGTGTCTTGACATTTTTACTTTTCAAGCTGGACTGCAGGGGGAAGGAAGATATTTGTGATGCAGAAGTGATGCAGTACCACTGCTGCTTTTAAATGGCCTGTGTGTTTTGCCATCTTTTCCTTTATTTGTTGCGTACGGTGCAGGCATGTCATCTGAAGGGGTATGAAATATACATATATATGTTGCTCTGAGATCTCCTTTCTGTCCTTGGCTGGAATTAGGATGAGTCCTGTCCCTGCATTGGGTTGATGAGTGTGGTGAAATACCTCAGACCATCAATGTCTCCATTGGCTGCCGTTTTCCTCCCTGCAGGAGTAAGGGTTGGACTGTTCCCTTCAAAATGGGGAATCCCAGTTACAGTCCTTGCTCTTCTCTGGATTTCCTCCCTGTGAGCCCTGGGTGGCAGGGATGGCAATGTGGTTGCATGAGTGATGAAAAAGTATCAGTGGAAGCAGGTTTCTGTAGACAAGCCTTGATTTTTAGCAGTTTTATTGCCAGAGAGTGACAGCCTTGCTCCACTCCTTTCTCTTCTCCCTCTATTTCCATTCAAACTCATTTATGCCTCTGTAGTTTGGAGGATAATGATAATCCTGCATAATGTCTTCATTTTCATTTTAAATCTTCTCCGTCTTATAGATGCAAATAATGCAAAGCTGCCTGGGTCTTGTTCCCCCAAACTTAGGAAAATAGTGAATAATTGGAATGTAATTTAAAAAAACCAAACAAACCAACTGTTTTCCTTGTACTTAGAGCCCTCAAATCAAGAAGAGCTTTTTATCCCTGCTTTTCTAACTAGTCTGTAGTTGGTTAGTTGCTTTTTTATTTGTTGATGGCACTAGCTATTGTAAACAGTGTCATTTGGAGGAAAAGCAAAACTCAGAATTCAAACTTGCCAGTTTTTGTATGGATTGTTTTTTTTCATTGTCTGTGCCAGTGCTGTTACTAAGTTAGAGTAAGTCTTAGGCATTTGAGTGACAATTCCTGACTATATATTTTATCTTATTTTAGGTAGAATATTAAGTCTGTCATAAATGTAAGTTTGAAATCAAGATAATCAAGAAGGAACAATATTAATACATATAATAAAAAATAATTTACTAGAGTATTCTGAAAGATTGGGAAAGCAGATGCAGTTATATTAATTTTGTGTATTTTTTGTTAGTCTTGGAATTAAAATTGAATGCAGTCTGCTTTGGTTATCAAGCAGGACTTTTGCCAGTTTGACCTGCTAAACCATCTGGTTGGTTTGATTCCCCTGTCAAATAGCCTGCAGCCCGTGATAAGCTGCAGTACAGTATGCATTATGAGAATATGGCATGGAGTCAAATAGCGTGTGAGGTATAATTTTGTCGACCAACTTAGAGACTTTGTATTTGTTGGCTTTGTTTTGCTAAGTCTTTGAGTAGTTGACTGTTATGCTTCAACCTCTGAATTTCCCCCCCTCCCCCTTATACCATAGTTCTCAAGGTGTCACAGTTAGCCTCAATGCTACATCTGGCATACTTACATCATACGAACTATCTGAGACCATCAACGATCCATCAATAGAACATGAGTCTGAGTATGACCAAGGGGAAGATGAAATTGTTTATGACAAATCTGAAGCACCTGAAGTATATGCTTCAGAGTATGCAGAGGAAGGACATTATGAAGGCAATGATCCTGAACTGACAGAAGACCAAATAGAATATGGAGAAGAGCCTGGAGAAGAAGATGAAGTGCTAGACCTTGAAATCAATGAACCCCTAGATGAATTTCCAGTGAGTTTCTTTCTATTGTATCTTCAAAGATAACATTGCTTCATGTGCATAGGGTTTTAGACTGATTTGAAATCTGTTTACCTCCCTAGGGAGGAGGGGAAATTAGACCTATTATCACTGTCTGCCAGTTTCTTTATCTAGGCTGTGACAAAGTTTGTGTTGACAGCTTGTTTGGCGGTAGGTAATGCTCCTTTGTCAGGCTGGAAGGCAGTTGAGAATCATGACCTTGAGGATTGTATCCTTAAGGAAGAAAACAGCTTTGTGTGGTGGAGATACACTGCCAATTGTTAGAAGTACTTAATGCAAAAGCTTTTATCCAGGCTTTAGACAAGATCTGATAAAGTCCTTCGAAGGTGAAAAGATTATTGACCTGCTAAAGACATCTTTAAGGTGCTAATATCCCAAAGTGATTGATGTCCTGCTCGTTCATCCTTTTTGTAACTGAGAACTGTCTAAACCTGAATAAAGAGATTGGAGGTTAGTTCAGAAAATGTCACCTGCATAATTCAATATAATTTAAGCAGTGTATTAGAGAACATGCACTGGCTTTAATTGCTAGTGAAATGATTTAATCTTAATTAAAACTGTATGTGATCAGTGAGGTGTTTTAAAATACAAGCAAACTTACTTAAAGGTTTTGCTCTTGTTTTATGTTCATAATTGTTCAGAATTGAACTCGTTCTTGTGTAACCACTTGCAGAATGTTTTAAGAATGTTTGTATTTTTGATGGGGTAAAATCTGATGTTAATGTATATGTGCTATAGATGCATGTTCCCTCTGGTAAGAAAGTACTGCAGTGTTTGCTTCATGAATTTGTAATCAAAGGATGTAGAAGTACAGAAGTAGATGGGGCAAACAGTAGTACACGGGATCTTCATGATGACATTGCTAGGATCTGAATGAAAACTGTTCTGGTTATGTTTTTGATAATATTGAAATTATTGTCTAGTTAAAAGCCCTGCTAATTGTACCTTATATGATATGACACTTATAATTGACATTTCTGATAGATACAATACTTCTCATTCTGGAAACAGTAACAATGTGTACAGACCCCCATCTCTTAACATGTTTGTGATTCTGTGAAGTTGGCATATGTCTTTTCACCTTCACATGTTACTGCCTTAGGATGAAGATTACATGCAATCATATAGTGAGCAAGCAATGGAAGAACAAGAAGAATATACAGCTGATGAGGACCTGGAAGAATCCCAGACAATGACAAATGAATCAGAAGAGGTATGTTGTGAATTTAATGGAAACTTAAAATAACTAGTTGTTTCAGAATTTGAATTTGTAGAATTGTCCATGTTGCTGGGTAAGAACTGATGCATCTTTGCAAATGTTTAATTATTGGTGGTATTACTCTTTGTTTAAGATGAATTGTGATAACATCTATATTGTCAGATACATCAGATCTCTCTGCCTTGGGACAAAAATTGCAATGGAGAACTCAAAGTATCCTTATTTAATCTTAGTTTCAACTTTAGAAACTGCAGGGGCCCTTTTGGGTAGGAGAATGATAGTAATACTGCATGCTGTCTGTTAAATCTCTAACAGTTATGGTGCATCACTTTCCAGTTGGATAATCTGTTGCTGTTGGGGAGTGTAGGTACAGTTTTTGGGTATCCCACTTTGAGGAGAAGCATGAGAGGTTTTGTATGTTAGAAAGGCAAAGGTCAGAGTGAGTGTTGTTCTGAAAGAAGTTGTGTTGGGACTGAAATTTCTGTGAAGTTTATCCTAATTCTTTGATTAGGAAAAAGGATGAGTTCGTTCATTTGCAGGAAGAAAGCTTATGCCAAAAACTGCCAAGTATACTGGTTACAGCCTGGAACAGTGGTATTGTATCTGTTATTAATTTGCAGCAAGTTTTTGATATGGGATTCTTTTCCTTTACCCACCAGGAATCTGCTTTAATATTACTTCTATTCCAGTTCTTAATTAAATAGGATTGAGTAGATTACCTGCTGAGAAGTGTAGTCAGAGTGTGTTCCCTCTTTGGAGCTTTAACTCATCAGGAAATTAATTCCTCAAAGACACAGCAGGTTATTCTGTGAAGTTCTAACAAGTGGGTGTGCTGTGATGCTCTAGTTGTATCAAACTTCTTATAATAAAACAACATTCCTTGGAAGGTGAAGAGAGATGCATTGAAAGGGGCCGCCTGCATTGTTCAGTCTTCGCTGTTGCAAGCATGACATCTTACACCAAATACACCTTAACATAGTTAATTTCTTGCTTCCTAAGTATTAGATCTACCCTTCCAAAGAACTGTGAAACACTTAAACACTGTATTCATTCACTGGATTATATACACTTTCCTTCTGGTGTTTTAAAAGCAGACTGATGCATTTGTGTTATCTGCAGCCACAGACTTATGAGGTGATGAAAGCACTGCACATCGTATAAAATTTAAGTACGTAGCTGGGATTCACTGTAAAACTTACGGCTTTAAAAAAGCACAGCTTCATTTTTAGACTATGAATTTGTGAGAATTCTGTAATAATCATATTGTTTAAATTTGTGCAATTCAGAATTAAATTCATTTCATTCAAAAGATAACATTAATACAAGTGTTTAATTGATTTTAGTAGAGCTTTTAGAGAATTTGTTCATCATGAATGTGACTGTTTTGGCCACATGTTTATTCAGTTAATCTACATTCTGATGGTTTGCGGATTGCCACAGGTTGCTTGTTTCCAAAATATATACCAAAATAAATACCATCTTTTTATTCCTTTATTATTTAATTTGTAGCTTATTTACATTTGTCAGTAGGCTCACAACTGCACTTTTCAAATGAGAATACCACCACCAGGAGAGGTAACCTTTGTAGAGTACGCACCTCTGGTTATTACATGGTTAGATGCATGCCTCCAGCTCTGGATAGTTTCGTTCTTTATTCGAGTGTTACATAACAGAACTCCTCCTTAAATCTCATAATGTTCACTACTTGTAAACAAAGGTAATTGTTGGCATTCTCCTGTAGAAAATGCAACACAAAAATGGAACTGCAACAGATGTGGTACAAATAAATAGCATTATTATTTCTTGATTGAAATTTGGCATCTGAATAATTGAGAGCAAGCTGATAGAGAAAAGTGTTTGGCAGTGTTGTGTTTTAAGCAGTTTCCACATTAAAACCAAATAAAGCCTCTTATATTGCATGAAGAAATTTTGTAAACCAAGAGAAAAGCTGACTGGCTGGGGAGTTGGAACATGATGAGAGGAAACTGGTGAATAAGGGAAGTGAAGACACCTGTTAAGAGTAGCACTCAGGTGCGAGGTGTGAGGAAGAGGCAGGAGAAGTTTGTCCTTGGCCAGACCAGGCTCAAGGCATGCTTTTTCACTTGGTATTTAATTTGAAACATTGCCTAGAACTTGGATTTTGAATAAATAACACTCTTTGGAGCTTCCTTGAAAAATGTAGCAATGCTTCAGAAAATATTTTTGCCTTCCTAATGTACGAAGCAAACCCCAATACCCAGAAGTTTCAGCAGCTACTAGGTGTGGTAAAACTGTCGGTTACATGAGTTATCATGTGCTAAATATTTTTAGAGGAATAATATCACTAATTATTTCTGCGAAATGTTCATAAAAATGTAACCTCCTGAAATTAGAATTAATAATTTCTTTGCTTTATATGGGAACTAATCTCCTGTGAAGTCTATGATAGGAGGTTTCTCATTGCATAAATTTAAACCATGTCTTGGTTATGCTGATAAGAAATGAGGAGGACTTTAATCAAGAAAACATTTCATGAAGAAGTGCTACATACTGCTTTTCTTTTGATAGAATACAGCCTTGGAAAAAAAAGACCAATGTGTCTGTCGAATTGTTCCATCTGTGTTTAGCCAAAAGTTAAGCATTTTAGTTCTTTTGTTAAAGTTTGTAGACATTACCCGTCAGCCTGGAGGGAAATCACTAAAAGAGCGTAAATCAAAACAGCCAAGTTTCAAACATATTTAGAAGCTCTTAGGTTTGTTTTTTATTCCCATTTTTCATCTGTGAAGTGGAGGTGCCCTTGGAATAGGTGTAAGATCCTCTTATCTGCTGTCTGTTATTTCTTGATCCCTTAGGATTGAGCAATTTCTGCTGCTTCAGTGTTAGCCTCCAGTAGAAGCCTCCACTGCTTATTTTCTAGCTAGTTAAAAAAAATTCTTTTTTACCTTCATAACGTTTCATGTGGAAGGAATCTGGTTTAGCCTTTACAACGCTTACGTGTTTTCTACATCTTGGCACTCTGGCACAGAGCTCTCCACAACGCTTGACAATCCCATGTTTAGGAGGATCCTGTGCTAAAATCACTGCTTATTGTGCTGACTAGTGTTTTCTTCTGCTTTCCTTGGGCCATGTCTGTTATCAGTCCTGCAGCTGCATGGTAAGCTATTCAGGGCAGGAGCACTCACTCTTGCTCCATAGCAGATCATAACTCAGCGTGGGGAGTTCTGGTCAATGACTGGGATTTATGGCATGATTATTTAACGAGGATGACGGAAAACTCTGACCTTGTGATAGAAGAAAGGCCATTATTTTTCTTTGTAAGGAAAAGTCAGCAAAGCTCTTTGGTAGCTTTGTGCAAGGTGTCATAATGGGAAATGTTAAGCTCCCTTTGAGGAGAGCGGCTAAGAAGCCTTGGCTGGCTAGTCCAGTCAAGTGACCTCAAGTGGCTGTTCAAGGATTGTTTATGTATATGCAGAGATATTCATGATTAGTAAGTATTAAATAGAATCCTGTAAGTACTAGTATGTATTAATTTTATGTCTGCACTTGTGTCTTTTCCTGTATAACTTTCTTTTGAAACATAGAATCCATTCATATAGTGTAATCTTGGCAAAACAACTCATCCTGTTAGGCTGGAAGCTGGAAAAGATGATCTAAAGAAGTCTTACATGCTACAACTATTGAACAGATTGCGGGGGAAGGGTATATGCTCCTACACAGCTTGGATAACCTTTCCTGGAGCTATATGTAGAGAACATATGGTTGGCTGTCAGACATGTTTGTGTCTCCATCGCAACTAATATAAATCCCTCAATAATACCTGTAATCAGACTTGGACATGGGTCAGTTAGCATTCTCGAGCACTGCCTTTCCTTGGTGCCTGCTTTTTCATTAGCTCCTTTGATTTTTTTTGTCTTTGATATTTAATGCTTGTACGTCTGTTGTTTGTTAATAGGTGGCATGAGCATTATACTGATCAATAAAGTGAGTTAGACCCAGAAGACTACAAAATCAGTATTAGTGGCTAAGAATAGAATAGTGCTGGTCTAGAAAAGTTTGAGAATGTTTTTTATTGTTGCCTGGGAAAGTAGTTGTCCTGTAGTCTGTTACAGCTTGTGCTTTTTTTTTTGTAGAATTGATTTTTTTTTCCCCCAAAATGAATAATTATCAAAAGGCAACAGAGTTTCCACAGGTGTTTTCTGTAGCTTTCATTAATAAAGCATTGCAAAATTTTTCAGGACAATGCAGACTGCATTAACTATTCTAGTCCTGATTCTGCAGTCTGAGCCACACATAGAGCCTTGCACGAGTAAGTTTTGCACTCACAGATGGGATCACATGACTGAGACCAGTCTTTGATGAATAAAAACTGGAATTCCAATGTTGCTTTTAAGGGATGTGGACACAGTGAGTGGATGTGACTGGGATTTATGCTCTGAAGTAAAGCAGGAGGCCCAGTGTAGTGAGAGAGCACATCTGGCAAAACAGCCACTCCAGTTTTGACATCCAAATACTGATCCTGAAGGGAAAGTTTTTAAAGACAAGCATTGAGATAGTAAAATTATGGGGTTTATGATGTTTAAAAACATAGATTTGATAGAGATATTGCTACTCCTTTCTCTCTTGGGATTCCCTCTTTTGAAAGTAAAATGCTAACCCTTTCTCCCTTGTTTTTGTTTGTTTTTATTAAACCACGTTAGCATCTATTTCCTTGTTAACATCCCTCCTCTGTTCCATGAATCTCAACTGCCAGTCCTCAGAGGTGCTTTGATGATACATGGATATGTTAATCAGACCAGTTATGCTCAATTTGGGTTTGCTTTTGAGGTTTGGATTTCTTTCTGTCTTGAAGGAGTTTTTAAATTTATTTATTTTTTGCCTGCTAACCTGTCTGTTGTTTTTAGTTGCATTTTTTATATGATAAAGTTGTTATATAAAAGTAAATATCTTTTTAAAATACAAGACTTAAAGCTTTTTGTGAACTTCAGCTATTCTCTTAGCTATACCTTAAAGCATTTTTGTGAGGTCAGTAAATGTAGTGCTTGAATGTTTGCCTGGAATGGATAAAACACATTCCGAGATAAGGAGATGATAAAATGAAAATAACTTGGCATCAGTAGCTCATTAAAGCCAACTAACTAAGTATACAGAACATGTATTCACCAGACTAACGTTGGAGTAGCTTTGAGCTTGAGTTCATATGATGTGCTGTCTTTTTGAAGTAGAAACTGTCTTGCCTAGGTCCTGTCTCTGATCTTGCTTCCCATGTTTCTTTTTGGGTTTGGATGAAGTTTGGCTCCTGGATAAGGAAATTTGCAATCTCTTGCACCTTTTTGCCATTAATTCTTTTTCTTGATTTGTGACTTAGTATCTGTCCACCTGACTGACACACTTGCTGTGCCTTTTTCATATTAATTACTGCACCAATCTGGTTAATTAGAAGATGAAACCATTTTTTGCATGTTATATTTCACTCATCTTTCAACTGTTCTCAAGTAACATAAAAGTTACGACGTATTTAGTGGCTTTGCAAAGAATTAAAATGCATGTGCAGTCGCTAAGAAATGAGCAAGTAGGCTTGTACAAGAAATAAGCAAATACACAGTAACCAAATATTTTATGGAAAATCATACTATATCAGAGTACTTCTAATTTTCAACTCTAGAAATCAAATATAAATTGTGTAACATTCTGAACATTAATTTTATCATGCCAGCACAGGAAAATGAAATTGATTTTTTTTAATTATTTTTTTTTTATTATTTGAAGGGGAAGGATCCATTTTCATTTGGGACATTGTTTCATCTAAATAAATGTTCACTGTTATAGAGAAACCTGGAAAGTAAATGAGAATGAGGGAGTAGGATTCCCATATACAAATTCGGTATATTCAAATTTTATCCTATCCTGTTCTCCATTCTCTTTGTCAATTGCTAAATTAAAACTGGGAAGAATTCAAGGAGTAGAAAAAGTAAAGACAAGCACAGTTATACGTACCTCGAGGAATAAAATTGAGATGTAAGGTTATCTGGGTTTGGTGGGTTTTGTTTTGGTTTGGTTTTTGTTGTTTGGTTTTTTTTTAACAACATGCTACTGACTGTTGTTAACAAAAACAAATAATGATTTAATGTTTGTATTACTTGAATCTGGTAGTATCCCAGGTTTGCATCTTAGTTCAGTGATAAAATGTTGCTCTGTGTGCAAAAGCAGCTACTAATCAGATGGTGGTTCTAACTGGAGTTTCCATATTCCCTTAAATATTGCAGCAAAATGTGTTTTCTCAATAGGTTTTTACCATATAATTTATTTTATAATTCATATCTTTGTATTTTAAAACAAAAATCACCAAGCTCTTAAATGTTCACTGAGTTATGTATGAGAATAATGTATAATGCCAGCAAAATTTGTACAAAGGGACCTTTAAAGAAAGCTTTGTCTTTTGACACTCACTGATCACAAGAAAGTAGATTTTTCAGTTTGCATGTCCTCTGTATTTTGTGATTCAGGCAGCTATTGAATCTCTGGAACTTCAAGAAGAAACAAAAGAAGAATCTGATGAAGAGGAGGATGATGACGAAGAGTCTGGACGATTACGTTTCAAAACTGAACGGAAAGAAGGAACGATAATTAGGCTCTCAGATGTGACAAGAGAAAGGAGAAACATTCCAGAAACTTTGGGTGAGGTTTTGTGTCAATGGACTACTTTGAAGAGCTATAATAAAATAAAGTGAAAGACAGGCTTGCCAAAACTTTTAGAGAAGAGTTTAATGACACAAGATAGAACAGTCACCTTCTAACTTAGAGTGGCCTATATCCCAGTTGTCCAAAGTTGTATGCAGTCTGTTGTAGTATGTGTAGTGTCTGTCTCCTTGGGAATAATGTTTAAGCATATCATGTTTTCAAAACCAGTGCAATGTTTGTTCATTGAGACTTTTGTGGTGTCTTCAAAAGCTTTCCTGTTTTCAAGCAGCAGCTATCTGATCTGTGCTTCACTATGTATTGTGGTAGAATACATTTTAGTGGATTCGTTTGGACTTCCATCCTTGGAAGATTTTCAGTTGATAACACAAATCTTGTTACTTGCATTCTGCTGTGAAATACCTGCATGTTTGCTGTTTTCCCCCAGGAACATAAGCATGCTGTGAACCTGTTGTTCCTACTGTTGCATTGGCCTTGAGAAATTGTAACTTGCTGGGGATTGCGTTAGAAAAATGTGGAAAACCCTGTTTTCTGGGTTCAGCTTTTCTAACATGGAACAATTTGGATCTCTTATACCACCTTGATTCTTTAGGCAGTGTCTAAAAGGGTATATTTTCTTTGTATTTGAATAGCATGACCCAAGTGTGTTTGTTTCCTAGAAACACTGCTCCATGTAGCTAATGAATTTGCCACTGCTAGATCAGAAGCAGCAGCAATTTGCAACTTTCTTGCAGCTGCTCTGTTTTGGTCTAGAAATAAAATCACATTGGTTTATGGTTTTGAGAGTTAACTTGGAGACCCCTCATGTGCCCTGTGTACTCAAGTATCTGATACTGGTGTTGTACCTGCCCCACTGGGAATAACTATATTGTTTCTTCATGTTGGCCTTATGGTAATAATAATAAATTATAATAATAAAAAGTCAAATTAAAAAGGTGGTATTAGGGAGATGGGCAGAAATTGTTTTGCTTTCAGAAAGGTATACCATTCTCATAGTTTTGCTACTGAACCAAAATATCAATTCAAACTATGGAGAAGAAGCCCTGATCTTTTGAAGGCAATAAAGATATGCAAGAGAGGTGAACTGGTAATGAAGGCAAATTGTCAGAATACTGTTGGCTAATTGTCAGATACCACTGGGAGGAGATGTATGTTTTGATGATACGTCAAGTTTTGCCAGACTGTAGGGATGGATTCATCTCACAGGACTGCTTTAAGATGGATGCCATGCAGCATGAGCTTGGAAGCTGGATGCTTCTGCTTTCTTTCCAGATGAGTCAGTGTCTTTGGGTGCTTCGGAATTATGTTCCCAGAGCACATACCTAGATTGCTAGAACTCATCCTGATGAAATGTTCCTCTTACCTTAAAAGCCTTCCTCTGCAAAGGATGCTAGTTGTAAGGAATTTTCTCGAGTTGCATAGTCCAATTCTTTAATTTGGTTGCGTAGTCCAATTCTTTAATTTGGTTGCAAGGAATTTGGGCTTTTACTATGCCTGCAAAAACAGAGAATCCTTAATTCTATAACAGAGGTGTTGCAGCTGAGAGGACTTGTTCATGAGCAGCAAGAAGTCAGCTGCAAAGGCTGAACCAGACTTTCACAGTGGTATTCATGTAGGTCATGTCGTGATGTGGGATGTCAGTGCATGATTTTGAATCAAGATCTTTCTCACCTGTTGTTTGTATTTAGCAAATAGCTCTTCTTACTTGTAATTTCAGGCAAAGTGTGTATTAAGGACCTTTATTCAGCATTGTTTTAATAATCAGGAATTGATTCCGGTTAGCATAAGACTGAAGGGAATCCTCTAGAGGCACAGAGCATTCTATATGGGCAAGGGATATTTTAGCTGAGGTGCATTCCAAGTGTGTTTTCAACCATAAGACCATATTTTGACATACAACATACAGACCATATCTTATTTATACAAATGGTGCTGGTGGCTTTACAAAATGGAGTATTTTAAAACCAGGAGTGCACTGGAATAGTTAAATCTCTGCACATAATCGCAAGGTAAATGACAATTGCATGCATTTTTGTATATCTGTGGATTTACTCTATAGTTTTATGTAAAGACAAGACCAGCCAATTAGAAAACCTGTAGTGGAGCTTGACTGTTAAAGGAACAGTGATTCGAATTAGACTTATTTTTAACTGTAATTTTAAATTATTTGAGATGTAGCTTTGAGATAAAAAGAAAAGGTGATGCAAGTGTGGATGAATCTATAAAGTAAAGAGCTTTTTTGGAAACTAATCTTTGGCAAAAATACAATCTCGCCATTGTGAAATGGTTTCTATTCATACCAGTTTTTCACGTTAGCTTGTTGATAAAGAGACAAATGATTGACCACGTGGTGGAAAGTTAAACAGCAAAAAATACTTGTTTGCATATAAATATCTGCTTGCTTCTAACATCATAGAGCAATTTTTTACAGATGCTACTGGTTTAAAAATGAAACTTTATGGCAGAGCTACATCTCCTTACTTTAAAATCTGAACATAGTTGAGAAAACACTTAAAGAGGAATTAACATTTCAGTTGAAGTTACAAACGTAATTTCCATCCTGTCACATTTTGGTGACCTTTTGTGACAGCTTGTCTCTATTGGAGGAGTGCATTCTTGCTTGCTGATTAAAGGTGTCATTTGAAACCATTTTATTACCAGCAATAGTGAAATTAATCTTGACACTTTGAGACACTAGAAAAATAATTGCTGATTCACTGCATTAACTGTGTGTGTGAGAACTGTACAGTCAAGATGAGAATTAAGTGTGTGCTGGTGAAAAATATGTAAAAATCTATTCTCATGAATGTAGCTGAGATCTTTCCTAAACATTTCTTTATCCAAGGTAACAGAAGTAGTGGTTTTGAAAAGTTTAAAGGAGAGGTATTGTAGGACATCTCTGCAATTGATTTCTAGAGTTACTGTGTTTGTCATCTTTGATGAGAAATATATAACTTCTTTCAGTGCACATAGCTGAAGTCTTCCCAGAGTTGGATTGTGATTATGCTCTGGATTTGGTTACCGATTAAGGAATGTGAAGAGGAGAAATGGCTTTGTTTTGCATCGCCAAACTAAAGTATTCCCTTTGTACCTAATTTAGAAAAAGAAAACAAACCCCTACACTTAGGCAGAGCCATTTGCAAAGTGATAGCAAAGGTTATTGGATGTGGTAGTACTTTTTGTTATGTCCTGCTTAGTTGGTTTATGTTCACTCTGATAACTAGTTGCTGAGATTTCAGGCAAGACGAGGAAATTAAAATGAGTGGTTTTACTGTTGTCCTGTTGCAGTGTGTGCAGAAGCACATAATATAATCAGGTTGCAAGTCTGCATGATGGGGAGAAAAAAAAGAGAACATCTGCTCTCTCTCTCAATTTAGATATATATGCATATGTATATTTTTTATAGCTGTTCTGGAATGTGATTTATGTTGTAAATCTCTGCATTATCCGGGATAGTAGGGATTCTGGGATTTTCAGACCTGGGGTTTTGAAATGCTGTTGCTGTTGGGGAGCAACTCAAGGCAGATGTAGCCACAGAGACCTGTGGATTTTGGGATTTTCAAACCCGGGGATTTGAAATGCTGTTGCTCTCAGGGAGCAATTCAAGGCAGATGTAGCTGCAGAGACCTGTGCTTAGGGTTGGTGTATGCAGGAGCTGGTGGCTGTGTTCTGCAGCAGCCTGCACACACTGTCCAGGAGGAGCATGGCAGCATCCAGCCTGGCTCAGTGTATTTTGGTCACAACTCACACAAGCTCTTAGCCAGGTAAAAGCAGTGGGACTTATCATGTGAATACCTGGTTATGCTTTGGAAGAGTCTAGGGAGGGGGAAGAGGATGTCTTCTTCCTCTGCTCATCACCTCTTCTAGTGAGCAGTCTGATCTTGCTTTCAGGGAAGACAGGGACTATTTTCATTGCTCCCCTCCTTGCAAAACTGTCTTCCACACCATCTCCTCTCTTTAATCTCTGTATGTGTGGCACAATGCTCTCAAATTCAATAAGCAGCCCACCTAATAATTGAGCCGACTATATATTTTGCTTCATGGTGACTGATAACAATATAAAGCACTTGAGGTATTAATAAGTTTCATACACTGCATGAGTCTTCATTTTTGCAGTCTGTCTCTGAGGCTCTGAACCTGCAGTTCTGTGTGTAAGCAAAATTCTTCACAGGTAGGAGGACACTGTTGCCTTCAGTGGCATGTTGTAGGGGAAGTATGCTTGATATTAAGGTAGTTGGTTTTTTATTTATTTATTTTTACATCAAATGGTTATATTGTCCTTTTGTGGTTGTAGATGTGGTATGAATGTAATGAAGCTTGCTGCAGTGAATTCATGGGGGTTTTTGTTTTGGTTGGGATATTTTTTCCAAGGTCAGTGTTACACGTTTTCACTTTTCTGGCTGAAAAAATGAATACATGGACTGTGCTTCTAAGGACACAGCCTTTAAAGTTTGAGAACTTTTGTGTAAAGTGAGTAGGAAGACAATTTATTAGTTGCTCTTTTAGAGAGTGAAAAGTACCTGCACATCAGAGATCAGGACTGACTTTGCTGTGGATGCTATCATCCCTTCCCCAAGCTTAATCAGTGTAACCATCTGAAGTAATTTTGTTTGGAGCAGCCCATTCTTTCTTCTAAAGGTGTTTCTATTGAGTGTCCTTTGATATGTGCTCAAGAGGCTGAGAGACTGAGACGTGATCTTGTGTTGTAGGAAGCCTAGCTCTATTCTCAGGTTCATTAAGAGTCGCTTTCCTCACATGTGACTTCTACTCTGTTTAATAGGAAATGGCTTCTTATCATCTTGAATGATTATCAGTGGTGGGTACTTGTTGCAATGACTGAACTTTGCTTTCCAAACTACCTTGCTGAGTTCAGGGTTATAGTGTGGATGACGGCAGAAAAATTGCCCTCCTGGAATAAAAAAAGCTTTCCAACTAGCAGCATGCCCAGGATGCCCTGCAGGATTTGGATCTTCTCTGGTTAAAGGGAGGAGAGCTATTGCTTTGTAATATAATGGCACCATTTCTTCCCACAAGTATATGGGAGCTAGTGGTCTTTCTTTCCTGCAGACTAATTAAAATCCCATGTTAGCCCTTTCAGACTTGCAAGCCTGTGAAGAAACTGAACTTGCTGCAGGCATGGACAGGAAGGAGGCTTGAAATCAGAGCTTAATTTTTCCTGTTAAACCAGCTTTTTTCATCCCTGACAGCTAAGCATGGATAAGGTGGTTGTTTTAGTTGCATCTAATTCTTTTGATTGCTTTGGACAAGAGTACATTTGTCTTAGTTTTTCTCAGAAAGCCATAGAGTGCATATTTAATACCATACTAAGACTTGAGGGAGTGTGGTTCCTTGCCCCTTTCTAAGCATGCTGTGAGATTTTCCTGATAAAGCCTGATTGTGTTGGGCTCTGCCAATGTCTTGAGGCAGGTTCTAGGGCAAAGGTAGAATTTCATAAGAGTATCTGGTGTGATTGTAAATTACAGCTTTATGCCACTTAATTGTGGTGTCAGAGGGGAGAGAAAAGGAGATACAGAAACTTGTCTCACCACCAATATGCAGAAATGAAATACGAACCTATACGGCAGATCCTGGGCTTTTAGGAGTCTCATGTCTGCTGTGTTCTTAGACAGTCAGGAGGTTCTAACTCTTCTTTTAAAAATCATAAAGTCCCTGCTTTCTAGAGGTGCTGAATACCTCTGAAAACTGGGACACACAAATTTACAGTCTTTGCAGCTCAGTCGTGCAGGTAGTTTTTGTAGCCAAGTAAGAACAACTGCCACAGTGGGAATGCGTGGCGCTTACCCTTTTCTGCCCTTCTGTCAATCCTCAACTTCAAAGACTAATTGATGAAGATGTTTAAGATGGTGGTTTAAGTAGCTTTGGCTATTAGACTCGCAAGAATTTAAGTTTTCTAATTGCTTTTGTTATATATTCTTGATGGAAGATATGTAGTGATGTGGAGATGTTGTAGCAGTGTCTCAGCTGCTGGATACAAACTATTTTTATTCTGTTCTTCAGATATTATAGCTACTATGTGTAGCATTACCAAGCAAAAACACTTTGTCTTAAAAAGTGGTCCCTGCACCCAGTCTCCTTTAACATTAAGAGCAGGCTTTTTAAATGGAAAACTGGAATACTTGTACTAACTGCCATTTACATGAATTCAAAATGTGTTTTTATTTGTCAGGAGTGTGTTTCTTGTAGAGTAGTTTAATTTTGCCCTGTTAGAGGCAGAAGTCAATTTTAGATGTAACCAGGGATGTGACTGGCACATGGCAAAATGATCAGCTGCACGTTCGGGTTAAAGTTTATTCCCATTAAGGACCTGAAACCTGGTGAGTGGCACTGCTCATACTGTCATGGTGTGGTTCCTGAAGTTTGTTGTAGATTTTTCTCTGTATTTCCAAGTAATTTGATTATCTGGGCCTGTTACTGCATGTTTTTCTCTTAATGTTATCAGCATTGTCCCAGGTTTCAAGCAAATTTGGCAGTCTTCATTGAGTACCATCTGTTCTCTGGTGTTTACCTGTGGTGTGAGTTGGGTGGGTGTTATCAGTGGCCATGTATTTTGACTTGAGCTGAGCACAGATTTTTGAAGTGTGCTCTCTCTTAAGTGGAACTATCACTTGTAAAGTACAGCTGGTTCTTAAATCACATACAATAGAATAAATATTAAGTGGTTACATACTGGAAAAACACTTCAGTAACTAGAAAATCCTTCCTTGGAACAGGCCAATGTGCAAAAGAATCTAGCGGGTAAAATCTGTTTGTATGGAAGACTCAATATATCCTTTACTGTAAAGTTTACTGGGGGTTTCATTGTACTGCCTGACTTCTCTGCAGATAAGTGAGATGTCATTTAAGATTACAAAAATGTGAGAGGAGTCACAGCCTCCTCTTATAGCATTAGGCAAACTTCAGTAGCATTTAAAAAAACCCCAACCAAACCTTTTTGTTCATGTTTGTTTCATTTACCTGCTGCTTTTTGCCTGTGCAACAGACACAAGTATCTGTGCTTTTTCTTTTTAAAGATGTCTTTAATGAAATGTTAACATGCCACCTAAAGGAGATCAAAGTGCCTGCAAATTTTATGTTAGTTGCAAGGATGCTTCTATAGTTCTAGCGATGGTTTTTTCATGATATTTTCCATCTTTTTAGCACAAAGTTAAAGTATTTCTTTTTCCCCATCTCTCTCTTTTAACAGAACTTTCTGCAGAAGCCAAAGCAGCATTACTTGAATTTGAAGAGAGGGAAAGGCAGCTTAAACAGGGGCGGTACGGCTCACGGAGAGGAGGGCGAAGAGGAGGTTCAGTTATGTGCCATGGAATGGGAGAACAAAGGAGAGACAATAATGATAGGGGGAGAATGAAGGATCACAGACCTGCACTGCTGCCAAACCAGCCATCAACAATGGTACCTTTTAATCCTTAGTATTCTTTGAACATACTTTCAGGAAATTATGGAGAAATGCATTCTAAACTGTGAATCTTTACAGAGGTGGAATATATATTCCAACATACACTTTTTGCTCTTTCAGAGCACTGTTAGGCAAGATGGGCTTTGCACAACATGGTGATTGTGAAAGTATGTGCTTAGTCTTGTTACTGACCACAACTTGAGGAATCTCAAGGCTTCCAAATGCAAAGTGGATTTCCACTCATACAAAGCAATCAGGCTTACCTCCTGGTTTGCTTAAGGATAGAGGAAAATGTTAATTCCTCTGAGAAGTCCTCTACATGCAACATGGAAACATGTTCAGTCCCACATTATTAATAGTATTCAGTTTTCAAAAAATATGATTCTGTAAAGTATTTCTTGTTTTTTGTCAAACTAATATTTCTTCTGATACTTCTAAAAAAAATCTGTTTGTATACCTGCCATGTTACTATGAAGGCAAATAAAACCCTAGGAAGGTAATCACCACTAGAAAAATTAGTATCTTGCAGTTTCAGATGAAATTTAGCTTTGTTAGTCTCTTCCCTCCACCCTGTGCTTTGTATAACAGACTAAAAGATGTTACTTTTTCCATCCAAAAAAAACCCCAGCAAGTGTATGATCAAGAGGTAGCCCACACTCATTTTTGTTAACTGTCATAAAATGTACTGGAAGCTGAGATTGTAGAACAAAGCCTGTGTATGTCTTTGCAGGACAAGGTCATCTGTATTAAACAAAGGGGATTTTTTCCAACAGCAGTAACTCTAGGTGCTGATCACTAGCAGGAGTCGGTGGATATCTCAGCGGTTGAGAGCCCTGCAGTAGAATATTTCGTGCTTTTAAAACAATGAAGGTGGAATAATTTTTTTTCTGTATTGCTGCAGTCTTTGCTAGTTATTTTGATCTTAAATGTTGTAAACATTTTTGTGCTCATTGCAATTATCTTCTTCTTGTGCATACTTTGTAGCTGCTTTGCTTTGTGTATATGGCTGCTGAAAAAAATGTCACATCTTTGTTACTAAAAGGTTGCCTGTTTGGGACTCTTCTTGCACTACCATTTGGAAGTTACTGGACTAGGACTGGTATCTAGTATCAGTGAGTTCAGAAGCAGAAGAATGTCTGTGAAGAGAAACATGATATTTATTATCATAACTGATTTTGGCGATTTGTGTTTGAGACTGTTGAGTAGCAAGAGACTTTCTTGTATGTTATGAAAGGTACCTTTGAAAGGTATCTTTAAAGTAGTTTTTTCTTCAAGCAGTATGGATGGGCTGCACTGGTATCTTAAGAATATAGTTTAAGTTGTGCTTTGACTTTTGTTGCTACTGCTAGATCTGTTTTCTCAGAGGGGCTCTTCTACATGTGAGACAAAAGTTAGTGGATTTGTTTTGGTACTAGGACTCAGATTTCTAGTGATCATCACATATACCTTATTGCAGTTGTCATGACAGTGACATCAGTTTCCAGTGACATATGCAGAACCCTAAAATAGGAAACTAGACAGTTTCACTATTAAAAATAAGTGAACGAATGTCTGCATTCCCTGTGTGCTTCCTTGCTCTTTGCTGTCCTCTCCTTCACATGGATGTCTTCAATTGTTCCTTTGTTTTCCTGTGCTGATGGTTCTTAACAGTTCCAGTTGATGATACAGGAAAGAAGTTTTTCTGTTCATATTTGGCCTTAATTGTTCTACAAAGGTGTCTTGGTTTTGTGCTGGTTTATGGCAGAATATTTTAACTTTAAAGCCTATTGACTTTATTCTTTTGTCTGACTTTAGACTCATTCACAGAGGTTAATTCCAACACACCAGCAACCTGTTAGGAGTCTGTTCCAGCAGCACCAACAGCAGCAGCACCAACAACAGCAGCAGCAACAGCAGCAGCAACAACAGCAGCAGCAGCAGCAACAGTTACAATCTCTGCTTCCTTTACAGCATCAGCATCATTCTTCTCCTCCTCCAGGGCTACATATGCCCCCTCAGATAGAAACGCCTAGAATAATGATGACTCCACCTCCAGTGACACCTCAGCAACCGAAGAACATACACATAAATCCACATTTCAAGGGGACAGTAGTGACGCCTGTACAAGGTGAGCTTTCTGAACACCTTCCCAGTCATGCGAGCGTGACTCATCTTATTCTTTGCCAGAGATGCAACAATTTGTTTATCACTTCATGGAAATGTGCTTCAGGCTGACATTTTTTTCCTGAAGCTTGAAACAAATGTTTTGCCTGAAGTAAGACATAATGTTGTTGAACTGTGGCCAGCTGAAATAGTAAAGCCTTTTCAACTTCTTTATCATCTTTGTTATTCTACTGTAAAGCCTGCAAAGAGCAGTAAAAATGGAAACTGAGAAGTGAATCTGCTTTTTCAAAGTAGCAAATGTCAGTTTTCAAAATGAGGTAAGTACTGCAGTTTATAATTTCCCACATCATTCCAGCTTCAGCCAACCATTCACAGAATGACCACCCACCTATTTCAGTGAGAGTGCACTGAGGCACTCCTTGCACTGTAATTGCTCTGTGAAAGGCACCAGCTGCTATCCTTACTTGTCAAGTTACATGCCCTCAGTTCTCCTCTCGGTGCCACACTTGTGATTGTTTGATTCACAGCCTGCAAGTACATTTTTTCCAAAACTTTACACAAGCACTCTTTGGACTATACTTCGTAGGGCAGCTCTCAGCAGAGCTGTTAACATTACTACTTATTTAGGAAGTGTTTAATCCCTAAGGATGAAAAAAAAGACGCCTACATAGCTCTGATTTGTGAGTCTGTTGGGTCTAGACAAAGTAAAGAAATACATACATGTTCGTACATATTTACCATTAGGTTAGCTGTATTTTTTCCCCCTTCAAATCAGCAGAACTCCAAGCCAGTGCTATCTTTCCTTTGTTTTTTTGACGACTGAAAAGAAGGATTTGACAGGGTAGGATATTGCCAGTCGATAGAGATCTGTTGGGCTTCTCACAGATGGCTTCATCGTAGCTGCATTATAGAGAGTATTTTGGTTTTTCCTGTCTAATAAAATCATTGCTTCCCACCAAATTATGCATTGGGACAAATTATCTGGAAGCAGTGCAAAAGGTCCTTTTAGTCTTGGATTTATGCCTTCTGTGCATTTTCCTAACATTTTGAAAGCAACAGTTACTGGTTTGTGAAAAGCAAAAATTGTTTTTAGACTGTTCTAGATGCTTCTCCTCTCTCCCCATGAAACAGTCAACAGATCTTCTATATCGAGGTGAACAAGTGTCCTCCTAATGCCAGCAATGGCTACTGAGGATTTTTGCTGTCAGAATTATAGCAGTGTATCTTCTTTCTTTTGTCTGATGGCTTTTTTTTTGTGTGTGTGTGTTATCAGGTGGCTTCAGGCTGTCTCAGCCTTACCACTACATCTGTGGCACCATGGGTATTCCAGGGGCCTTGCTTTATCTTGAGCATAGTCTTTTTTCTGTCAATACTTGCAGATCCTCATTTTAACCAAGTTGTGTACCTCCTGCATGTTAGGATATCTTCAGTATTGGATTTGTAGTAGTTTCTTTCTTTTTGATCTTGTACTTGCTGACTTTGTGTGCACATTCATTTCTTGGCTGGTAAAAGTCTAGCTGTCCTCTCAGAATGAGCAGCCCAGGAGAATGAGTGATCATTTTTGAATGGGGAGACCTGTATTTCAGTGAGGAAGACCTTTGCTTATGTGTATTGATGGCAGCTGGTTTGTATGAAGTAACTTTGTGCCATCCATTTACTGAACAAATCCTTGCCAAGACTACTGAATATATCTGCTAATAGTTGCACAGCATACTATTAAATGCAATCTTTTAAATCACTGTAGAATTTTAATCTTGATTAGAGAGCATGTATGGGAAGCTGAGTCTTCTGCAGTGGTTGAGAGTAGTAGCCATCTCAGTCTTTTAGTCTGCAGCAGTACAGTTATGTTACATGAAAGTATACATTTGCACACCTAAGGAAAATGTGTAGGAAATCAGTAGTTGTCTTCAGGGAAGATGAGCATAATTCTAAAATCTTCAATGGCATTTGCATGTTAAGATGAATTTTTAAGCAGTCACTGCAAGTAAACAGACAGAAATGCTGGTGTAGGAAGAGCTGTTCTAAACTTCCTCTGAAAAAGTCCATCCTCCTCAGTTTAATCTGTCTGCTAGAGGCCCCAGTAGGCAGAGACTGGTAGTTGACCACATTAGGATGTTTCATGTACAGCATCATTTATTTCGGGGTACAGGAAGTATGAAAGATCAGATTGTCTTCATGTTCTTGATGATGTCCTGCCCCTTCTTGGCTGAATATTTTTCCAGATACATGAGGGGGTTTGCACGTTAGAGAATACAGTCAGATAGGTGCAACGTTTATTGGGATTCTGTTGTTGAAAATGTGATGCCTGGAAGCCAAAAATGCCATATGTGCAAGTGCATGATATGCACACTTTGGTTCTGGTAATTTTAATGGTGTGCTGTCATGTTTTAGTGTAGGCTGGCATTTTTTCCTCTCTAATTTTATGGCAGGATTAAGTTCACATACTTCTAATTGTCAGCACCAGGGACACTTTTTCTAACCGCAAATCATAAAAATATACTTTCTCAACATCTTTTTGGTTTGAATTAGTCTTGAAATGCATTGTGTATATCAGTATTTTCTAAAATAGACTCAAACCTCCTGTAAATTGTAATGAAGTTTTCATGTGAATAAAATAGCGTGTTTAAAAGCTCTAGTAGCCAGCTACTTCAGCCTGAAAGTGAGTTGAAGCACTCTTGAATAATCCTATCATTGGCTTATTCCTTTGATGTCTCAAAGGCAAATCTCTTACAGTGGCCACCATCTCCCTGTCCAGCTTTGAATCTTGGTTCAAAAAAGTTACTTTCAAGTCAGTTTTGTTTCAAATAAATATCTGCTATTTTTAGTCTTTGAAGCTTCATAAATGATTAAGGAGGACTCCCATCTATCAAAACCCCTGAAACAGTTACGTGAACCTCTGCACATACCTGCTGTAGATACTGTTCAATTGGTGTTCAGTTGTGCCTTTTGTGGCATTTGAATCCCGTGTCTTTTAGTTGCTTGCTTGTCATATAGTTTTCTCTTTACTTTTTCTTATTCTGTAAATTAGTTTTTAGTTGTAAGTAGTAATTTTTGGCTGTAATGCATGTCCAAATTTGAGTATGATCAGTTTACGAATGCTGGAGGACTGTACATAGATGTACTATGAAAATACTAATTCAACCTGTGATAGTAGGTATTGAGGTTTTTTTCACTTAATGTTTATACCACAAATAAGTATTTCAAAGATACTGTGTGGCTGTCAAAATTGACATGAACTAATGAGCAGTTTGTGGCAGCGCAGCAGATGAGTATGCCATTTACCTTTTAAAAACTGTTTGGTGTCTTGGGAAAAATTACATTATAATTCTCCTAAATAATCAATATGGGAATTGCTTCTTCATCTTTTCATGTATAGCATTGGAATTTACAGCTAAAGCAATTTAATCTTCTTAAAATAGTGCCTAACAACATGCTGTGTATTTTTTTTGAAACATACTTTTCAAACCTATGGAATATTTGACATCAGGAAAATGAATGCTTATTTGAGACTTGTTTGCTGCTTCAGCAAGTGTCCAAGAATTGAAAGGGCACAGAGTTTGAGCTACTACCTTTCATGAGTATTAAATTCATTTGCTTAAAATATATAAATATCTATCTCTATATATGCTACTGCCAGAGGCAGTATACTGAAATAGACAGAAGTGTCCTGTTCAGTTGACATTTCTCTGCATTTCCTACCTTATGCAGTTTTTCTCAGTGCCTCTCTGACCTGTAATACCTGAGCTATTTTAGTCCTAGGTCTGTCAAGAGCACCCTGTCAATTTTTCCAGGTGGCCATGGCTGTTTGATATTGACAGATGTTCATTAGAAGCCAAAATGAGACTATTCAAGTAATTTTCTGGTGTAACCTAATACAAAGTTTTCATGCAGTCCTTTGGTGCTGAAAGACTGGTGCAATTAGTTTACTCCGCCAGTCCCTGAACTAGTAAACCACAAGTACTTGACAAAACTAAAAATAACCACTGATGCATTAGTTCTTGTGCCTCAGTTACCAAGCAAAAAGGGATTTTTGAGGCATCTTAGCAAACTCTTGCATTGGGAAATGCACCCAACTTCTCCCTTAAACTAGCTGCATTTCTTATCTTTCCTGCTCTGAAGTGTAATACAGTAGTTGACTACAAAGTTGATGTTTAGCCCTGTGTGGGAAATGTTTCCCTGTAGGTTTCAGAAGTGCTAAAAAAAAACCCTGAAGAAAAACAACCTTGCTAGAAGTTTTTAGTAGATGAGCAAACACATTTAGTGCTGTTTGAAATGCTTTCTTTTAGTTCTCTAGGCCTTTTGTTTAACATTGAAATGTTTGTATTTTTAACCACTCAGACAATGCAGAGGAAATAAAAAGTGCACTGGAAAATGGGAAACCTGTCATTACACTTTGTACTGGTGATTCAAATATAGATTCGGTCCCCAAGGTGATCCAGCTGTAGATGTATTATGCCATAATATTAAGTGAATGTTTTGGGAGATATTTTTTTGTGACTAGTCTTTTGAAATGCAGTTGTGTGGACAAGTCACCCATGTTAATCCCCCCAAAATACTAATTTTGGAGGTTATTTTTCAGGAAGAGGGTCTCCTAATTCTTCATGGTGTCTCTTTATGAAATAGCAGTCTTTCATCTCAGAACAGCAGTTCTGTGATTACACAAACAGTGATCAGTTGCATATACAATTACGATGGCAAGGCCAGATTAAGTAGTTTTTGCTTGCTCTTAATTGTCACTGCCCCTTCTATGAACAGTGATTTATACCAGATAGTGTCTTTTGCCCATGTTTATTGTGAGAGGTTGGCAGTGAGACTGGGAGATACCTAGGAAATCTTGAGGGGTGTGAAGTTGAGAAGGCGAGTTAATTATGTATCCTTCTATTTGAAACATGAAATTATTGTTAGAGTCTGTGTCAGCTTTGTCTAAGAGATGTCTTTGAATAAGTATTCTAGTTTTCCTTCCTTCAACAAGGAGCAATTTAGTTCTGGAAAATGCAGAATTAAATTAGATAAATTAACTAGAAGAATCCCAATTGCCCTGTTGCATGTTGCAGGGGAGAGAATGGTTGCTTAAAGTTAATTGTAGGAACTGACATTTGAGGGTAAACGTAGCGGATTTTAATCATGGCTTCTTATTGCAACTGCTTTTGGAAATAACAGCAACAACTGTTAGGTAAAACAAATGGTGTTAAAAGGTGCTTCTTGTTTCAGTGCCCTTGCTGCCAGTTCCAGCCCAGCCAAGACCTGCTGTAGGACCCCAGAGATTTCCGGTGAGTAGCAGCTGTTTCTTCTTCTCTGATATGGATAAGCATACATTTGCAAGGAAATATTAATATAGCAAATAAAAGCTGTTCTAGTGAAATATAATTTTAAGGATTTGTAAATATTGACAATACACTCTGCAGTTGAAAATGTTTGTTAAAAGCTTAAGGTCAATGGATTTCTGAGAGTAGAATTAATTCTGTTTAACTGTAAAATTGTTGAACCAGTCTCTCCAGTGGGAGAGGCATGAATGCATCTTGTCTTAAGGAATATGGGCTTCATTTTATTACTTGACTCTTTCTGTATAAATAGAATCCTTATTTTATTTGATATAATAAAAGGCTATTTGAAATAATCCCTAAGCTTAAAAAGCAGTAATATATATTTATTGTAAAAATCAGCAATCATTTTTATCATTACTTTAGGCATTTAAATGCTCTTATGTTTTTTTATATAAAAAATGGGAATGGCGTTGCATGACCTTGCTTTCTCTTATGTTTCTAACTTCTAAAACAAACAAGGTACTTAGTTGCTTCACTAGGCTAATTTCACTTGATAATTTTTTTTAATTCTGCAAATGGAGAGAATGCGTACTTCTAGACCTTTTCTCACCATTTCACAGTTTTGTTGTCCTAAATTTTTAGTTCAGGTGGTTTGCAGAGTATCAAAATAAGCAAAAGAAAAAATAGTTTGTGCAATATTGTGTTAAATATTTTCAAATAGACACATATATGATGTTTCCCAAATATATAAAACACACAGAAATTATCCTCTGTTAATGTGTGCAGTGTTGAAGGAGGAAAGTAGATGTCTGTGAACATCTGTGTAGTATCACACAGTAAATTGCTTGCATAGAGATCAGATGTATTTGAAAGAAGCAGATTTCAGAAACCTGCTGTGACTTTTGATTGCCGTATGCATACCTGGTTGGTTTTGATGCAGAATATTTTTTGTACAGGACATCTAGCTTACGAATTGTGATGTCCGTATTTTGTACAGTAACTGAGTTTTTAAATTGCCATGTTTCTTCTGTGAAGTATAAAAATGTTAAGCGGTAAAAGCAGTTTCATTAAGCACATTCATGTTATGTAATTTTATCATCAATGCTTTAACTGGAGATGTTTTTCTATTAAAAATTAGTGCAGATTTCAGAGGAAATAGTTTTCTTCAGCAGCCTCCAGTATTGTGTGGAGACCTTATTAACATTTTAAAAAATAATTCACATTGTTTTTTATGAAAACATTGCATTTGTTTTCCTTTGACCCTAAGTTGCTTTGCCAATAAACACAATTTGGGATGGAAAAGAAATTGGAGGACAAGGAATATCTGTAAAGGCATTGTAATTGACACCTTTGAAGTGTGTTTACATCAGTGTAGAAAAATTGGAAATTAATTTTTTTAAATTCACTGTGAAATTAGATTTTAATTCTGTTCACTTTTGGTTTTGCAAGTTGAGAAGTACTGCAAACCTAGCTTATCTTGTATGCAACAGTTTTTAAAAGGGAATAAAATAGATTGAACATTTTTGGTAGGACTCTTGCTTCTTTTGCCTGAAGGAAAATATTTGACTGCTTGCTGCCTTTTTATGTAAGCAATGCACTAGCAAAGAGTCAGTGTAATTCTTTTTTCATAAAGAGGAGGGGGGGCTAGCTTAACTAGGAGGATCCCGTACTGTGATTTGGCTGCCCTGAGTGGGTTTGGTTTTTTTTTTCTTCAGCTTGTAACCTGCTATATGACCCTGAGAAAGTTACTTAATCTTTCCATGACTCACTGAGTTACAAAATGGGTATAATATGGACTTCCCTTATGAAGTACTTTATAAATTTTGCATAGGTTATCAGTCATGTTAGGATTAGGAATTAAGTGTCACTGTGTACATATCTCATGTTTGTTTTATTAAATGTAGTATGGCAGCTCTTGAGCTGCAGACAAATTTACTTTCTGACTAAGGTTTTATCTTGCAGAACTAGCTTTTTTGCTCTGTTACATGTCAAATGCCTTTATGCCATTATAATTCACTTGTTTATGTATAAATGTTGACTTATAGCAGTATAGCAATGGTTAGACAACTTTGACAAGCCATTTGAAAAAGATCAGAAAAGTAGTATTCCAGACTGTAGTTCATTCATACTTTTCCTCATCGTAGAAAGAATCTCTGGATATGTAATAACTTGAATTTGCTCTTGGTTTTAGGATTGTCTAATCAAAGGATAATAGTCAACTGACTTTTCTGTTTGCTTTATTTCTAAAAAACTGTGGGGTTAGAATTAAATGTTTGTAGCCTGCTTCCCCTTTTAACTTTGAACTGGGTGGTTTATTTTGATTGAATGTGGCAGAGGTGGAAGCATTAAAGGTAATGAAATTCTTGCAAGGGAGAGACCTAAGAGTGGCTAGTACCCTAACAGAAGGAAAAATTGCCTCCGAGTTCCTGTCTTATCTAGTAGAGAAACCTCTCAGCACAGAGAAGCCTGTGTGTGCTCCAAACATGGCAAGAGCTTCAATCAGAGCTAATCAATTGCAAGTCATAAATCCATTGGAAACCAGGTGTTATTAATTTAGGGCTAATGAAGTGACTTGTAACCATGTAATGGTTAATTCTTACAACCTTCTGCAGAAGGATGTAATTGAAGAGTTGAACAAAGTTGTAATGAGCATGTTAGCATATTGGTGTGAGTTCTAAATTATAAGAAATAATGTAGTACTAAATCAGGGTAATGTTGATCAGGATTGAACCTGCTTGGAGTTGGGACTGATTAAATTCACTTAACCTTGAATCTAAATTTTTATATTTCAGGCTAGGGCTCATTGTTCAGTTATTTCTTACTCAAAGCTTACCTCCTGAAATGTTTGGAGAGAAAGAACTAGAAAGGACATAATGGAATGAATCTGTGTTCCCTACTTAAAGTTATTTTAACATTTACAGTAATCTTGAATCAAGGAAGGAAGTTGTTAGTGCAAATGATGTTTGAGAGCTATATTCAACTGATGAGGACTGAATAAATGGTGGATCTGAGACATGTTGTAGCTGAGAAATGTGGTGAACTTGTGGTAGCTGGGAGTTAAAGACCTTAGTTCTATGGAGGCTTCTATGCTAGTCTAAATTACACAGTACTCTTCAAGTGGCTGTAGATGATAGTAATCCAATCTTCAAGTATAGTTGATGAGAATGTTTTTCCAGCTATTTGAATTAACCTGGAACTGTGCAAGTGCCAACTGCGTGTTTTCTTTAAACTGTTTAAAGAACAGATTAAGCTAACCTCTTAGGCAGAGTCTTCCTGAAGGTCTTGCTTTTTGTCATCTGCCTTTGAAGTGGTTAAGATGCCTTTTTCTGAGTTTCTGTCTCAGTGTCACAGTTGGTATGTCACAAATAACAGTCTACTTTGGAGACTGGTCTGTTTAAAGGAAGGTAACAGAAGACTTTGTTCACAGACTAGTTGTATGGGTCTTCTGAACTTTTCACATGTTTTCTTGACCAAATTATTAATTCTTGGGAATGTTGCAGTGCAGTTACGGAGCCTGTGGTTTTTCTTGTTACACAAGAGGGACCATTGTGGTTCCTGTCCAGCAGTGTTTGTTATCTGGGGTAATTGCTCATTCAGGTCCTGCTTTCTGTGAAGAAGGATGGGGTAAAACAGGGGAAGAATAAATTAAATTGAAAATGGAAGAGGAGTTTCTAAACACTTTGTATGTAGGCTGCTACTAACTCACTATGATAGAGGCCAGATCGTCACTTAATATGAAACTAGGAGCTAAGTTGATGGTCCAGATCTTTTCATCCCTTATGTGAGGCCACTAGCATAATCTGTGTCTGAAATATTTCAGTGTTTGCCTGAAGAAAAATTTATAGACTTTTTGCTTCAAACATCATTTATTTAACTTAATGAACACTGAAGAAACACTCATACGCAGCACGTGTGCAATTTTTTTAAGGACATGTAAAAGTGAAATGAGTGTTGTCGTGGCCACTTTGGGATGGAGTGTGGCAGAGGAAAGGTTTTCACCATCAACATTCTTGAGCCAGAAATTGTGAGGTATCTCTAGCATCCAAATTTGGGCCTGGAGTGGGGCATTTGGAATGAAGAGGAAGTTGGGGAGAACCTGCCTCACACTGCTCAAGGCAGAAGAGAGGAATTCCTCAGGTCTGAGGCCATGCCCCCTGTCTTTTCCTGGATCCTTCTCTGAAACCACTGCAGAGAGTGCAGAGCCTGTTAACATAGCTGTATGCCTTTTGCCAGGAGAATTTTCAGGAACTTGGGATAAGTTCTGATTTAGCCGCTATCCTTAAAGTGACACCCTGGGTATGGTACAAGCTGGGCAGGTGTCCATCCCACAGACACATTTTATTAACTTTGGTCAACTTGAGTTTCAGAGCTGAAGTTAGGAATAGTATGAAGTGGCACTAGTGTCTGTCTGACTAATGTAGGCTGGGAAGGTTTTGATATTTTTTTAATGCACAAAGCTTTCCTCATTTGATAGGACACCTTAGTTAGTGCACTGAGTGCCTTTCAGATAACTGCTGAATTCAACTGCTGAAAAAGTTGAATTGTATAACACAAGTTTTATGTTTTATTCAGTTTAAAAATAAGACTGTAATAGAGTGACTTGTCCTCAGCCCCTTGTGAATATGCTACATCACATGTCTTTTCAGTTTCCAGGGGGCTTTGACGTGATTTGGTTTTAGAACTTACCTTAAAATTTCTTTTCAGACCATCTTTATCCCAAAGAATACTCGATTTTTATTTTTTTTCCTTAAACTGCAAAAACCTTTATATTCTCATTCAACATGCTTCCACTTCATCTCCAGGACATCAGATGGTGTCTTAAATGGATGCTGTGATTAGTTTTGGTTCTGGTTTTTTCACCATTTCTGAAATCTCTAGTTTGATGAATTCTGAGCTTTCAAGTGTTGTTTGTTATTCAGACACTGGTTTTAGACACTTTATGCTTTAATCTGAGAGGTTTTTAAACAGGTGCCCAGTCATTGCTCAAAACAGAGATTGCTGTCCTTCATTGCCACTTGCTTGAAACATTGCTTTTAGACGAGCAATATGTTAGTGCTATACAAAGCAATTATAAAAGGTACATTAGAATACAGTTTACTTTTTTTCCCCAAAGTGGTCTTTGGGCTGACTTGGATCAGCCTACAACACAATTTAACAAACTGGGGACAGTTTAATGGATATTACAGTGTACCTGGGTCTATGGGTGTGCCTTTATGTAAACACCTCTTGCAGTACGTAGAAGCAGGTTTTTTGCAGTGCTTTTGAAAACAAAATTCCTTGCAATACTGTTTGCTGTTTGTTGTGGGAAATGCAAATAGGAGTAAATTTTTTTCCCTTGTTTCAAATTCGATCATGAGTCGCTACAAGCGAATAAGGGTTTTAGCAACTCCTACTAAGGTCGTGGCTGGTATTCTCCAGTACTCACAGCAAGGACAATTTAAACAGTCTTGCATCTGAGTACAGTCAGTCATTTTAAACTGATATTTTGTAAGTAATGGTATTTAGTAACTAGTACATGTTTGCAACAGTATGTATGTAGGAGACAAACTGTTAATGCAAATAAAAAGCCACTTGTGAAAATGATTCTCCTACTTCCTCACAATTATTCTGCTTTAGCTATGGCTTTACTATAATGAGTAACAGTAAATGAAATTTTCACTCTATTACAGTGTAGCAGTGGCAGATCACAGGTAGTGTAGAAAGCATTTTGTTTTCATTTAACAGGATACATGGTATCAGGTGGTGTTGATTGACATTTCTTGGATAGTGCTTTATACAGCATTTCATGCAAATCATGTTTGAACGAGACTGCTGCATCAAATTACATTTCTTTCAGATTATAGCCCTTGCAGATGTGAGACAGAGCTTGTTCAGCAGCTAGCAAAAAGCTTTCATTTTTAACACTCACTGTTTTCACAACTTGACTGCAAAGCCCTATAATTACAGCACTTAAGATAGTGAAGGAATGATGGGCACTTTCTCTTATCAGATCTATAAGTAGTAGCAAGGAGATGCAGCATGAGATCCCTCCAGCTGTCAAATATTGTCAGGCTGGCATAGAGGGAATGCAGTTTAAAATGCAGGTGACATAATACCCAACATCCTCCATTTGCTAGTGGGCTTCTGATTAATCACGATTACCATACATTATCATACCATCAAATTTAATCATATCAATGAATTCCCATCTGCAGGAGGAGCAGCAGCAGCTAAACACGATGCTAACAGCTATTAAATAAGAGGGAAATAGATGGTTTCTAAATGCAGTAACCCTTTAACTTGTCATGCTAGCTCCAGTGTGCACATGCTCTGTAGATATTAAAATCAAACAGAAAACTTGTGCATTTATGTTTCATAGTTACTGTCATTTACCTTTCTGTTAAGTGATTGCTATTTAGCACTGCCAGGGAAACCAGAGTTATAGAAATTTTTTTTTTCTTCTCTGTTAATGATGCTAGATTTTCTTCAATCTCAGTTTTAGTACCTGTTAAATACAGAATCACAGTTTGGCTGAGGTTGGCAGGGACCTCTGGAAGTCATCTTGTCCACCCCCCTGCTCAAGCAGGGCCACCCAGAGCCGGCTGCCCAGGACCATGTCCAGATGGCTTTTCAGTATCTCCAAGAATGGAGATTCTGCAAACTCCCTGGGCAATCTCTGCCAGTGCTCGTCACCCTCACAGTAAAAAAGTTTTTATGTAGATATATTTATCTATATAGGTATGTACATAGTTTTTGATATATTTGTATGAATTAAATTTTAAGTGTTTTAAGCCTTGTAAGCAAAGCACAAATTTTTTATCGAGGCAAAGAAGGAAAAAGTATTATGCATATAGCTATGTAGCCATTAACTAGGCACTGTTAAAGCGATACTTTGCATAAGTCAAGACTCATAAAGAAATCCAATTAATATATGCAATTGACTTCCTACTACAATGCAGTAAGAGTAATCTAGTGCTTAAACACTGAATGGAGAGCTAAAATAAATTTATTATAATATTATAGAGTCCTAGATGATATTATAGTTCTCTTAAGCTATTTTCACTGAGAAAATGTCCTTTTAAAAGATAATTCAGTACATTTCTGTCACCACAATACAAAAATAAAATCTATAAACTGGTATTTATTCACCTTCTACACGTTCAGTTCTTGCTAATTCTTTAGCATGTGAAAGAAAAAAATGCTTCATTCATTATAAAACAGTAAGTCGAACCATTGTTTACAATAAAATGAGGCAATTTAGAGGTATATTATGGGTTGAATGTAGGATACCCAAAAAGGAAAAAATATTCACACCTTCATACACAACATGTGACTAGTACCTGCAGGCACATTGGGAGCTCTGGGCATGTAAAGTTCTCGTATCAATGTGTTTGCAAGGTCAGAAATGTATAAAACATCTCAAAAATTGGATTTCCTTACAGAATTAAAAATCAGGAATCAGGTATTTAACTACTAAATAGTCAGGTCTGAAATGTCATTTTCTAATACAGATGAAAGTCCTGGTTAGCAGGAATTCTAATATTTGTTTTCTGTAAAGCTGGCTGCTTCTTGACTTTTTTTTGGTAGTAATCTCAGCATTTTTTTGTTGAAGGGAGAAGCATCGTCCCCAAGTCACGTGTATTTATCTTTGAGGTTCTCAGATTGTTTTTAAATTAACTGTAGCTGCACCTTCAAACTTAGTGTACTGCAGAAATCCTGAATTTGATATTCATGATCCAGTTTAGTTCTGACCTCAGAGTTGTTCCTAATTGTCAGTGACTTGCAGGTCACCAAGATACACTAGGTAAATAAACACTGTAATAATACTTCCATGGAGTAGTCTCTGCTAAGTCCAAGGATAAGGTATTAATTTTGTTAGTCCCTAAATTTTGCATCCCTAATTTTTTACACATCCCTAAACTGTAAGCCTTCAGCACAAAAAATATGCAGAAGGCTTTTATTGCCTTTAAATAGAATGATTATGAAATTTTCTTACTTCAAGGAAGAGTTCATCATTCTAAATGGCACTAATGTCCCTTATACTCTTTCTCCAATTTCTATTTGTATTGTACTTAATCTTAAAAAGCTAGAGGGCACCAAACAAAAAGCACACACTCTTCAACACCACACCCCTGAAGAGGATTAGAAACTAAAGTGAAACTGAATCTTCCAGATAAATTAGTTTAAAACACCTGTTTAAGAAATTACTAATCTTGAGAGGCTTGGGTTTACTCTTCCTTTGGGCAATGCAGGCTGCTACAACTTGTCTGTCACACTATTTCTTATTATAGCCTGTCTCTGCTTTCTGGAGACACTCTTCCTTCATTCATACAAAACAGATGGATGGGAGCATGGTTTTTCTGCACATCAGCACTGTTAGAAATTTAAAGCTAGAGTTGGGATTTAGTTAACAATACCTTTCCTATGCCAGCATTTCATTTAGGAGTGTTTTCTGAGAATTGTTCTTGAGCAGGGCCACTTGTCCTGCAGATTTTCCTTTTCTAACATACGTACCTTGATGGTAGAGCAGATGGAGGTTCAAGAAACCTATCTGTGAAGCAGTCCTTCTGTGTACAACTGGTTGCTTGTGGGCTGTTATGCTTTGTTGCTTCTCTTACAGAAACACACTGAAGTCGGGAGTATTTTTGTCTCCATTTGCAATATGAATATGTCCCTGCTTTTGATGTATCGGGGGGATGCCCTGAAACTTGCTGAAAAGGGATACTTTTAATATACAACAAATCTAATTTTTAGCTTTAGTCTCCTGAACTTTGGGATTGTCTTAGTATGCTGCAAGTATCCTTTTTCTGTATTGCCTCTGTCCTTATTTTAGCTATTTGATCATAAGTTGGCTTAAATAACAAGGGATTCCCTGCCTTTCTCTCCTTGCTTCTTGTACTGGTTTTCCATGATGGCTGAATTCTATTTTGGGACCTTAAACAGTGAAACTGGACATTGGTGATTTCTCTTACAGATGACCTGGACTTGTGCCTAAACCTTCCAACACACTTTCTAATCTCTTCGAGTTGTGTAGTATCAAAGAGAAGCTTGTCCAAGTTATGTGGTACATTTTTAATATTACAAATTACTCTTGGCTCAGTTGAGGAGAATATCAGCCCATCCTCTCTGACTCAATCTGCCTGTAATTCTAGATCTGTGCAGTCCACATACTTGAACCAGCACTTGCTATCTCCTTGCATTTTCCCCTCAGATAATATATTTCAGAAGCTTTGAAAAGAATCATGTATGGTTAGCATACAATCATTGTCTTGAGTTTTACAATCATTCTGAACTTTAATTTTTGTCCTTGATTGAAATGTATTTAAGGCATGAATTTTTAGGTAAGGTCGTCTTATAATATTAAATCCATTGGGAAAATCATGGTGCTTGCTAGGTTTTAGTTCACCTTGATGGAATTACATGATTGTCATAGACATCACAGGGACACTACTGAGTCATCTAGACTGTATTTAAGGAAATACCAAAATAAGTTTTATTGTAAAATTTCAGTGAATCATTCCCTTTCTGTATGCTGTGCACAGTAGATGAGTACTGTGAAACTTGAATGTGAGGAGCCATGGTTTGTGGGATATATACATTTCTACTTGAAAATTTTTGAACCATGTCCAAGATATATGAAGCAAGGCTTCCTACACAAGAGGATGAAAAGTCAGTTCCTTGCACCGGAAGGTAGGCATTTTAGGAAAGCTTTTCAAAAAGTCTAGTAGCTGCTGAAATAAGAGGATTAACATCTTGTGACAGATGGCAATAGTTTTAATTGTCATAGGTTATAGTGGTCATTATTCTTTGCATTTAAACCGTATAAGAAGAATTAACTGAGTGGCCCTGCTTAACTGTCAATGGGGTTCTCCTAGCTCTTTGCATTTTAAGTGAGATTAATAAATGAAAACATGTTGTAGAGGCAGGGTGTATTTTATTGAAAGATTCATGAAGTTTCAATGACATTGTTAAGGTATTTAATTAGTCTCATGAAAAAAAAGTAGAGTGACCCTTTTAGAGAAGCTGATAAGTCATATAATAGCTGTTAGATCCTCTTTATTCCTTGCTTTATAAGATTAACTTTGTGCTAAGCAATTTATGCTAAGTTTTCCCCTTTATTGGTAACCAAAGTTATCTGTGCTTCATGAATAGATTATTGGAGATAACATCATGTAATTAACAAGAGATGCAGAAAAGTAAAAGTACAATTTGTGTAAGAATTGTATGAGAGAGAATGTTAATTTCTTAACTAGGAAGGATATTTAAAGGGATAAAAGGAAGGCAAAATAGTGCAGTTCTTTGAAAGGATTAAAGTAACCTTATCTCATGTTCTTTCAGAAGGTGGGATTGCCTGAGTGTGTGAAAGTCATGTTCAATGAGCTATTCACAACTCTAATGAATTGTAGACACAAGTTTGCATTGCATTTTTTTTTTTCCAGAAGTGATTGGTAATGTGTAAGTTATGCCTTGGCTGTATTGAATAGTGGAAGTTAGTAAAAGGGGAAATTGTACAATCTGCAGGCATGCCAATTTGTATAAAAATGTCAGTCTGAGGTGCTGTAAATTGTAGTGTGTGTGGGAGGAAGAATGGGTACTTTTTTTTTTCTTTGTCAGAGTAAACTTCACAAAATTAAAGATTTAAGACAGTAAAATACCTGTCAGTAGCACTTCAGTGTGCTGTTATCTTCTCCTTTGAAGTATTTCTAAAATGTCTGTGATTGTGGTCTCTTTGGAAATCCACACAGAACTCTGTTTCCAATGAAATTTCCTTCTAGACCTCAGTTCTTGTATTCAAAAGAAGGCAGTACGTAAGAATATTCAAAGTAAAATTAGATGAGGATAAATTAAATTATAGAGTTCAACACAGTCCTTAAACCCAGGAAAAAGTAGAGACCAAAAATCGCTTTCTTTGATAGTTTAAGGAAAATCTTGATGTTCAGTACCTTGCTTTCAGTATTTAGGCATTGACATGTCTTGGTTTTAACAGAAGAAAAGAAAGAATGGCCAGAGCTGTGTCCCCTTGCAGTCCACAAAGCCTTGCTGTGAGAGGCTGTTCAAGAGCCTCCCAGCTTTCTAAAATGACAGTTTCTCTCTCAGGTCTTTGAAATACTCGCTAACGCCAGGGCTGCAGGTAGTGGTTTAGAAGGAACCATAGTGCTGAAGTGGTTGCAGTTTTGTGAAGGTGTACGCCTTGGTTGCTTAAGGACTTCAAGGCCAGACTGTGGCATGGTGGGTACGTCTGCTTTGAGTCTTGTGCCGTTTCCTGATTCTGTGCTTTTTGTGCAACTAGCTTTAAATCTAGCTAAAAAAATCCATTTTAGGAGTCTTTCCTTGCTGTTTGGTGTACTTCCAAGTAATCAATCTGACAATGATACTAAATCAATAGTAATGATACTAAATCAATAATAATACTATATAATCCAATAACAATGAGAAAGGGAGAAGATTCCTCCAAAAATTTACTGTATGTGCTCTGCTGGGTCTTTCTCATATGGACATTTGGTATCTCAGTCTTGTAACCATTTCTGTATGAATGTGAACCAGCCTTGTGGGATCTCACTGGAAAGGCACAGAAATATTTTGTCCTTTCCCCCAGTGTCAGAGTTGGCCCCAATGTTGGACTGAAATGTAGAAATATGCAGCCTTGGCTGATCGTATGAATTTGCAATTCTCTCTTTGTTAGGTTGCAACCTGTTAACTTGAAAATAGGTATTTTGGAGACTCTGAGACATGTTAAGTAGGGAAGTTTGCTACAAGCGTTAATAGTGGTGAAGTAATAGTTAAATTTATTTTCTGAAGGGAGTCTTAGTTGATGTGTGTACTGAATAGTTGGTTGTAATTTGAAACTGTCCGGATAGCAAACCCATGAAAAATGGGAGTAACTACTGTGCATATAAAGATTTATTATGCATCTATGTTACAGTATGCTTATTTTATCAAAAATAGACCATTATGAAAACTGGCTTTTGCACCTGCTCTTCATTAATTTTTGAAGTTAAATAGCTCTGCGTGGTCATTTCTACGAAATACCAGAGGGCACTTGGGGATTATTAGCAGCAAATACTTGCTGAATGTAGAGTTTAACACTAATGGTAAAATAATCCACTCCTAGAATTATAGTTTAACTACTTTTAAGAAAAAAAAAAAAAAAGAAAAAAAAACCAAACAAAAAACCCAACACCCTCAAAAACTTTAAGTAGTGAAGAACTGTTAAATTACTTTGTACTATTTTTATGACAATTGGAATTTGGCATAAGTAAAAGTTGAAGTTGTAGTATTAGTGTATTCCTAATCAATGGGGGGAAAAAAGTAATGGTATTTCAGAATAATAGACAAGCACCTCATAACTTGGAAAAATATCCACCATAATTTACAAATTTTCTTTAAAAAAGAAAAGTTTCTGTCTGGAAGTAGTAGCTCTAGCTCTAGTTGAACCTTAGAGTTTGTTTCACATGTAGTATGTGAACATAATCCATCACACAATCAAATTACTGTTGGAATTGTCCTGAAAGCTTTTTCAGAAGAAAAATCTCAGCAATGTAAAACCTGAAAATACGAGCTTCCCCCTACCCATGTTACTGTAATTTAGGGCAGAATTTTATTTCACTCTTTAGGGATAGTAGAAGCAAAGCTGGTTTAGGAAAAAAGTAGAGGTCAGTCATTTCATGGATGTTAGAGGGAAGAGAATCAAACTAATTTCTGTTTTTTTAGAAGCAAATATTGGGAATTCATTTTTCAGCAAATAACAAATATCTTCGCAATTAATTTTGCATGATTGGCCTTTGGTTATCAGCCAAGAAATGTGATCAGTCATATTTTAGTAGTTCTTCAAAATGTCATATACGTAAAGTTTAAAAGCTGTTCAGTGATGAAATAAGTAGGTATTTCTTAGCGATACTCAGTTGTCTGTATAGCATGCGGCTTTACTACGGTATGATTTATATCAGCTGTACTTCTGTAGTTTTGCCATTTTTTAAACTTTCAGGTTGCAAAAAACTCAACCCTCTGTTCCACTGTGTGCAGAATAAGTGCTCTGGTAGGGAAGGGTCATTGTTTCAGCACTAATGAATCCTGACAGTGAGGGACAGCTCACCTTCATTGCAGGATTATAAGAAGGACCTTCATGTTACTTTAAGTGCAAAATAGAGAAGGAGGGTTGACTTTAGGATTGGAAAATATTTGTTATCTTTAAAAACTTCTCAGCCTCAAAGTTTAGCTGGAATCTTACTTAATAAGTGTAAAAAGACCCAGAATTCTTAACTGTAAGGGATGGAAAAATGCTAGGCCAATAGGAAGAGTTCTACACTTCACATATTTCCTTCTGCTCTGATTTTGTAGTTATTTTGACCCAAACTTGTGTTGTGGGATATACTTGTATGAAATATACCACTAATAAAACTTGAGCAAAAAAATATTTTCTCAATGTATTTTGGTGGGCATTTGTTGGGAGTTTTGGGTACCAGCTTTTGGGTAACAGTTTGTCTTAAAATCAGTGAAAGTATTTAGAAGACCATAAATATTTACTTCTTAAATTAAGCTTCTTAAATACACCTTTGGTACTGTGCTGGTTTTGGCTGGGATAGAGTTAATTTTCTTCATAGTAGCTAGTATGGGTCTATGCTTTGGATTTGTACTGAAAACAGTGTTGATAATGCAGAGATGTTTTCATTACTGCTGAGCAGTGCTTACACAGAGCCAAGGCCTTCTCTGCTTCTCATCCCACCAGCCTGCTCAGCTGGGGGGGGCACAAGGAGTTGGGAGGGGACACAGCTGGGACGGCTGACCCTACTGACCCAAGGGATATCCGAGACCATATGATGCCATGCTCAGTATATAAAGCTGGGGGAAGAAGGAAGGGGGGGACGTTTGGAGTGATGGTGTTTGTCTTCCCAAATACACTGTTATGCGTGATGGAGCCCTGCTGTCCTGGAGATGGCTGAACACCTGCCTGCCCATGGGAAGTGGGGAATGAATTCCTTGGTTTGCTTTCCTTGTGCATGTGGCTTTTGCTTTACTTATTAAACTGTCTTTATCTCAGCCCACAAGTTTTCTCACTTTTACCCTGCTGATTCTCTCCCCCATCCCACTGTGAGGGATGTGAGTGAGCAGCTGTGCGGTGCTTGGTTGCTGCCTGGGGTTAAACCACAACAGGTACTGAAGGGAGCTCGAAATCAGTATTGCTTATGTTTTCAACAGTAAAATATCTTGCTGGTTATTGGTTTCTGTAATTTTTTTGTAACTAAATTGTAACCTCTCTTTTTAAAGTGTGACCTTTCTTAGATCTAAAATAACCTTGTATTACTCAGTTCTAAAACTTAGCTAAAGCTTATTTCATCAGGGTTTAGTTTCCTTATGATGGGAAATACAAAGCTCTTCTCAGTTTGTGTAGTACTACTAGACTTCTCTAGTTTGAACCAAGATGTTGTGCTGGTTGCCTGCCTCATTTTTAATCATTTTGGTTGAAATTTTCCAAATATTTTCATTCCGAGATTGAAACAGTAGAAAAAAATTATTATGCCCAGGTGAGTGAGTTAGAATTTTTTTTATTGTTCAGTTTTTCAAGGAAGAAAATTTGAGTTTGGCTGCACTGAGGATGTTTCAGTACATGAGAGCTGTGTGAAATTCAGCAGGACTTTCCATGCGTTTGCAGTGCAGGGCTGCTTTGGGATTAGGTAGATCTGGGCATAATAACAAGGGTACAGGTTGGCAGGAGAGGGAAAGCTGGTATGAAGAAGTGTTTATTTAAAATACAAGCAAAGGTTCTTTTTCAACCTGTGCTCTCCTTTACTTCTCCTTCCCTGGCAGGAAAAAGAGAGAAAATTGCCTGGACTAAGTGTACAGGCAAGAAAGGTTGGGTAAATAGGAGCTCCTGACTGGCTGCCAGAAGACAAGACCACCAGCTTGGACTCGGGGAGCTGGGAAGCTGAATCCATCCTGGGATTAGGAACCAGCAGGCAGAGTGGAAGACATGATAGGGATGAGAGAATATATCTGAAGAGCAAACAGGACCAGAACAGGCTAATTCAACAAAGAATTAATATTGGGGAAGATGCTTGAGACTGGGTTACAAATTTGGTCATAGGCGCAGAGATGCCTGCTTATTTTGTAGCCTAAGCCTGTATTTTGTAGCCAAACACTAAAACTGAAGTTTGGGAGTGAGGAGAGAGACTGATAAGGATCTATTACCTTGACCAGGACAGAATACATGGAGTTTGGACAAAGCAGAGGAGACTGTGGTCACTGCAGTGCCATTTGGTGCTTGGAAACAAGCCCAGCCAGAACGTTACTGCTGCCAGTTCTTCAGCTTGGGTGGCAAATATGTGATACTTACACTCTATTAGCCCAGGTTGCAGTAAGTTTCCATGTAATTTGTTTTTCGCTGGCTGTTATAACTAAGATATAAGTAGGCATATATCGTGTCTAGAGAAAAATACAGGGAGAATTTTCAGACCTTCCAAGTCAAGCTCTCTGAAAATAGGAAAAAGCAGGTTGTCTTTTGAGACCGCTTTCTCTCCCCGGCTGCGATATGCTCATGTGACTACATGCTGTAAATAAGATGCAAGATAAAAGCCGTCTTGTGTGAAGCTGCCCTAATGAACTGCTTTCTCCCCTGCCTCTGTTGCGGTGACCTTATGCATTATCCAGTGATAAACTAATAACTAAATGGCTAAGTATCAGTTGGTTTGCTGGGTGCCTCCCTTGAGGCTGTGCAGCTTGTGGAAGCACTGTGTATTCCCTAGGATGGCTGTAAGAGCAGTGCTTTGAGAAATAGGCTTTTATCACCAAGGCTTCCAAGATCAGGGAATGCATTTAACCTGAGTTTGAAAATACCTCTGGCAGCTCCTACGTGCGGTGATGGTCGAGGTGTGTTTTGGGAGCGAAGGGTCAGCATCCTCAAGGTTTGTGTTCAGTTGCTGTTTTGGCAGGCAGCCAGCGCTGTCCGGCTCAACACGAGGGAAGGGCAATGCAGTTGAACAGCCTTGTTCAGCTAAACCTGAATGGATTTTGATGAGACAAATAAATGTCACTTTCTCCATCCCAAATAAATCCCTCTTCTTCCAACTGCTGCTGTTTGCAGACAGTCTGTGAAATTCAAAGGTGTTAGTCTCTTCCGAGGTGGCAAGAATATTTTGTGTTGGTAACAGTTCACTTTGAGAAGTGTAGCAGCTCCTCCTACAAACAGTGTGTATGTTATGAGCACTGTCATGCTTGAGTGTAACATAATGTCTTTCCACTAAATGAAATACTCACAGGAGACTGGCTGACTAGGAAGGAGCACTGGCAATGGGATATAGAACCTTTAATCTCTAGGATTGATAAAGTATTTCCAGTTGGTGGCTGTATAATGACATAAAATAAGTAGTCACAGTCTTGCTTCCACATAAGAGGTCATATAAACATATGCCTGTGTAGGTGTTTTCAAGAAGGCCACAGATTTAATAATGGCTGTGATCTTCAGTGCCTCTCATCTACTTGTTTGGGCCTTGCCAATCCCAGCTGTGTTGTGCTGGTAGAAGGGTATGAAGCAGCTTTGTCTCCTGCTACTTCATTAATGAGTAGACTTCAGTTTCCAGGGCAAATACCTATTTTTGCTGTGTGGGAAATTCTTTTCCTAAAATGCTAGTATTTTTGCAGTACAAATAGGGTAGAGTGAAACTGTGCGTACTGTTGGTGAGGGTAGCTCAATAGATAAATGATAAGCTACTGCAGCTTGGTTGTTTGGTCTTCTGCTGATGACCATATTTCAGTCTAGCAGGGAGTGCTTGGTCTGAAATGTGTTTTGAAAAGCATATCTTGAGCAATGGCGGGTTTTAAGTTTTAAGGTGAGCATCAGATGTAGACGGAACAGATACCACCACTGATTTCAGAATCTGTATAAAGAGGGAAAAAAAAAAAAAGGATGTTCATAGATTTTCATTACTTATTTGATTTATTCTCATGTAATAAAGAGATGCTTGTGAATATAATGATTTAAGTGAAGCAAAGCTGCTTCCGTTTATCAGAGGTTGCCAATATATTTTGTCAACTTTTGATATAAAGGAAAAAAATGATAGCGTTAATTACTCAATTAAGCGTGTCTTCTGCAAAGTTCTGCTTTTGGATTAACATCCTGCTTTCTGCAGTATGTAAAGGCTCACTTTACATTTGAAAAAATAAAATCAAAACCACCTTACTGGAGGAAAGATAATTTTGCACTTTTTCTTATAATGCTTCAGAAGCGAGGTTGTGAATAGACAGAAGTATTACTCTCCTGTTACTTTTTTTTGAAAAATGACTTCTTTAATTTTCTGGATGCCATAAATTGTCCTCCCCCCCTTTTTTTTTAAGTAAAGCTGTTTCACTTCTCCAGCTTACATTGTACTAAATTGATGGTGAAGAATGGCATGGTTTAAGAAGATAAATGTCAGGAATGTCTTCTAAAGTAGACATTCAGATTTTTTGGATTAATGGGAAAGAAGGTCAATAATTGCATGGATTTCAATAAGCTTGAGAAGAAGTGGCATTCCTGTGGTGCTAGTGATTATTAAAACATTGTGAATTCATTTCAAGGTACTGTGCTGGGCTTTAATATCTCTTCCATTGTGAAAGAATGACTCAGTAAGAGCTGCGAATTTGTACGGACGATAGGAGATAAATCATAAAGCAATTGTATTTGTAAGAGAAAAAAAGTTATAGCAGACAACAGATAAATTCCTGGGTGTTAGCCTTAACCTTAGTTCTGCCTTATTAAATAGGGCCCTCCAGACTTTCAGCAGCATACGCCTGGACCAGTTCCTACCAACTTCTCCCAAGCCCCAAGGCTGCCAATTCAGGACCAGTGGAGAGGGCCACCACCACCGCCACCACCGCTCCCACCTCCACCTCCTCAGGAAAGAGATCCTTTCTTCTTAGCAGCAGGTAAGCATTTTTATTTCCATTAACATACAAAATCAACTTTTTGTAAAATGGCTATTCAGTGTCAGTGTGTACTGTATAACATGAAGCACTCAGAAGAACGTGAAGGCCGCAAGATCCTGTTTGTCCCAAAAATTCCAGTGGTCTGGTATCTTTTTATTTTTTTGATGTAAATGTATGTCTCCATCTGTAACTACCATCAATCTGGATATTTATGCAGATACAAAATAAAATTAATATCTAAGTGATTGTTGCAATAAAGTTGTTTGTAACTTGTTACGTTTTAGATAACTAGTACTCTCCATACGCTTTGGTTTTCACTAGTAACTTTTTAAACTGCCTGGACTATGTGTGTACTGTAAAAAATCTGTTAAGGTTAGCTAAAATGATACAGCATAGCAAACAAAATAGATGATAAGTGCATGTGTATGTGTATATATATCGATACATGTATATACTGCATATACATAGTATGCATATATATAACGTGTATGTTAGACATTTTACACAAAATATCTAAAAAGTTTGATAAATATCTGGTCAGCAAATGGTATCAACATTGTATGAGTTCTTGTGTGGTTTAAACTATAATCCCTGGAATCCTTAATTGATTTAATTAAAGTAGAATTTCTAAAAGGTATTGCTAATTCCAGCAAAGTACCATTTGTGCTGGTCTTTCAAGCATCAGTTTCTTTTATACCCAAGTGGCAGAAGCAAGAAAAACATAACCTTGAGGGTAGCTCTTAAAATTAAAACATCCCATACAATTTTCCTTTTTACAAATTTCAGGTTACTTTTCCAAATCAGAATGAGTTTTACATTTCGGGAATGTGTTTGTGTCCTTGGGAGCTTGTCATTTAATCACTTACCTGATTCCCACAGATCCAAGGTTTCCAAGTCATCACTTGTTTGAGCAGCGAAGCCCCCCACCACCGCCACCTCCCCCGCTTCTTAATAGCGCGCATCCTGTCCCTACCCAAAATCCGATGCCCTTCAGCCAGCCCGGGCCAGCATTTAATCAGCAGGGACAACAACCAGTATTTCCCCGAGAGCGGCCAGTACGGCCGAACATGCAGCCTCAAGGTCCTGTGGGGATTCTCCACTTCAACCAGCCGGGTTCGGCAAACCCGCGGCCATTCATCCCTCCGAGGCAGCAGTTCCTGCAGGCTCCGGGACAGCCCTTCCTCGCCGCACACACGCAGCCCAGCATGCAGGTACGGGTCTGCAGCACCTACGAGGAACGCGTGACGCCTGGTAGGCTGATAGCAGTAGTTTTGAGATTACAGGTATGAGGCAGATGGACCTGTAACACTTTTTATTGCTGCGCCTGAAGAGGTGATTCATTTTCGCCCCAGTTGCCAGCGCTAACGTATTTCCGATAGCGAGCTTGCAGCCCGGCCCTGGCTCCTTAACTTGCTTTAGTTCCGCAGAGGTAGGGAGACGTGCCCCGGGCCCGGTGCCCCGGTGCCCCGGTGGGGTCAGCGGCAGGGCGGGAGCGCCCTCTGCCGCTCAGCTGCGGAGCACGGCGGGGAGCCGGGGGCTTCCCGCAAACCGGCAGGAAGACGAATTGCTGCTTCAAGTGGGTAAATGTTTTGGGAACGTGCAGGGTGGTGTGGAGGGCCCTGCATGTTCTGTGGGCTTTCTGCGGGATCTTTTCATGGTGTCTGTGCTTTGAACGTGGGGGAAATCCTGGAGGCTGGTGATGTGGGGGGGGGGGGGGATATAAAAAAACCCCAACAAACAAACAAAAAAACCAGTTTAAAAGTCATTAGAAGAGGGGGCAGAGGGCAGGAACCCTTGCATTCACCTTTTTTCACTTTAACTGTTGAATTACGCAGGTTTAAGTGTAGAACGACCTTGCACAGCTTCTGTTAGTCTGGTTTTTCACTCTGTATATTTTCAGTTCAGCCTGGTCCATAGCTGCATACAGGTGTTTTGAGGACTTGGGAGGCTGGAGCTACTTTTCAGGAGTTTATTACCTTGAAACTAAAAACAAATAATATTTTTCTTCACATGAAGGGTCCCTTGCATCCTCCATTACAGCCTCAGCCGCAACCTCAGCCTCAGCAGCACCATCACCAGCAGCAGCAGCAACACCATCACCAACAGCAACAGCAGCAACACCATCATCATCTCCAAGGGCCGCCACAGCCCTTGATGCCCATGAACCAGCCACAGTTCAGGCCTCATATGCAGGCTACGCAGCAGCAGCCAAATAACAACAGGATGCAGTGTCAGCCACGACAGGGTCCAATGAAGCCAAGGCATGTAAGTACCACATACATTAATGTTGCCTTATGTGACTCTGGGGTTAGCAAGCGTTAACCAGTTAGCAGGTGTACCCATTTGTGTTACACTGGGTAGCAGGCATGTAAGCCCAGGTTTCAAAACTCACCAGTGTGGTTTTTCAGTCCCATTTATTCCCTTCCTGCTCTGTCCTCTTCTTTCACAATTTCTTGCTCCTTTTCTGCCTTGATCATTTTATAACCTACATCTAAAAATAGCATGTGTACCTTTCCCTTTTTCTTTTCTCCTCCAATCTTCAGTGTTTTTCTCGATCTGGGTCCAATAAGAGGTGATGCAGTTGCCCAAAAACTGGCAATAAAGGGGTTTTGGAGGATAGGTTTGCTTAATAAGATTTTAAAACTGCTGGTAGCCTCTGATCATGTGGGAGCCCAGTTCTCTGACATTGTCTTTCAATTTGAAGGCCTCTCTGTACCACTGCTAATAAGCTTTCTGGTTCAGATAGTGCCACTCATGTCTTGTGAGTTTGCTTCTTTGCAGCATATTCTGTCGCTTGGTAGATTGTGGTAACACAACAGTCTGTAGCGGTGCTCAAGACAACGTGGCTGTAGTTCAGAATAATTGCTTTGATTAAGAAAGTAAATCACCCAGTGAAGCCAGTTTCTGAGAAAGATGTTAAACAAAGTGAGATTCAGTTTTGCTTTTAATTAAAAAAAAACACAACCACTGTTGTTAAAATGTTCTAATTTCTATAATTTTTCTTCAATACGCATTGAAAATACTACAGCTCTTCAAAAAGCTTTTTTCCCCAAACTTAACTAAATCACAAAAGTGTGAAACAGGCAACACTTTAGTCTGGTTTGTAGTGGAAGTCAGCAGTTTTCTTCCTTTCTGCTTTTCAGAATACACCATCACAAAATATTGTGAAGCGTCCGAATCAGCAGCTACAGTCAACTGCTCCAAGAAATAGTAACTTGCGTGAATTGCCGATAGCACCATCACATGCTATGGAAATGAGCAACAACAGGAGAACCTCTACCCCAGCTGCTCAGGTCAAACCCATTACCAGCACAATGTCTGCCACAAAGTCTGTAGCTGGTGTTGGAAACTCACAGGGCAGGCCTGATATGAAAGCTAAAGCAATCACACCAGTGGGCCAAGCAAAATCAGAAGTAAAATCTGAACCAGAGGTAAGGCTTTTTTTAAAAAAAACAAAACCAAATAAACAACAACAAAAAAACCCACAAAAAATCTAAACAAAAATCAAGAAAAAAACCCACCTTTTAGAAACCATTCTAGTCTGACTTGTGATCTGTAATCACACTTAATGTATTATTTACCCAGTATTTTTTGGTGCCACTAGAGGCCTCCCTTCTGAGTTGCACTTTTCTCTTTAATGGGATAGCAAAACCAGTCTCCATTGACCAAAAAAAAGAAGTCTGGAAGGTTGGCAAGGCTGTGGTGAATCTGTTTTGCAGGAGGAGTTGTCACTTCTACTGTGAAAAGGCAGAGGTCGAGTAAAGGTCATCAATGATACAAGCCTCTGAAATACCCATTGTGCCCATTTTTTTCTTCCAGGATTATGATCCCTTTTTTTTTTTTCAGGTAGTCATGTTCTAAGTCAGAAAGCTTCTTCTCTTCTATTTCCTATGATGCTGTATGGCTCAAAAGAAAAGGAAAAAAGAAAAAACAAAGCTGTTTGGAGAGCTATCTTCATGTTGTTTTCCTTTAGGCTGTTCAGTCTCCTCTAGAGTCTTGAGCACTCATGCAGGAGATTGCAGCTGCATTGTCCATGGAGCGTCTTGCTCTTGAAGAAGAAAATCTCTCTTTTATGAAATCTTTTGGCATGAGGGAAAATAGGAGATGCTCTTAAGTGTTCCATTTTGGAGAAAATGCTGTTAGCTCTGCTAGTACTCTGCACAATCAGAAAATGAGATGCCAGTGTTTTGGGCTCATGCAGTGTGAACAGATGACCGTTTCCATGCACAGATTCTCGTGGAAGCTAGAGAAGACTCTCCATGAGCACTGTTAGCTTGAGAGAGTGGGTAGGATTGCACTGATAGTGCTGTTGATCCTGAACATCAGGAGGTAACAGAGGAACATGATGGCTAAATGCACCCTGTATAATTTCTGAGTGTCAGGTTATTCTGAGCAGAACTGTAAATCTTTATAGCTTGGTTGACCATGAATCTTGTCTCAAGGACCAGGTTTTCTTCAACAACTGTTGAAAGCTTTAATTGTGATAATACTGTCTTCCCTTTAAGCTGCTCATGATTAGCTTTTCATCTTGTTCTTGAATTAGGGATGGTCATAACTAATTTTCACAAATGAGGCACAAAAGAAACCCATAGCTAGCAGTGCTTGACCTCCTGTGCACTTGCTTTTCAATGGAAATATATATTAAAAAAATCCTTATTTCGGCTTTTCAGCTTTTAATTTTGATCTTTTTTGAAAAAATTACTTAAGTAATCACATTCTGCTCAATTCATTCTCTTGGAATAATGTAAGTCACAGAAAATGCAGTGCCTCTTAGAGAAGCCTCTGTCTTTCAGGTCGTTAGTAAGGTAAGTTTTGAAGCAAATCACCTACAGACCTCCCCATCTAAAATATCTTAAAGTTCTTCCATAGTGTAATCATATGAAAATTAAGGCATTAATTCTGAAATATCTCTGGCAGTGTTTAGAAAAATGAATGAGTATTTTTTCACTCCTCTTAATCAAATGAATTAAAAAAACCCCAAACACAACCCCCCCAAACCGCAACAAAAGCAACAACAACAACAACAAAAATAATCAAAAACCCAAACAACCCCACTCCAAAACGGTCATCTTGTTCTCTCTATTTTAAGTTTTATACATATCCTAACAAACCTGTAGTTATAACACTGACTAATCTTACTTGTGTGAATTCTTGGTATTTTACAAATAAAGCTTTCATTTTAATTCTATGTCAAAGCTATCTTTGAAAACAGTTTGATACCTGTTCTATGTAAGTTTTTGCAAGACAGGATAAAAAAAAAAGTTACCTTGGAAAAAATGATGTCTCCTAGTGTCTCCTGTTATTAACTGTAAAAGTAAAGCCTTTGTAGATACACTTGGCAAGTACTAGAAAAGTGTGTGAATGTGTGCATGCACAGAACACTTCTCCTTTCAAAGTGGACTTGAAATAGAGCCTTTTGCTACAAACAGTCCCTTTTCAGCAGTGCCACTGTGGTAGTCTTGTTCGCTGACGCTTATTGTCACTTCTACAGACAGGATTGCTGCACTAGTTATGTTCATTTCCAAGCATTTGATTGTATTTTTAACTGTTGTTGTTATGTGGGTTATTACATCTCTCTCTTTCGGCAGATTGTAATGTTTTCCAGTCTTTTTTGTGTGTTTTTCTTGGAATTAGCTAACTTTGTCATGTTCTTTTGCTTTCTATGAAGATGAGAAGGAGTTAAGTTCTGTCATCTTTTCTAGCTGTATTGCTCATAACTGAATTGGGCAGGTTATTTTGCAAGTGTCTTCAACTGGAAAATTATTAAGACTTTTCTTTGTATCCTTCTTCCTGAAGAGTCAGTGGCCATATTTACAAATGCCCTATCATTCAGGAAGCACCAAAAAATAGCAATATTGGCTATTAAAGGTTTTGCTCACCTTCAAAATAGATATTTGAAAGGTTTGCAACCTGAGTGACTAGAAGATTAAAAACTATTTCTACTTTACTAATGGTATGCTTGTGTTCCTGTTCCTGTGAGGCTGAAAAATACTGACTTTAAAAGCCTCTGTTTAGAATAGCTGTTACTCTCCAAGATTTAAACTTGCATATCCTCAGTTGGAAAGTATGGGTGATGACTGTTGGCATAATTCTGCTCATGTTGAGGTCAGTTTAGGTTAAGAGGAATTAAGGCAAGATTAAGCATTTTTAAGTTTAAAGGAGGGGGGGAATATAGAAAGGTAATGTGAATCTCTTTAGAAGAAGTGGATATTGGAGCTCAGAACAGGAGAGAAATTAGTAGAGCACTACATAATCATAGGTGTACTGATATTACTACTTATATTGCAGTTAATGTCCTTGATATACTGAAAGAAAACCTTCACATTCCATTCTCCCAAAAGCAGCAAATTTTGAAGTTGGGTTCTTGAATGTTACGTTGCTGTCTTTTTTTAACAAGGCCTGCAATATGGAAAATAGTTGCTGCATTAAATTGTTAGACCAAATGTATCTAAATCTTTTCATCTTTTTGGAAATTAACTACCTGAAACATTGTACATGTCTAAATTTGAGTTTTCTCCAGTTTAAATAGGCTTGATTTCAAAATTTTAATGATGGTGCCTCCTGTCTTGTGCTTAGAAAGTTCTTCTTATCACAGTCTTTTTCCAGTTGGAAGATCACAAGAGGGCAATGTGCTTCTCAGAGTAACCTGTAACCTTGTTCTTAATTCACTTCCTCTTTGTCCAAGATGTACAGTACCTGTGTTTTGTAGGATGACTCGTACCTTCCTAGGGTTCAGGAGCTGATGTTATCAGCAGTGTGAAGTGTGTGATGTGTATGTGGGTGCCTTTATTTAAGATGTTTTGTGGTTTTGAACACAAGCGCCAAATGATGCCGTTTGGATCTGGCCTTACCTTTTATGTATACTTGTCGTGAATTTTTGGACAAGCTATTCTAGCCTCTTTTGTTTCTAGCATTACAACTGAAAAAAAATAAAGATTAAACCTGCTGAATAGGTTTGTGTTTATGCTACAGATAAAACCATTTTGAGTGCTTTGTCCTTGCACCCATTCTTCTGAGGGACACAAGTGAGCTTGGTTGCATGATTCCTTTTTTGTTCCTTTATAGCAAACCAGAACACTTACAGTATCTGGTTCTTATCACTCTGCATTTAGTTCTATTAACTAGTAATAAGCCTGCAGACTTCTGAAAAGGTGTGCGTTTGGTTTTTTTAATTAACTATACGGAAAGCAAGCTACTGATACTAGGACTTATATTTCAGTAGAAAGTTTAATCCCTTGTTTTAGAGCATGTCTTTGCTGTCTTTAGCTCAGTCAACAGTGGCATTCTACTTTCTCGTGGAGAATGATGTAGGACTGCTGCTTCTCTTACTGCTGCTCTTCAGCTAGACTCAGAAAAGCAGCCTGTAACATTTTCCTTTGGCACTTTCCATCAAAGCTGCTTTGGACCTTAAGGCAGAAGAAAAACCTATAGCTAAGGCTCAGTGTTCCCTTTAAACCACAGTGAAATACATTGTGTTCAAGAACTGTTCCAAGATGGATGAGAATCGCTGCTTAAAAAAACCCCAACAAAACACCAACCTCTCCCCCAAAAATAAAAAACTCCCAAAACTCAACAAAACAACCCAACCACCACAAAACCAAGGGAAATGATTTGCATCTCTGACCCTTGGTACTCTGTAGCCTCCTGTAAAAGGAGGAGCTGTATACAATGTACCATTTCTTCATGTTGTGGAGTTTTCTACAGGAAAACAGTGAAGCATCAATTGTTTGCCAAGAAAAAGACTGCTTTAAGTTTTTCTGCTTCTTCACCTGCAGATAATGCTGCTTTTGGCAGCAAACTTCCAAACATGAGCTGTGAACTTTAGGGCAATTTTGAAGGATGTCTACTTTCTCTGGGCAAAATGCTTGCCTTTTTTTTTTTTTTATTATTATTTTTTTATTTTTTTGGCAGGGCTACTTGTTGGAGAAGACTGTACTGGGGCTTATTGAACTAATGGGATAAAAATCACTAGCAATAGGCATAGTGTACTGTTTCTGACTTGACCTGATACACTGTCTTGCCTGTTCTGTATGATGAAGCTCCTTATTAAATACTGTAGATAATTTATATATGCTATAGGTCATATATATATATATACACACACCCACGCTCTATAGTTTAGTATATGTAAGGTACTCTTAAAGCTGAGCAGGAAAGGATTTATCTGTACCTGTTTTCATCCTAGTAAGGAGTTTGCTGCCATTCTGAATCTGTACTGTTGGGTCATTGCACAACTAATTTCCATTAAACCTGACTCCTAATGCAACTATTTTGTTAATCATCATAGGGCCTTTATATTGTTGGGCCTTTCTCTAGCTCCAAGGGTATTTTACTGAGAACTTAACAGTAGTAGCAACTTACTTATGAAGTTGAAGGATATAGGTCTACCTATAGCCCATTAACAGGCTGATCTGTAGTTGTCATATAACCTCAGGACTCTTGATTTCAAAGCTGACCCTTTAAGAAGGGATGGACTTCATAGGATCATTACTAATTTCCTAAGTATGGAGTTGAGATTCTGAAAGGAAAATTTCAGATTATATTTGAGATCAAGTTGCCTGAAGATTCTACTAAGCATTCATCTAACTTAATATGTGTTTGTCAGTTGTCTTTCGTGTTTAATGCTAGTGTAGTTGAAACTGGTGTATCTGTCCATACTGCATGGACAAATTGGTCAGAGTCCCTCAGGATGTTCATTCCTTGTCTGCTGGCAAGAGTCAGAGTGCACAAAGTACACATCTTTGTGCTGCTATATGTAACCCTTGAGTAAGCGTTTTGAACTTACCACATTGTGGTATGCAACTTCCAAGGCCTTCAGAACTTGTTAGATGATAAAATGAGCAAACAAGTCCCTGATAATAAAGGACAGCTGATAGAAGAGCTGGTCTCATGCGGACTCATACTGGTATTGACAGTCTCAACTGAACATACAGGGGGGGAAAAAAAAATACGCTGCTACCTCCAAAGGTAAATTTGGTACTGGCTTACTGGCATCCATCAAACTTGTTTAGATAAAATGTAGAATATTCTGATCTAAAGCAAAGCAAGTGAATAAACTAATTTATTAAGTGAAACAAGTTTTCTGTTTGGACAATTTCAATAACTGAGATATTTACTGTCTCTGAAAATGACTGAAAATTTTATTCATTGCATCAGGATCTGCATAACAGCGCATCCTCTTCCTATCTGGAGCTTACCTGTATTTTTTCATCCTATGCAAACTGTATTTAAGGGTCTTATCCTTTTACTGTATTTCATAAAGGTTGTATTCTTTTTTTAAAAAAAACAAACTACAATCCAGCATCTCCAGTTTTCAATATAAAATGAAATATCTGAGTTTCCTCCTGTAGAAGTACATTCCTGTTGCCATCTATCAACAAAGACCTGTAATCTAGTTTTTACAGTGATTAGTCATTAATCACCACTATCGTAGTCCAAGTAGTACAGAGGAAGATCAGAACCTTTCAGTATGTGAAGCATTCTTAAAAAAAGGCCAGTGTTAGACCTCATTCCTGAACTATAGCCCATATTTTAAAAGTAAATACAACTTTTACAAATCCAGTTTTGTGGAAGTCTTATTTTAGCCATTGTATAGGCTGGAATTCAAGTGTGAGACATACAGCTATATTTTAGTAACTGTGGGAATAATCCCTATCAATACATGCTCAGGGAAGAAGCAGTTACAGCTGAAGGAAACAAGCGTTCAGGATTTGTGCGTCTGGATTCTTTAAGTACAAAGATGACTCTACTGGGCTTTTATATCTGTGGACCAGCTTTATGGTTGAATCTGTTCTGCTTTTTCTTCCCTTGGGTTGGGAAGGATTCTGGGGCATGTCAGGAATAAAAGCACTTGAATTAAACAAACAAACAAAAAAACCCAAAAAACCAACCCTAAACAAAAATGTTGCACATTTGGGTTGTATATGTTAAAAAAAAAATGGCATTTGTGTTGAAAAAAGTTTGCACCCAATTGCTGCAAGGTAAATAACTGTTTATCACAGATTCCCAGTTTTTGAGCAACATTTTGGCATTATTTATATTGTGATTTACCAACATGCAAAGTATTGTTACTTTGAGAGCCTGTTTTTGTTAGGGGTGATTAGTATATCTTGAGTAGAATGCTGTGCTCATTACCATTTGTAAGCAGTGTCTACAAATCTCTAACTTAGTATTTCAAATGGTTGAAAAGAAAAAAATAATATAATGAAAAAGTATGCTTTGTAACTTTGAAAAATGCATGTGATTGTATCGCAAGAGCAATTTGATTTCTTTTCCAGGATGATGAGAATCTGCATTTCCTTTACTCTTGTCCATTTTTATACAGCTTTTCATAAGAACCCATTCTGCCAAAGTTGAAGAATCTTTAGAAAGGTTATTTGATGATGTGTAATACTTTCAGAAGGGCCCAGGGCTGGAATATTAAAGGCATTCTCTATATACCATTAATATTCCAACACTGCATTTGGCAACATTTTGATTCTGAAGAGAGTGCATGAGTTCAAGGTCAGAGAGATTGACTTGTGCTGTTCATTATAACCAATTATTGTGTGACAAATGAGTTTGAGATCAGGCTGAAAATTCAGTGAGAAAAATCAATAGTTCTAATCAGGGCCTTTCAGGTCATTTACCACCCTACCTTTTGTTACTTTGTCAGAAAAGAGCAAGATAAAACCTGTGTGACAGTGGGTTGCCTTCATATTGTTACTTTCCATTTGAAACATATTTTGATATCTTGAATTATATTAATAGTTTAATTGGTTTTAGAAACTTCTAAATGAGTTCCAATTTGTAAAACTTCTTTTTTTTTTTTCTTTTTTTTCCTTTCTTTTTTTAGTATTCTGATAAGATTTTTCAACTCGTATTAAAGCTTTTCTGTCTAGGAAGTAATATATCTAAGTCCTAAACCAGATTTGAGCTGTTTGTCTGTAATGAATAGCAAATAAACCTTACCAGCAGATATACTCCACTAATCGCCTTAGTTTGGTATCGGGGATAATGTAAAAAGCTCTTCAGAGAGTTATGGCTATACAACATCTGAAACAACAATTTCATGTTGTTTTGGCCAAGCTGGGCATTTGTTCAGAATTTTATAAATTCATTTGCATTTTCCTTTGTAGTATCCAGATGAAGATGAAGAAACTAGATTGTATCGTTTGAAGATAGAAGAGCAGAAGCGTCTAAGAGAAGAAATTCTGAAACAAAAGGAACTGAGACGGCAGCAGCAGGCTGGTGCTAGAAAGAGAGAATTGCTCGAAAGACTTGCGCAGCAGCAGCAGCAGCAGCAACCTTCTACGCAGCAGTCCTACATGCAGCAGGAGGACGACTCCTCCGAGTTCCCCACCAATGGCAGCCCTTACATACCCCACTCCGGCTTACAGACCAGGCAAAATGTCAAAAACAGACTCCTTGTTAAAAAGCAAGATACGGTAGTTCCAAATATCCAACCCAAACCCACAGATTTCCCACAGGTCGGGGTGAATATGCAGTATCAAGGACAGCAGATGAAACCAGTGAAGCAGCTGAGGCAGACTAGAACAGTACCTCCGAGTCCGCCTCAGGCGCCGCAGAAAATATTGCAGACAAAGCCTGCTGCAGCATCGCTGCCCACAACACAGACTGCTCGAGTGGCTTCAGTACAAGCAAGGCCCCAGGAACTGAAACCTGGTGTGAAAAGGACTGTCATGCAGCGGACAAACAGTGGTAGTGGAGATGGGCCCCATGTCGGCAGCAAAGTCAGGGTGATTAAGTTGTCAGGAGGGGTAAGTTTCCAAGGCTCATCTCATGTGTGTGTGTTGCCATGGTTTGTTTTTGTGTGTTTCGTTCTGTGTAATCCCAAAATAAAAAGTGGGCCTAAACTGACAAGGGAAGTAGCAGGTTTAGCAAACCTATTGGTCCGTATTTTATATTTTCAGAACTGTAAGTTATTAGCAGTTATTCAGAAATTAATGTTTCCTCTAACACTTTACTGCCAGGCAGTTATCACTGAAATAATACTCCTTTAAGTAGTAATTTGAGCCTGAAAGACTCTCAGCTGAGCTCCTTTTGCTTAAGGTCTGATAATTGGTCAGAGAAAAGGGTTTGGGTGGCTGTTCTTAAGGTTTGGTTAAAAAGCTCTGCTTGGTAGTTGAAGCCACATAATTTTAGTTGTGTGCAGATGCTGGTGTTAGTGTGGTTTCTGTACTCAAGGGAAGACTGTTTTTATTTTCTTGGCAAGCATGTTGTGGAACTAATTTAAGCAGTATATTGGAGGGGGAAGTCTTCTGTTAGAGGCTGGGTTTAAAACGTTACCATTTCACTTCTGCATCTAAATGAGATTTCCTTATCTTTTGATGAGGCGTCTATTATCTACAGAGTGTCCCTTGAGCACCGGTGTTGTGGAGGACTCACAATGCTGGTCTTGATGGCAGTGTACATATTTAAGATCCAGGGCTTTGGTCAGAAAGTATGTTGACCAAATTTCTTCTGTCTTAAATGAAAAGACAAGTTAATTTGTTAGGGCTCTGAAGAAACTGAGATGAGGGGACATAGCGAGATTGTGTCAGGGTGAAATCTGTCCTTGGGTTTATGCTGAGGAGGAAAGAAGGATGTGATGTGGTTTAATGCTGTGGTACACTGAAGGTGGTTTTTTGGAAGAATGCTTCTTAAATTATTCAGACCATTAGTTAGGGAAACCTGCAGAACTGCTGTAAGTCTTCAATGAAGTGAACAGTGTGTTAACAGGGACTGAACAAGGCCTTGAAAGCTAGGCTTTACTCTGTAGAAAAGGGGAGGAAGTCAAAATGTTGAAGTCTTAAGTACTTTTAATAAATGTTTTCTACAGCTCAGAAAACTTAAATACACTTAAAATTGTGATAATGACCATGTGGTCATTCAAAACATTAACATAAAGGGCCTTGTTGACTACATAGAGCTGACAACAACCTGACTTGGAGGATGTCTAATTCCTCAGACATGATAACTTAAGTACAGAAGAATGAAGTACAAGAAGTTGAAAGGAATTGATTCTGTTGGGCTAAAAATATTTATATTTAAATATGTCTGCAGGAATCCCGGTGGCCTGCAAGAGTTATGACAGGGTTTTTATTCATGAATAATTGAATAAAGCAATCATGCACAACTTCTTTTATTATGTGGTGAAACAAAACAATGCCAGTCACCACTGTATACAGCTCTTCATAAAAAATGGTTATCGGTGCCCACAGTAGCATTCACAATGGAATAGTTTTTATCATAATGCTCTAGTTAAGAAAACCATAAATGATTTGTTTCAGATAAGTCTCATGGTAAGCAAGAGTGATTAGCTTCATTAAATGCAGGTGTAACCTCTCTTTCATTGTATACAGAAGCAGATTTGCTCTGTCTGTCTTAACTTTCAGATACCGAGGTTTTAGCAAGGTAAAGAAGGTTCTTTACATGTAGCCTTTGTTACTATTTTTCATATTGCCACAGACATTTTAAGTTTTCCTTCCAAATGTGGAAGAATAAAAGCAAGTGTTGCAGTTAGCTGTTTAACACTGATCAAGATAGTTGATTGATTTTTAATCAGTTAGTGACAAGCTGAATCTATGACTTTGTTTGGAAAAAGAAAAAAATGAGCAGCAGGGGGGCCAATCTTGTGTATTTTGACAGGATTTTAAAGAAGAATTAAAAGCTGCTTGGACTCTGAATACTATGAAGATCACAGATCCCATTTATTTTCCTCTTCTAGTGTTTAGTCCTGTCACATGCTTTATATATTTTCACAACTCTTGCCTCAACCCTAAATGTAAAGGAAAGGCCAAATCTCACTTTTCCTAGCCATTCTCCTTAGCATGTAATAGTGCTTCCTCTAATTCTCTGCCTTTGGCCAAAGGGATGGCTGGAATCTCTCATCTGTATGCACTGACTTGATCCTGCAGTTTCTCTTAGTCTCATCATTTGTACCCTTTTTCCTTACTAAAGCTCTTTTGTGCAGAGATGTTTTGAATACCTATGTATGAGCGAGATGGCTTGCCATTAGACATAATGCATTTCCTTTTCAAAGCTCTCTTGATTCATGTTGGTAAAGACTTGGAAAGTCCCTTCTTTTCCACCCTGCTGGCCATGGTGTAGCACCATAGTAGAACTGTCAGTTGAAGCAGCTGATTGAGGCCAGACCCGTACTAACTCTATCTAGACCAAATTGACCTGAAACAGGAGCTGGAAGCAAGGACTGTTACAAATTTAGTAGGACCATCCATAGAACCAGTATTAAATGATGTTGTGTTGCTGGTGATGTTTTTTGCTTAACAGTTAAGGAGATGCACTTGGTGTATTGGTGAGGTTTATGGTGTACAAATACTGACAGAAGAGAATGGTTTCTTCTCTTGGGGGCAATATCTTTCCCAGTCTAAGCGTCTAATTGTTTATTTGTGTTGCTGGGCACTGCAGTACTACTGAGGATCTTTTGCCTCTAGGTAGAAGTATTCGCTGTTACTTAAGAAAGTAAAATGGCCTTTCATCTGTTTCCACAATATTGTCTCTTGAGAGGATTTTGCTTTTTAAGTATTTTTATGGAATTGTAAGAGTTACTAATCAAATTCCAAGAAATATATTTTAATTTGTCCACTTTACCTGATGCGTAAGATGCCTTAATTTATGGCTTCTTATACTTAAAGAAAAGGGAAGTGAAAATGATTCAGCATTTCCTGTATGTCAGACTAAGTCTGCATATGGAGATGATGCATTAGGTACTGTCATTAATGATTTTGTCTGATGCTTTTTTTTAAAACAAATCCTGTCTCCCGTGTCCCCCCACCAACACTGATAGGCCCATCCCTTTCTAATATTCCTGTAATTTATGCAGGAATGGCAGTACAGTGAATAGTTTTCCATTTTAATTACTCCTTCAAATGTTATGTTCCTGCAAAATGAGGCAGTGCTTAGTGTTTACCAGAAGAAGTTTGAGGTTTTGTTTTCATAGAGGCCCAAATATGGTCTGCTTTATGTGGCATGTCTTCAGAGCCATCCTCTCCAGACAGAGGAGTTCACTGTATTTGCTGTGTATGCATACTAGTATATTTTACTACATCTGAGATTTGCCTGGCTTGGTGAGGAGCCTGAAGTCAATCCTAAAGATAACCGTAAGAGTAAATTCAGTGAGATTGTAGAGTGCTTGTTGGGAAGAAACACCCTAATAAATCACTTAAAAATATGATCATAAAATTATAAAAAATAGGGGTGAAGGGACAGTAGAAATAATTTATTCTGTCTTGGAAGGGGAGATGAACTCTGTAGCATTCATGACAGATTTGTCCAACCTTTTCCTGAGATCTCATTATTGGAGATTTCTTTGGCCATCTATTCCAATGTTTAACATGTACATCTAGGAGAATTCTCTTAGTGACCAAACGGCGTTTTCTTGCTGCAATTTTGAATCTATGACTATTTGTATTATACTTCAAGAGACATAGGAAAGAATTTATATTCGTCTTTGTGGCTGTCTCTCTTTTTAAAGGTCTCTTAAATGCTTCTGAGCCCTAATATCCCTCACTCCCTCTTGTTTTCTAACACTGTGGTGGTTTAACCCCAGACAGCAACTAAGCAACATGCTGCTGCTCACTCCCCCCCCCCCCCCTCCCCCCTTGTCCTTGGCTGTTTCTGGCTGGTGGTCTTTGGACTCTCGTGATCAGTCTGACAGTAAATAGTTTGGTAGCAAGTGCAATTGAATTTGTTAAGCCAATGTATTAGAAGTGTCTTTAATCCTGGAAGAACAGGTTTGTACCAGCTACAACCTTAAATGTCTTAAGGTGATATGAAATGTGCTGAACATATTTTTTATTTAGTTGGAGGTGCTGTGGGAAACGATAGTATCTTAAAAATCTCTGTATCATTCAGTCATCTTATATTGTTGTTGGGTGATTTCTCTCTAGCCAGAAAATAGCCTGCCATGCTCAGAGATGTGTGTCCCAAAGGCCTGAAAATGCTGGGTTTTATGCTGCACCAAGAACACACCAATCTTTGTCTCTGTGGAAAGCTGCACAGTGGGCTTTTTCAGATATATATACACACATACACGCATATATAAAAATACATAAATATGTCAGTGTTCCCTCTTATTAGTGATCGTAATTCCTGAAAACCTGAGATGATGCTTCATCTGAAAAGCTTGAAGAAAGATTTGGCAAGTTCGTTCGTTTGAAAAGCCTGTCACAAAAAATGTCCTTGGATTGTGGAAAAAAAAAAAAAAAAGAGGAATTGGAATGGAAGATAGACAACTTTGTTCAGATTTAGAGTAACTGAGAAGTGCAAGAGATGAATATGGAGTTCTAAATATGGAAAAAGATACTGAGATGATTGTTGTTTGATAATGTAACCTTATCGACCAACTTTGCTTAATGTTTGTACTTGTTTCTACTTGCATGTGTATGTTCAAGTTTTTAATTAAAAATATTTGACTTGAAAGCTCTATAGCGCCTTTCATCTAAATATGTCAGGAATTACAAACACTAAGATTTTTGGCATTTGTGTGACAGATTCTTGAGGTAGCCCTTCATCCAGCTCTGCAGCACTACCAGCTGCGAGAAACAGCACAGGACCTCTCGCTGCATACCATACTATTACTTTTTAAGAAGCAGGAGAATGACATTATGGTTTATTCCTATCCCACACTATTTCAAGGAGGCATGGATAATGTCTGTATTCTACCAGCAGCAGACTGAAGAAGCTGCAGAAACAAGCTATCTGAATGCCTAAATATCATGTTTGTCATTTAGAGAGTGTCAAAATGGGCAAGACCTTTGGAGCAGTACTAATGTAAATGCTGTTGAAAAAGGACTCTGCCTGCTATAACCTGCAAGATTTGACTCTGGAATTATTTCACAAATGGACATAAATTTCTTAACTCCACCTAAAAAAAACCCCACAAAACAAACCGCAACACCACCAAATATATGGATAAAAAAGGACGTTAGGGAACCCTGTAGTATTCTGGTTATGAAAAAGACATAATATTTTCATGAAACATTTGAAAATGAGCAATAAACCTTCTCCTCCCAGACCTCCAGTGAGGATGGTCCCTATAGAGACAGAATAATTCATGGCTTGAGGGTAGTGAGGTGGTCTGTGTTGTACTGTTTGGGGAATATTTGGTTACTGGGAAAATGAAATACGAGGGCACGTGTGGACACATTAGCAACTAGAGGGACTTAAGGTGACATCCAAACCAGACATAGATAGTACTTTTTATGGGTGTGTAATAAAATCCTCAAAAGGGGGAAGAGATATCTACCTCAATTGAATATAACTTTGCTGTGGATATCTTTGAACTGAAGTGCAATAAAGTATTTCCTGTTGTAGACTGCAGAACAGGTTTTTTCTTTTCCTCGGGAGACTTTTAAATTGTATATTGAAGAAGAGTGCTGCTTCCTCCTGAACACCCTGAAAGCAAGGCATTTGGTATTGCTTGTCACTCTTGTTAAGTCTCAAAGGAGAGTTTTTCTGCCATCATGTTCCAGTGCAAAATCCATATTGATATGATTTTGGTGTTACAGAGTATCTAGCAGCCCAGTTTCCTAATAGGAAATGACTAAAGGCAACTGCAACACCTTTAAAGTGCATTACAAAAAGAGCTAGTTTTCAAATGAAAACTAGTTGAATGTGATCTCAACACATGCAGATTTGTCCAATTTAAATTGAAGTTACAAATGCCTTTGTTAAATGGTATTTCAGGTTTGACCTGGACTTACATGTTTAGTACAGAGGTGTGGCTCCTGACACTGTAAGTGGTTGGGGAGGGAGGTAATATGGGTTGTCCGTGTCAAGACTGTATGAGGAGTTTAGGGCAACACACCAGAGAGATTTGACTTGCCATCAGTTTTAAGCTTCAAGGAACAGGAACTAGAAAAACTAGACATGACACAGGAAGGGAAGTTGTACTGGTTTCTGATATCCAGTACTGGCTTTCTGTGCTATAGCTCGTGTCCGGCTGAGAAGTGCTACTTAAGGAGCTTTGGGCTGTCAGAAGTTTTGAATTGCTGATATTTTCCAACAAGAGCTTTTCCTGTTGGTGCTTTCGCTGCATGTCCAGTCTTCACTAAAATTCTCTGTACAAAAAGTTATCCCTGAGACTGGCAACTGAAAACGGAACCAGGAAACTGCTCAAAACCACGTTTATTGACATCTACATCAGGTATTTTGCAGACAGCAACATAAAAATGAAGGTACTTCTGAAAGTATTACACATATCCAGTCCAGAACCTTGATTTTGCTGTAGCTTTGACACAGAATTTATATTTTTTCATAGTGAACTGGTGGGTGGTTGTACTAGAGGAAACACAGTCGTGATTTGACATCTGATCGACTGTTTCCATCACTCCTGGTGAAACCAGTGTAGCACAGGTATGGCTAGGATTCTCCAACATCTCTTTGACCAGTTCTTCTCCATGCCTTAGTTCTCCTCTCAGGCAGATGAGGAGATACTTAAGGTAAGAATTCTGTTAGTACTTGGGATTAAATGGGATTAGCTGCTTTTTTTACTAGACATTTTCTTTTTGCTGTTCTGACTTCATACACCATTAGGCACAGAAAAGAAGATAGTCATCACATCATGGCTTGCTGAAGCAGCTTAGCAGTGTCTTTTTATCGCAGGAACGGAACTGTTTCTGTATTTTATTTATATGTTGCTTAGTCTGGGTGTTCTTGTTTGAGGTAAGCTTGCCCCATGCAAAAGTTTTAGGCTGGATAAAATAACGCATAATTCACTGGCCAGCACCAGAAGTGTCTTTTCTGCTGTGAATCGGGAATGCTTTGGTGGTTCTATCACTTCTGTAGTCTGATGTAGCTTATTTCTGTGTGTACTTTGAGTCAAAACCATACCATTAGTATGCCTTAAAACAGTTGTTAACAATGAGTTGTCTATTGATAGAGTAGTGTATTCTAGCCTGGCTGGAGAGCAGGTTTTTTAAGTACTGCTATTCTTGAACTTAAAAAAATACTTTTAAATTTCTTAAAAGGCCTTTAAAAAAAGATCTCCAGGTGTTTCTCACTGGCATTTGACATATTGAAAACAGATCTTCAACTGTTCAGAAACAGCGCTGGGTCACGTCACTTGGTTGTGGGATATTTGGCAAGTGATTAGACTTCCTGTTCCAAAGTCCCCAGTCTGTCAACTGGCTGTATCAAAGCGGTAAAGCATTTGGAGTACTGGTTGAAGAGAAAGAGCTAATTATTAGGGGTTTGCCTTTAATACACGTTTCTGACAATTGTAGTGAGAAAATACTCATCTATATTAGATGATAGTCTTTCTTGCTCTACGTGGGTTTTGCTTTACTAGTTTTTTCTCTTTGCTACATGGGGATCATAGTTGTCTGTGTAGATGTCTGTCTTTTTTACTATAGTCAATCATAGTACCAGTAAAATATAAGTTTACGTATGAAAACCCATGTAGCTGATGAATAGTAATTTCTCTTAGCCTTGAAGTGAAGATGACTTTAGTAACCTAAAGGTTGTTTTTTTCCCCTCGTGACTACTGTAATACTGTAGAGGTACTCATTCTAGAAATATTGACTTAAACTGGTAACAGATGAAGGGTTTCTCCTTTCTTAAAGGAAATCAATTACAAGACATTTTTGGATTGAGATTTCCCTGCAAGATTTAAGCCTTCATCACGTTACAGAGAATTTTGAGTTATAGTGCATCTGAGAAAAGGTGAAAACATTGGGCTTCTCTGTGTTATTTTTACACAAATCAACCAGAGTTTATTTCCTTTAAGTGCTTTATCCAGCATGCGCATCCCTTTACTATTGGGTGATTTTGAATTAGCTTTATAAAGATTACATGGATAGACACAGCATTGTCGTAGTTAATAGAAACCTGTGCAGTGAGGTCTATGGGCTGCAAGATCACTAACAGTGCCAATGACAGTGAAGTATGGCCTTATCGAAAGGAGAATTCATAAGAGGCTGCCCTGGGACACTGCACCACTGTCCTTCTGTGTATCCTGACAATGTTATCTGTCCTCTCAGTACGGAGTATCAAATGTCTGTCACGAGTACAGAAATTAATTTAATGTCACCTGAAGACATGCAATTAATCTTTTAGAGGTTTTCATAATACCTTTACAGAAAGAGTTGCCAGTTTGGCGGATTTGGATTTTGGGGTTTAGCAGAAGATAAGGAAAATTAATTTTTCATCAGGGTTAATACAAGCTAGCAGGGCCACAAAGGCTGAGAAAAATGGTTTGGGAATTTGTCAAGTGTTGTCACTCTAGAATAATGCTGCTTAACGTCTGATAGGTGTAATCAAGAGTTGAGATTTCTATAGAGGGGGATTAATCAATTTGCTCACTACAGAATGCAAGTTGGTGATACCATTCCTTCATGGGGTTTAAGAATGAAAATAAGATTTGATCTGTCAAATTGCAAGCAGCTCTGACAGTATCAATAGGCATTTTTATCAGTACATTTTAAACCATTTGTTATAAATAAATTTGTCCTGCTAATGTTGGTGGCAAATAAACTTCATCTTCATTGTAAAACTGTCATAATGATTATGATAGAGTAGAGAGCTTCAGCTTGCTAAATTCAAGCAGTCCCTCATAAAACTCTGCTTTTAGAATTTGTGATCTCATATTTGACAGAATGGTCTTTATGTTTCTCAAAACACAACACTGACTATATATATTTGTGTAGTGACAGAGTCTCACTATTGAAAAACAGCCTTGATAAGTATCAGGGAATCGGTTCTAAAATTCATGGCTACTGAATGGCCTAATTTCTCTTTTTTGTTAGTCCCATTTCAGATCAAATTGTGCAGACTTTTCCATAGTAGAAGTTTGAAAACCATTCACCATGTAGATCAAATCCTTTTGCCTTGTTCTTTTGAGTTTTGTTTAATTACACACAGTATTTGAAATTAAGTTGTCGTTTTGGCACCGCTAACAGTACTTGCAGTACTTGAAATTTGAAGGATAGTTTTTATACTTTCCCCTGAACAGAACTCCTGCCACTTAAAAAAAGGCATTTTCATTACTCCAGAATTAACTGAATAATGGTAGTTTCATTCAAGAGAACTCTTTCCTGGCTACATGGTAGGAAGGCAGACCTTTTATAAAACTTGGAAATTCAGAGCTTGAAGGTCAGAATGATTTGTAATATAGAAATTAGGCAGTAGACAACAAGAGAAAAACCTTCTTCCTTTATTGGTTTGCAGACAAAGAATGGAAATTCACTTTTCTGCAGAGGACTTTAGAGGAAACTTACAGTATAAAATCAGAGCTTGTATCAATCAATCTCAGGTCTCTGTGGTGGACTGAGAAGTATTCTACCTGGTTTCAGCACTTTGTGCATCAAATTGTATGAGGCAGGCCATGATGATGAATAGATGCATCTCTGAAAAATTTAGTGTTGCCCTGTACATCCCAAAATTCTATAAAAAAAAAACCCAGATAAAAATGTATTTTGACAAGAGAAGACTTGAAATTTTAATACCTCCTTCTGTTGCTACATGTTTAAATTTCAGGGGGGCAGAGATGTAAGCTAATAAAAAATCAGCACTGTAGAAATTGTCTTCAGGAAAATCAAAAGTTCATTTCAAATGAGCTAGAACTGAGACATTTTAAGGAGAAGAGGTGCTAACAATTCAGCTTCTATGATTTAGACGTCATTTTGGATAGCTTCTGCAATGCAGCTTCAGTTCATTTACCCGCTTGCCTGTAGCTTTGCTGTGTTTTGATTTACCTTCTGGGTTCCAGCTTATTCTATACCTCATGAGTGAAAATCGGGAGTCGACATATGTGCAGTTATCTTTACAGTCATCCGTATTTTCCTCCAAATGTTAATGTTCCATATGAGCGTGTGACCTGTAAGTAATGTTCTGAGGTTTTATAGCTTTAGGCCCAGATCTTAAAAGCTCTTTGTGGGTGTTTTGCTTGACTTAGTGGCTTCTTCAGGCATGTCAATGAAGAACTAATTGTCTCGCATAGAAGAAGTTTAAAGGATGATGGTAGTGGTGGGTCTAATTTGCCACTGAATACTACTACATATGTTGTTCATTTTGGCTTGGATGGTGCTTGTCCTTCCAGTGTCACGTCTTTAACCAGTGCAAAAGGAATTGGTGCTAAAATTTGTTATCTGAGGCTGTATCGGTTTGCTTGTTAGGCACGTAGTGACCTAGGAGTCACGTTTGGTTTTCTTTTTCTTAATAAAACCACCAGATTTTGTCTTCAGCTGAAGCCAGAGCTACCTGTAACAGGAAACAATGTATTGCTGGCTTTCAGGGAACACTGTTAGTCCTTGAGCACCAAGTCGCTCACTCAGGAACCTCTCTTGAGAAGTGGTGCTGCAGGTTCATCTCTGCTTACCCTCTTCAAGTTGTCTCAAAAAGCAGTAGATGTTCAGATCAGTAGTATAAAAGAAAGGGTTTGACCCAGTTGCCCTTTCTTCCTTGTTGCCGCAACAAGCAGACTGTGCTTCATTCCCTTTTCTTATCCTATGGACTTTCTTTATTGTTTTGTATAGGTTTTCTTATTTCTGAAAGTGTTAATATATTAAGAAGTCCAGAGATGTTTCTACCTTTTCAGAGTTTTGCAGGAGCATCATGCTAGCAGTGAAGCCCAAAGATGGCATCTGAGACCCCAGCAGGGAACAAACCCCATCAAATTTTTCAACAGTGTAAACCAGGGTTGTGTGTTTATGCCTTTGACTCTGTTATAGTTGTGTGTTTAGGTTATACAGTTTTATTTGGTGATAATTAGGCTTGGTAGTTAAATATTGGGTGGTTGTTGGCCATCCTAGTCTTTTATGGGAAATTATTGTTTGCTTTTGAAGTTTCAGTAATGAGCATATTCAGTGTGGTTTTGTACCTGAGGGCTTCACTCTCAGATGCTCCTATGTGCTGGGATTGCTTTTTGGTTTGGAAAGAAATGGTTGCAAATATTTATGGTTGTTTTTCACAGCAGGCAGTTAGCGGAGATTAGATTTTAACTCCCAATTATTGTGTTTAAATTCCTCCTAGAATTTTTTTGTTCCTTTTAGTTTCATCATCTTCCAGCTGCTGTAGGGTTGAATAAAAGAAATTATCTGATCAGGGCATAGGGCTTATGGTGATGCTGATATTGGAACTAATACTAAAATGAGGAGGATTTAATGCTTGTTTCCTGGTAAGGTTTTGTGTGCATACATTTGGGTTTTTCAGGAGAGGGGGAGAGCTGTTGCTTTTATATTTTTGAGCAGTAATTGAAGAGAGACACTCTGAAGAGAAAGCTTTATAATTTCTCACTAGTTACTGCTCTCAAAGGTTTATATTCAGCATTTTCTGTGAAGCTACGGAGACATTCAGTTTAGTAGAGAAAAAAATTGTGATTAGAAGTGGAAAAACTAGATGCAGTTCTGTATTGCTTTCTTGCTTTGGACACTGTGGATGAAAGCCCTTAAGTGGGAAGAGCCTCAAGATTTTCCCTATGACAGATTGTGCTTTTGAAGTGTAGACAGTGCAAGGAGCTGATGAAACTGATTTGCCTGGGATTTAAGTAGCTGCGTTCTTGAGAAGTTGTTGCCTGCATATACTTGATAATACAGAGGTCTTGATTTAGGAGTGTGAACTGTGAACTTGCAAACATGAGACTATCCTACATATCACCTATACCAGACTATTTCTCTTCAAATGGTGGCGAAGAGACTTAGTAACCAGTCCACAGTAGGTGTTTCTTTAGCTTTCGTTTAATCCTGGTAGAGAGGTAATGATTTATATTCTCAATCAAGACAATCTTGGTCTTGGACCATGAACCTATTCCTTCTGCAGCCTTGTATTTTGTCTTCTTATCTGCAAAAAAATGTGCCAATTAGTATGAAACCCTCTGGTTCGTGACATATATTACAGATGCAAAATGAGTTTTGACTTCTGAATACTTAAGGAAAGGGGGGAAAAAAAAAGCCCAGTGTAAATAAAGATGCTTCCCCTCCCCCCCGCCTCCCTTTAGACATGCCTTCTATTTGAGAGCTTTTGCAGGGTTACCTGAGGTTGGTTAGGGACTTGGACTAAGCCTTCCCCCTGCAGATATAATGTTTACTAGTATTTGAGTTCTAAAGTTGGAGTCCAGTCAAGGTATATATATTGCTATTGAAACCATGCGATAATATGATGCGCTTTATAGATGCAAAAGTACTTGACCTTTTATTGGGCTTTGCTGTCTCTTACTGCATGGAATGTTTTTCAGTGATTGATCTGATCTGGACAGCAGGACACAAATTCAAGAACCACTAGTCTGTTTGTAAAAGAACCTGAACTGTTTGAGTAGAGGCAGTGGAAGGGAATAATTTCTGTCTTAGTGCTTTCAGCTTATGCTTTTACTGTGCTTGATTGCACTGAGAGATATAGTGGAAAGAGATACATTGGATGAGAGAGGCACTGAGGTGGTGTTTTGTTATGCTTGTGATTATAAATATCTATAATAAGAGCTTTATAAAACAAACAAACAAACAAAACCCTTGGGGAAGAACTGTTCCAAGTACGGACAGTGTTTGAGGAAGGAGACTGCTTAAAAGGCTGCTGGTATAGAAGTTAGCAGAATAAGTACACGCTTCAAAACAAATACCAGTTTTTAACTAAAAAGAAGTTGTAGTTTTAAAGATGAGCAGAGTATTTGCCTGGTTGTTCTAGCCTTCACAGTTCTTTGCTCCTTCTCCTGCAATGTGTATGTCTCTCTTTAAAAAAAAAAAAAAAGTAATTAAAAAATAACACACACTAGTTCACGTGTACCCCTGGAAGGAAGAAAGATTTGGAAAGAGAAGTGAAAACACCTTGCTTCTTTGTATATGAAAAGACATTATTGAACATTGTAATTATAATAAAGTCTGAACAAAGTAAACTGTTCTTCAGATACTATGGATTTATTTTAGGCTGAAGCACAATTTCCAAGCTGAGCCCTTGCACACGCCTGCCACAGCCGCCGGTTCGCTTTAGCGGGCAAACCGCTGGGTGTTCTGTGTGCACTGAGCGAGCTGGATGTGGCAGGAGGCTGCTCAGGGCGAGGGCTTGCGGTGCCTGGACATTGAGCCGCCTGTTGTGTTGTTGATTTCAGCAGGGGGGAGAGGATGCTGGCTTTTTTCACCCAGAGGGCCAGCCCCAGCGGCCTCAACAACCCCTGGAGCCGAAACAGCAGCCAGTGCGGAAGGTCACATTGACAAAGGGAATGCAACAGCAGCAGCACCAACAGCAGGCACAGATCCATTCACCAGCTCCTCAAGGAGTCAAAAACATCCAGGGAATCCATCAACCTAAAAAGGTGATTTTTAGATGCGTATTGCTGCTAGAAGTTTTACTGTCTAGCTGTGTTGCTCTATTAATAACTAGCATTCTGTTTGCCAATTGCTAGCGCAGGGCTGCATGACCCAGGAGATGCATAATTGCATACAAAGCTTTTAATCTAGAGAGACCTGTTTGTACCCAGCACAGACTGGAGATGCCTGCAGGTTGTTTCATCTGCTGACTTTCTGGCCAGCACAGTACTCCCTGGGGAAATGCTTGTGTCCCGAGATAGCTACTGTAGGAGATAGTATCCCATGTGCCTTCTGGCTTTAAAACCAAGAGTTTTTCTGAAGTTGTGCTTAAGCTTTTATTCTGGCTGTTTCCTACATACGTAGGAGCATACAGCGACTGTTTCAGGATGCTCTTTGGTCAATCCTCAAAGTTGGTATCACTCAAAACAGTTAGTGATCTTGTAACTTGATTTTTGCACTGATCACGCACTGGGAGGAGGCAGGGAGACGGTTTGGGTGGCAGTGGCATGTGCCTTCTCTGCATTTGCAAGCTGGCACGCTCTCTGAAAATAGCTGGTATTTTGGCTTTTAAGTTAGTTCTTGGTTTTGAACTGTTGGCCATAATCTTCCTGCTTCATGTAAAGATAAAGTTTCCTTGCTGATATGGAGAGATGTGAAGAGTTGTTACCCTCCATAGGCTTTCCAAGTAGGAATCAAGAAACCATGTTGAGTGTTAACTCAATGTTAAGTGTTAACTCTGTGTAATGTTTGTTACTCTGTTTCATTGTTATTTTTCCTCTCTCCAACTGTTCAACCTTTTAATTTACAAGAATTAAATCCACACATTTCCTGCTCAAGAGGATACTGTTATGCCAGATCCTACAGGATTTGGGGGAAAGGAACTTTGAAGAAAGTTGTGTTAAAGTTATTTAGCATATGCAAGTACTCCATCCTGGTACCAGACCAAGAGTTAGTAGCAACACAGACTGGAGGTGCTTGAAGCAGTTTGCTGGTCTTGTGGGTACATTAAATTTACTTGTGGGTTGAGAAGAGGAAATGGAGAGGAATCACTGGTTGGTTTTTTTGGCCAGACTCAAAATATGGGAGCTGAACACCTGCTGCTAATGTCATCAGAATTGAAAACTACATTATATATTTTGGTCTGAGACCCTCCACTGCTTGATCGATCTGTGCTAAAGCTGAGGCTTTTAGCCTCAATGCAATATATATAACTCAACATATAACTTGCTATCCTTCTAGAAGAGGTTTGTATAAGCAGCGGATGAATATGTTAATGTGGCCTTTCAAATCAGCAAACAGCAACAAGCTGTTTTAAATCAGCGCATACTTTAATCAAGTCTTTTAAGTAAATGGCCAACTTTTATATCGTCTGTCAGATGCAGTGAGCAGAAGCACTAGGTAAGTAAATCAAAATACTGTTACTTTTGTTGTTGGCAGGTCATTATGCACGGCAGAGGCAGAGGAGTAGCAGGCCAGATGGGCCGAGGACGCTTGATGCCAAATAAACAGAACCTGCGAGTGGTGGAGTGCAAACCTCAGCCCTGTATTGTGTCAGTTGAAGGGCTTTCTTCATCAACTACTGATGTCCAACTGAAAAACCTGCTGATGTCAGTGGGACCCATTCAGGTAGGTCAACCTCGGTTTATCATTTTTGTGCCAAAAGGCTTTCATTCCGGAAAGCTCAATTAATTCCCTGACACTAAATACAATGTGTGTTTATTGGTAATTTATGTTTGAAGGCACCCCCACCCACACATGCTACACCTGGTAGCAAAGACAAGCACGTGATGATATTGCGGCACGGGAGGTACGGTAGGATTTTGCTAACAATCACATTCCTGCTGCAAAAGAATCTCCTTCATTTTGGAGTTCCTGTGCTATCTCTGTTATTTTCTTAGACAATACAAGCCTGTCCACTCTGTGAGGTTGTTAAAGCCAAATGCTCATATCAAAGCAAATGTATTTTTGGTTGCCGTCCTTTTCTTATTGTTGACTCACACCTACCCTTTTTTTTGACGTTTACCTTTTACTGTCATTTCAGTCCTGGGGTAAGAGCACTTAATGACTGCTGCCCAGTGGAGATTTTGTACCATGTAGCACCATCTACTTTTTCAGATGAAAACACGGTCTTCTTTGAAGGATTTTATTTATCCTTTTTTTTTTCCTTTCTTTTTTTTTTGAAGGTTCTCTTTAGGAGGGGCCTGTGAGCAAGGTTATACACACACACAGGTATATCTACTGTGAAGCTTCTATGTGTAAACTGCCTCCTGGAACTGATGTATCGGTTAAACTGACTTTAGGAAAACAGGAGGTTTTCAAAGCACTGAAGGGCTTAGGGGGCCCTGTCTGACTTATTGTTAGTACATTTGAAAATATCAGTCAATGAATAATGAAACATACAGATGAGGACAATTTTTTTTTCCCTGATTTTTTTCAGTTTTGAGTGCTCCTTTTGACAGGATCAACATTTTCAGACAAATGCAATGCATGAATTGGAGCTATTGTATGAGATTTCTCTTTTAGTGGGATCAGCTCTCTGTGGCTAAACACAGTACACTGTTAAAGATGTACACTCTGCCTGACTTCTTCCCAATTTAGTAAAGGGAATAATGCTGAATTATTTATGTTGTCAATTCAGAGACATTTAATTTGTTTGTGAAAGCAAAAATACTCTCACAAAATACTTTGTCCTTTCATGTTCTGTAGTACTCTAGGAAATTATTCACGCAGTTCCAAAGCACGTTTATTCAGTGTTTACTTGCTAAATCTTGCATGAGAATATTAGAAGGAGATTAATAGAAACCCTGCTAGAAAATACTCACAATTGAGAGAAGTTATTGCGAATGTACTAAAAAATTTATTCAGGACTTGCTGTTTCATAGCAGACTCCAAACTCTGGTGTATCAATTCAATGTCACAGACCAATTTAGAAGGATGCACTTATAGGAAAAAAACCAACAACTAGTTTTCTAGTGGGTTTTGATACATACCTGTGCCCTACAGAACTTGTATTCTTGCAGCAGCGTCAGCTGTACCTTTGGAAATCATGGTTTCTAAATCATCATCTATTTTCACCTTATCAGAGAGATAGAAGTAGTACTTGAAAGAGATGCTTGAATTTAGTGAACGATGCAGAAGGCTTTTGTGCTAATTCTGCACTTGAATTCCAAGTCTGACTTGTAGAAGGCAAAAATTTCCTGGCTTGTTTGAGACTGAATGATGTTTCACAAGTGTGGATAGTGAGATATGCAGGGGAGAAGTGATCCTTTTGTTGGAATAATATGAGACTGGTGCCACCGTATGCAATATTTAGCTTTTGGGGGTTGGGGGGGTCTTTTTATGGTACCATGAGAAGTGGTACCACGGAAGTGTTAACACACCAAATGAGGAAGAGGCAGCAGCAATTTTAGGTGCCTTGTCTTAAAAGAACTGAAAACAAAATGTTTTGTCCCTGTTCACAGCAATCAGTTTTATACAGATGGTGCTAGATTTTTCAGAGGTCAATATCCTGAAGTGCATGAGTGGCTTTTCTTGTGGGTGTAAATTAATGTTTTTACTAGTGTTTGTGCTCAGTGCTGTACAAAATCCCCTGCAACTGGCAATGGTCAGGAGTCTCTGATAGCGAAGGGATACTCGGTTATTTCCTCATTCTTCCTTTAAAATGCATTGCATGTAAGTGACTTGCAATGAGGAGTGCAGAAGTGAGCCACTGAATAGAGCCGAGTAGTGAATGGAAGGGCTCCTTGCCATGTGGACTCTGGGGGGTTTCATGTGTGAGGACAGTATGTGTGAGAGGCAAGGACAGGTCATGGCCATGACCAGAGCGAAGAGATCTCTGGTACTACAGAAGTCTGGTCTTCTAAGATGAAGTGTTGCAGCTTGATGAACTGAAATAGGAGGGATTTGGGGAGATGGCTATTGTGAGAAAACAGCAAGGTGAGAAATTCTAGCTGCTTTTTTGGAAATTAAGCTAGACACCCAGGTTTTTAGCTGCTTCAGATGGAGTTCAAGAGACAGTAAGAGGAAGGAAAGGTAAGTCAGTTGTAGCTGACTCCATCTTTAACATGTAGACTATCCTGTGTTTAGCTGTTGACTATTCAGCAAAACTTTCCTTAATGAACTGAACTCTGAGGTACTGGTTTCTTGATTTTTACTTGTCTTGGAAGGGAAATGTGTGTATCAAACTCATGCTTATTTTTTGCAATTGTAAAAAAAAAATCAAATCTGAATCAGAATTTACAGAGTTATCTTCCTGCCTGGATAGTGCTTGAAATGACATGTGCCAATTATCCAACACCCAAACCCCTGGTTAAAGGTAAAGATTCCCAAACTGTAGGACATGCACCTCGAATGGTAAGTAAGCATCTTGCTTCAAAGCAGCGTGCAAATGCAGCTCATAAATTGAATATTGCCTCTTGTGTATCAATTTCTGCTGCAGTCAAGACCTGAGCATGGGAATGGCTGCACTGAGGCATAGCTCCCAGAGAAGGCAAAGAAATACTTCCGAATGATCTCTCTGCTTTTTGACAAAGAATAAATCGTGAACACTCATGCCACCTGGTACAGGACCTCTGCTTAACCTGCACCTTCCATAGTGGTACATCTGTAGAGCAGTTCCTATTTTCAAATATATAGTTTGGCTCCTGATTTTATTGCAGTGTGCTTATCCTGCATGTGTTTTCTCAGGAAGAGGATCTTTGCTGGCATAAGAGAAGTTTTAATGTATTTATGGAAAAAGTCGTATAATTTCTCAATTGAGTGAATGAGGAGGAAGAAATTACTTTGGTTTTTCTGGTTACAATAGGGTTGGAGTTGTATTTTAACTTTTTCATGTCGGTATCAAGTTACAAGTACCTTGCACAAGCCTTAGGAAGGGAAGTTGAAAACTCCCCTCAATTTATGATGTTCAGTGCTCTTAGCTTTGCCATCAGCTTGCACTGAGGTGGTGGTTCTGTGAATCAGGGTTTGGGAATAGCTGGGCATGCATAAGAGAACATGAAGGAGATTTTTACAGTTGAAGTTGGAAATTCATCATTTTTTCCCTTCCATACCCTAGAAATGGAGAAAATTATCTTTTCCCATATATCAGCTTTGAAATACCCTCTATTGCCTAATCACTGAAGACTCTTTAATACTCATCCTTGCTTCATTAAAGCTGCTCTTTTATTAACATAGGAGAAAAAAATACCATTAAGATTCTCAAGCTACTGAATAGAAGAAAATCTTTGGGGCTCCAGGAACAGCCCCTCAGTCATAACTGTATTTTACAACTCAAACATGATTAAATTAGCAGGAGAAGTGCTTCCTTTCAACATAGTTTGCTGTCAGACTGTTTCTGGAGAGGGAGGATAAGCTTTCAGGTACAAATAATGTACCTGCAGTAAAATCTGACTGCTGAATCTAAAATAATTACATGCTATTTAATAAAATTATGCATTCAAAAGTGTTGGAAAGTACAGAAGATTTCTGAGCACACCACCAAAATAGAGTCTCCTGGGGACTGTGCTGGAGCAGTGACATTCAATACACATCCATCCAGAACCACTTGCTAAAGTAGATTACTAATAAGTTGCAAAGGTCATGAAAAACCTGGCACTTTTTTTTGGTGCTCTTGAATCTATGTTTAATGTTTATGCTGTCTAAAGAGGCTTGTGTTCAGCTAGTCATTGCCACCTTCAGATTATTTTTTTTTTTTGTATAGTGGCAGGTAGAGGGGATCATTTGCTAGATCTCCAGATAATTTCAGTACTGAGTGATTGTTATGTGGCAGTGTTCTGTAATTATCTGTAATCATATTTTCTTACATCAAATGGTTGCAAACATAAAACATCAGTGCAAGATCTCAGTATTGCTTTGTGAAGATTTAAGATCATAAATTCTGATGTTAAAAAAAAAAAAAAGGAAAAAGAAACACTCAAACTTTAGTGTTTTATATCAGAGGCGATGAGAATGGTGCGATTGTAGGTGTATTTTGAGTAGTTGTACAAATACGAGTTTTACTCTGATAAGGTAGTAATTTCTTTTCTGGTCCCAGAAGGGGAAAAACAGTTGCCATGTTGATGTGCTTCTCTTCACTTTTTTAGAGTGACAGTGCTACCTAGTGCTCAGTTAGGGTAAAGGCAGCTATCCGCACGGACACTGTATTCAAAATTGCTGAATTTGTCTTTAGTTTAAAGAGGTATTGGTGGAAATGACAAGCACACGTGGAGGAGCGCACCCAGAATGTGGGTGCTCTTGCAGATGAGCAGCATGGCTCTCGGTGTGCCATGGCGCATGAGGTGTGTAGGGCTGGCGTGGCGACCTGTGTGGTCTTCCTGCCTGTAAAAATACCTTCAGCTGTTGCAGAAGCTGTGGGAGAAAACATGGGCAGTCCTGCTCTGTCCGTGGGAAGAGAAGAGCAGCTTCGTCATGAGCCTGTCCGGTTCGGCCCTGCTGTAGAGTGGTGTGAGAGCTACAGATGCCCATCTCAGTGACAGAAGATCCTTTCTTCTCATCTCATCTTGCATAAGGAGATGGAAAGCTGAGCGCTTCTAAAGTCAAAGGTGGCAGAAAAGCAGGAAGGAGGGACAGGAGGTGGAAGAGATCAGTTGCAACAGCTGAGGATAAAATAAATACATTCTGTCCCAGCCTCTATGCCTGTTGGTAGTGGCTAGGAAGTGTTGCTCCCAGCAAAGATGCTTTAGGTGTCAGGAGGCTGCAAGGATAATAAAAATGTGTCTGCATTTATTGACGGGAGGGAAGAATAAACAGAATCCCATCTTTCTTTCAGAAAGTGCCTGCCGTGCTGCTGTTCGACTTGTTGCAGAGCAGGTTGGATCACACACTTGGAGGTGATGTTGGCTAGGAGAGTTTATACTTCATTTTTGCAGAGACCCTTTTTTAGCAGCTTCGTATGAACTGCAACTCCTAATCCCAAACTCACCGATGAACTGAATGTGCGGTCTATTAGGTAGTCCATTTACTTCAGTGAAAGAAATTAAGTAAAGGAGGAAACTTTTATTTCCCATGTGTCTCCTATAATTGAAATGAGTGCTTGCTCCAGTCTCACTCCTACCTGCTTGGTTTCCATCTCCCAGTGCTCTGTTATCTCCCTTTTAACTTCTTCCTCTCTGTGTAACCTCTGACAGTTTTGGTGTCAAAGATGTTTGTTTTCTGCAAGCGATCTCTTTCTTCCTACTCATGGATGTCCTGCTGTTTGTCTCAAGGTTCTTTGTTTTGCAGTGAAGTTGAGTTTATTGTGCTGCTATTATCATGTAGGCTATTTCAATATTATTTTCACTGATATTGTACAAGCATAGATTTAATTAGAGAACATGTGTAAAGGAGAAATTTGAGGGCAGTGTAGGTCTGCAAGCCTAAAGAAATGTCTGCAGAGGGCATGGTCCTTTTATGATATTCATGTTTTAGTCACTGGTAATAGTTCAGTTGCAGAAAAAGCTACAGCTGATGATTACTTTTTTTTTAAGTTGTTGAATTAAATAGTATGTTTTTAAACAGTTTGTAGGCAAACTCTCAATCAAAAGCATGAGTGATGATGAAATACTGGTTTTGTTGCATTTTCCATTCAACACAAGATCTGCATTTTCCCGTGGCAGTGCCTTAGGTAACAGAAAAAGGAGATAATCAAGATCAGTATGAGCTCTGTGCTGCCTAAATCCTTTCCATACAAAATATTCCTCCTCAGCCCAAACCAGTTTTTTATTTTTAATGCTGGGAATATGTCAGAATGTAATCTCTGTTCTCCAGAGTTAGATGGGAACATGCCCAGAATACCTCTGATCTCAGGTTGGTCTCGGAAAGTGCTTTATGGTAGATCTGTACACCTGAATCTGTAAAGTAGCCAGTCATTTGAAATCCCTTGGAAATTTTTGTATGTATTGTCAATCCTTTACACCTGAGTGGATCTGGGAAGGGTTTTTCATCCTCTGGTGACTGTCTGACTAGGTCAACTTAAAAAGATGATGTGAATGAAGTTGTTTTCTCAGAGCTGTGACGTTTGGGAGGGTTGTGGTGTTTCAGTTTAGGGATTCATGATAGAAGGAGATTCTGGTGGAGCACAGTGTGGCAACAGGGAAATCTCCTGCGGAGGAAGTCTGAGTGTCCTCCTGTTAAATGCTCGGTAGAACCAGCCCGTCTCCAGAGGCAGTGCTGCATGGCCAGTTGTTCTGTGCCTCCCCCGACTGGCCTTTCAAAATCAGTACGTTATGGAATAGTACTAAATTCAGATCAAATTCCTAATGAGGTATGAAACTTTGGGAAAGATAGACTCATATTTTTGTCATTATAACAGAGGTCATAAGACTAAGAATTACGTTAGTATTACACATTCTTTGAAAATGAGAGAACAGCTGTCATTAGTACTATGTGAAGACCTGTCTGATGCTTTTAGCTTCTTTATGATACTACCTTAGGTCTAAAACCAACACACTGAATTACTTTTTCAGAAACATGTATTGCGTTTACATGGCAATGTTTTGGTAGCGGGGTTGTTACAGGGGTGGCTTCTGTGAGAAGCTGCCAGAAGCTTCCCCCATGTCCGATAAAGCCAAGGCCAGCCGGCTCCGAGACGGACCCACCGCTGGCCAAGGCCGGCCCATCGGCGATAGTGGCAGCGCCTCTGGGATTACAGATTTAAGAAGGGAAAAAAAGTTGCTGGGGCACAGAAACTGCAGCCAGAGAGAGGAGTGAGAACATGTGGGTGAACCAACCGTGCAGACCCCCAGGTCAGTGCAGAAGGAGGGCAGGAGGTGCTCCAGGCGCCGGAGCAGAGATTCCCCTGCAGCCCGTGGGGAAGACCACGGTGAGGCAGGCTGTCCCCCTGCAGCCCAGGGAGGTCCACGGGGGAGCAGATCTCCACCTGCAGCCTGGGGAGAGAGGACCCCACACCGGAGCAGGGGGATGCCCAAGGGAGGCTGTGACCCCGTGGGAAGCCCGCGCTGGAGCAGGCTCCTGGCAGGACCTGTGGCCCTGTAGAGAGAGGAGCCCAGGCTGGAGCAGGTTTTCTGGCAGGACTTGTAACCTCGCGGGGGACCCACGTTGGAGCAGTCTGTGCCTGAAGGACTGCAGCCCATGGAAGGGACCCACACTGGAGCAGTTCATGAGGAACTGCAGCCCATGGGAAGGACTCACATTGGAGAAGTTCGTGGAGAACTCTCCCATGGTAGGGACCCAAAACCGGAGCAGGGGACGAGTGAGGAGTCCTCCCGCTGAGGAGGAAGGAGCAGCAGAGACAACGTGTGATGAACTGACCACAACCCCCATTCCCTGTCCCTCTGTGCTGCTGGGGGCAGGGGGGTAGGTAGAGAATTCAAGAGTGAAGCTGTGCCTGGGAAGAAGGAAGGGGTGGGGGGAAGATGTTTTTAAGATCTCGTTTTATTCCTCGTTATCATACTCTGATTTGGTTGGCAAGAAATTAATTTCCCTGAGTTGAGTCTGTTTTGCCCATGATGGTAATTGGTGAGTGATCTCTCCCTGCCCTTATCTCGACCTGTGAGCCCTTTGTTATATTTTCTCTCCCCTGTCCAGCTGAAGAGGGGGAGTGATAGAGCGGCTTTGGTGGGCACCTGGCATTCAGCCAGAGTCAAGCCATCACAAAATGCCATTAATCTGCGGTGCTCACTGTATCTGAACATTCACTGAAAGAAGTATTTAATAGAGATTTGAACATTGTTTGTCTCTAACAAATAGTTATGCATTTAGTAGGACGTTACTCAAGCCTTAAAGTACAAACCAGAAGTCATCTAGATTTTGTAAGGAAAAAAAACCAAACAACTTACCCCCAATAGGATGCAAGATATTTGTGTTGTGATACTCGCCTGTCAGCCATAGGACTAGCTGTTAAGGACTTGAACTTGGAACAGGTCACTGGCGTGGTCCCCTATAGCAATCCTTGTGGTATTTGTGGAAATGTGGTGTTGCAGGAGGGCTAGTACTTCTCAGGAAGGACTGGTATTTTTGCAGAGACTTCCTGTAGGTCCATTTGGCTTTGTTGGTTCAAATGATGGACAAAACCTTTTCCAAGCAAACTAGAATTTTGTAAATCTTGCCCATATGAACCATTGTTAAGCAGAAATATTTTCTTCAGGATTAAAAATTGTTGTGCTTCCTACTAACTGTCACACACTGAGGATTGATTTTTTTATATTTTTTTTTTTCCCTCTCAGTTCTGTATTTTTTCTCACCTTACTTTGGTGGTGATCTTCCCAGCCTCTTGCTGTTATAGTGAGCTGTTGCTTCAAGGCTTCTTGTATGGTGATTTGTAGGAGAGACATCTGTAATTTCATGCTTCACATAGAAGTTTTAGCAGCCGTTGAGGTTGACAGTCCAAAAATAAGACTTAACTGCTTCCTTTAAAATCATGTAGTTTCTCTTCTCGATATTAGATATTAAGTAAAATAAACCCTCATCTCTGAACATGTAGTAATTTCAGATAAATGTTATTAACTTCAAAAGTAAACAAAGTCAGTAGATAAAAATATACAAATATTAGATTAGTTACATAGAGAATCATGCAAGAAGAGCTTTTGTTCAGTGAAACTTCTGTTTAACTTGTTATAACATTTTCTCCAGTAGTTAGGCAATAGGAAAAGATATCACTAAAGTTTAAATCTATCCTGATGTACAGTATTGTGTCAGAAATACAAGTTAGATATATTGTGGGGAAACAAAAATAATGCTGAAAACATTATAGGTAAGCATCTGCAAATAGCTAATGCAGCACTTCAGGTTTACTTTAAAAGTGAAACATGAACGCTTGCACAGGTATGGGTTTTTACATTAATGAAATACATTAGACAGTGGTACCAATAATTTTGCAAACTTATTAGAGCATTCTTTACAAGTAATGGCTAATACAGTGGATAGTCTGATTGGTGAAAGAACATGATTAAAAATAACAGTTTTCTAGGAGGTTATTTCAAGTAGTGAATGTGCGAGCACTCAAACTATCCGAGAATGTTATGGATGCTAGAAATACTGGGTGTTATCACTGAAAAAAATGGCTGCCAAATTATTCAAAAAAGGTGAAAAAATTTAAGTGTGTTTAAATTAGCAAGGGAGCATGATTAAGATATGCAAAATTAATTAATTTTGTATGTATTTTCCTAGCATGTGTATCTGGAATCAACAAAAGCAGAAGCTGGTGAAGTAAATATTTAAGATAATGCCTTGAACAACATTTTGAGCCAAGAAAATTCCACAGGTTACACAAAAAAATGTGTTTTCTTCAGACTATTGCTGTTAACATCATCTAAATGCAGGATCAGCTCTAAACTGCATGTCATCCCAAATTCAAGGAGACAGAAATAATCCAATAGGATGAGTATGCAGTTATTTTACTTCAGGTTTCCACTGAAATGGAACACTAGTTGTATGCCCAGCTGATAACCTGTCTGCTCAGGGTGGGATAGCAGCAGCTCAGGACCTACACACTCTGGCAAAACTGTACCTACTTGTTCTGTGCCTGACAGCAAATGTTGTTAAGCATAAAAATCAGGGTTTAAATAGTAATGCAAGTAAGTAAATATTGTCCCAAAATCAGAACATAAAGTTTCAAGAGATCTTTGTTAGCAGGATGAATAATGTTCATATTTGCAAGTCATGATAGATGAGGATTTGTTTGAAAACACAATGTAGAAAACAATTTATGTTGAGATATTAAAAATCTTTGTCAGCAAAGATAGTTATGGTGGTATTTCAGGCCATGGTGGTCATATCATTTAAGTAACTTACCTTAGTAATTGTCTTTTTTCTTGTTAAAACAAACCAGAACTTTTTTTTATACCTGAATAAGATATATATACCTAATATACCTAAACAAACATAAAGTGATTCTGCGTCATTTTCACTACCATAGTTTCAGTGCAGTGGAGGCTTAGAATTTGTATTAAAACAGTTTGCATTAAAATTTTTCAGACAGTTTCCAACTGGAGAAGTTTTGTTTGTGTGGTGTTAGTTTATCCTTTTGTTTTGCAGTCCTTAATTTGCTCTCCTGTTAAAGCATAGGCAGATGTGTAACTGCAGTACCTGAAAAGCCCCTGATACTAAAAGTTTACTGCCTTACCCCTGGGCTATGTAATGGGTAGTGTTTAAGCAGTTCAGCAAAAGATCAGATGGGTCAGGCTGGCTTTTTGTTTCCACAGTTGTCTGTATTGAGAAGTGAAATTAAATCTGATAAAGATGCTTTTCAATAGACTTACCCAAGAATTGATGCCATGTTGCCAAAGCAATTGAGTATTAAAAATAAAATATGTTTAGTGTTTTGATGGTTTTTTTTCCCCCTTTGGAAAATAAGGCAATAATACAGCATAAGAACAGGCTGTGCCATAATACCCAAATGAGTCAGTCAATAAACTTAATTAATTCATATGAAAGTATAAATAAGTTGTCTATAATAATATTTAGATACTTTGCCTACTTTCACTAATAAGTCTGCACTATACCAGAATGTCTTTCTCTAGTCAATTTTTTATATGCTAATTACCGAGCAGCTTAATAATTTGTCATTATGGGTGTATAAACTGCAAAATCACATTTTGCATTTGTGCATCTCAAGAATATTAATGCAGTAATAGCTTAATTCTTGTATAAAAAGTCACTAAATGCAATTTCTCTTCAACTGATCACAACAGGGGTCTGGAGCATAAAGCATTGGGAGAATCTCCTGTGATATTTGAGTGAGACCTGACATTGTTGTGAGGATCAGTGGCCAGCAGGAGGGCTGGAGATGGTTCAGGAGAGGGGAGAGAAGCAGGTGTCAGCAGGACATGCAGGGTATAGCTGAAGGAATGAATCCCTGGGTTCTTTTCCAGCTCCTCTTGTCCAACTGTGCTCCGAAATACTCGTCCTTTCAGTGACTCAAAGAGGTTTTTCTCAGAAGTGTCGAGTTCTTTGAAAGGAACAGATCTACTTCTCTTTTTTTTTAGTTGCAGTTCAGATGGGTTTTTTCCAACTCTTACAAGTCTCTTGTTTCTAAATCTTGTTTAATGGCTGTGATTAATTCTTAGTCTTCAAAACTGAGACCTTAGTGATAGGACTTAGTCCTTAGTTCTTTTCTAGGCAGAAAAGTTGTGTCAAGAGAATGTGTATTAGATCTAGTTCTATAAATCATAATAAAGTGACATCACTGAAAGAGGAGAACACAAACTTCAGCACCTCCTTCACCCACTCTAACAGATAACCTCCAGGAGAACCGAGCTTTGTCCAGGGTCTTTCATTGGCGCTTTCTGCACCGTGATTGTATTCTCATTGGTAAAATGTGCGTAACCTTGTCAAAAGCTTTCTGGGTAAAAGACCAAAAATCATCTGCCAAGTGTTTTCTTATTTTAAAGCTAAATCCCATTCCTACCAGCTCAGAAACTAAGAAGTTGCAGTGTCTTAGCTAAACCTTTCCATCGTAGCAGCTTTCCAAAAACCATACAGTGCAAATTAACCCACTGATGCTTATCAGGTTTGCTGGATCCTCTAGTTTTTCCACAGCTTTCACTTTGAAATCACAGGAGTGAAGGAAGTATTAAACTTCTGATTTTCCTGGTGAGAGGGAAGTTTCCTGTCACTTACAAAAAGGTGCAAGGTAGCTACTTCCAAAATTAATTACTTCAAGATCACAGATAGAGAAGTTACAGGAAGAGCCTAGAGCTGAATTGTCAGCCTTAGATACAAAGAAGTATGACTATTGGGTGCCATGGCTCTTGTTAAATAAGCATCTTATCAATGTGAGTCTTACCTGTTCAAAAAAGATATAAGTAGGCAATTTTAATAGCAAATTTTTTCTAGGCGTTTGATACCTTGCTTAAAATGCTGTATTACATTGAATGAACAGGGAACACATTAGTTGGATTAAAAATGCTTTCACTGAGAGATCTCAAAGTATGTCACCCTTACTGTATCGACGAGTGGGGTTCTATGTGGTTTCCCAGGGAATAGTTTCTTATCTACAGATATGTGATACTTTAATAGTCCAGATGATGATACAGAGTTTTTGCAGGTGAAGTTTAAAATCCTGGAGACTGACCATCAGAGTGCTGGAGTCATCCAAATGTGGGGGGTGCTGCTGAGTTCCAGGCAAGATGTAGGAGCAGAGGATTATGTTACTGATCCATCAGGAGGTTATAATGAAATCTAGAAAAGTTTTAAGGTGCCTACATACATACATATATGTGTGTGTATATATATAAATATATATAAAGCCCAGTACAAAACTGCATTGGCTTTATGTAGAAACTTATGCACAGAAAAGAAGAACGTTAGTAATTCTTTAATTCTGCATCCAAAGCCGTTAGAACAATTGGAAACTGGAAGCTGAATCGGAACAATTCTATCTTGAATGTGCTGTAGCATGGGCCATTAAACATCGAAAACTTGCTGTAAGATACTGGAATCATTAAAACTACAACTGAAGCCTTTGGAAGATCTGTTTTAATGTAGTTACTGTGAAATCTCTGTGGCCTGCGTTGACAGGCAGTGGGGTGACAGAATCGTAGTATTTCCATCCTGAATATTCTGTGACACTGAATACTTGTTGCATGTTCTCATTGATTGTTGGGTGTGTACCTACTTAATGTGTAAAACTTCATCTTCTCAAATTTCCTAAGTGTCTTTTTGAAAAATACGCTACTGTAACTAAAGTGATAACTCAAAGCATCAACTTGAATCTTCGTAAGCCTGATAACTTCCCATTACCAAGGTCACAGGACTGCTCTCTGGGGTCGTTTTGGCATTGCCTGGACTTCCTGCTGCAGCAGGGAGCAAGGACATGAGTTCTCCAAAGCCCTGGCTGAGGTGTGCTATAGTTTTGGAGACCTCAATACTACATAGGGGGTTTTTGGTAGTTACAGCATTGTGAAGTGCTGCACTCATGCTATGGGAAGCACGTATCAGATGGACTTGTCTGGGTAGATGTGTGTTGCGTGGTTTCCCATTACCAGGAGGACTTGGAAGTGGTGACCTAAGCCATCTCATCGGGGTTGTGTGGTGGTTAGTCTGTCAAAAGCTAGCCACTTGTTTTTGTTAAAACAATGTGAGGATATGTGGTCTAGAGATCGAAACCTACCACTTCTTTTTCCTGTTTCTGTCCTGTTTAACCTGTGGAAAGCCCTGATTCTTTAATGTACCTCAGGTGAATGACTCCAGGTGCTTGTGTGTGAAGTTGAGCTCTGGCCAGTTGAATGTTTCTTGCTCAGTTGGTGGGAGTTTGGCTGCAGGGTTTGGTTTATCTGTATGGATTGAATTGAAGAGCTGTCGCCTTTGCTTAGCAAGTGATGGTCTGGGTTTTCCAGTTGGCATAGTTACTTAATGCACCAGCTCAAACACCTTCAGCTGGGTCCCTGACTGCAGTCTCAGAAGTCTCTTTCCATTCTTTGGACACCAATAAGAGAAAAGAAACTATGTGTACGGAGAAAAGAAATATGGCAAAATTTCAATTGGTTTGGTGCAAAATGAGGTGGTTTTTAAGTGGAACTTTAAGTGAATATTAAAAAGATGTTTTGGCTTTTTGTCTCTGCAGAGTTTACAGATGCTTCCTCAACAACGGAAAGCCATAGCAAAATTTAAGGAGCCAGCACATGCTTTAGCATTTCAACAGAAATTCCACAGGTAAATAATAAAGCGCTGCTGCTGCCTCGGTTCCTTACTTCCCTTCAAAAGATTAAATCGGTCTCCTCTGCTCAATGTTTCTCTTAATCCAATCAAGCATCTGTTTATTAGTGACCTTCCTAGAACCTCTTTGTCTGTTCTCCACCCCTAGAATCAGTTTGAGTACCAGGTTTAAATTTCTTTTAATTTTAACAGGCACATGATAGATCTGTCCCACATAAACGTGGCACTGATAGTTGAGTGATGTCTGCTGAGAGAAACCCTGACACTAACAGAAGCGTACTGTGGAGCTACATGAGGCACAGTGGCCAAACCATCGGGTTGTGAAACCTTTCAGCTTAGTCTTTAATGCTATGTTGAACTACAGAAAGCGGCAAGATGTCCTCCAGAAGAGCTGAACTTGAGAGGATCTGCAAAGGTGGAATTTCTGTTCGATTTGTTCATGTTCTCTTGTAACCACGTGGAACTACAGATTTTTTTTCAAAATGCTTTCAATGCATGTAGACACTGTTCTTCAAGACCCTCCTGTGTGACCACAGTGACTTGAGAGAGAACGTTTACATCGAAAGATTTAAAAACTTTCTTCATAGCAAAGAATATTTGATAATGGTTGCTCTTATCTTCAGTATGAGGTATTTGAATGAAAACTCACTTTTCTAAACAAAACACATTAGTTACGTTGTATATATGAGAGCACAGAAGGTATTCTTGCGTAGATTTACACGTGGTCTACTTCACTGAATAGCAGTATGCTGAGGAGCTTTGGAGGTGACACTGGAAAAATTGTAGTTTCGGTCTTTGTAAATAAGTCTGTCTTTGCATTTTTCTATTCCAACACAGACTTCCATTTTCTCCTTCCAACTTCACTTATTCCATAAAACCCTATGTAGGAATAACACTGCTGTATTTTCCCTTGGTTTTTAAAAACAAGGATCTTTGCCCTTCAGTAGCATTGTGGGGTAGTGAACTCCAAGTTGTAACTAGGTTGTTTTAAATGACGTTGCCAGATACAAGGAAAAAGAAATATTTGGTGGCTCACTTCAAAAACGTTACACAGGAAGAGTGGCGCATTCCTAATAGCTCTTTTGGGATAGCGTTTCATGATTGCCTTATGCTTTATTTTGATTAGGTTTTTTCCTTTGAGATTTATTTTGTGACTAATGCTGAACCATAAGAAACCCGTAACTGAAAGGACTTGGTTTGATGTGGTGTTCCCGATAAATACAGGACTATAAGGACATTGTGAATCTGCTGGTGAACGTGGCAGTTCCCAAAAATTACGTGCAAATATTAAGGAGCTTATATTTTATTCAAAGTAAAATCCGTAATATTTCCTTTTGGTTAGAACCATCTAGATGGTGTTGCCAAAGGAACAATTTTTTCAGTTACTTCTGAATAAACTTATTAAAATGTCATCTTTATATTGGATTCCAGTTTTTATGAACATTTCCTTAGTTTTTAGACTGTGAGCTTTTGCTTCATCCTTTATTTTAGGAATACTCTTAAGCACTCCACCTACTGTTTGAATGGGGGGACTTACAGAAACCTTACAGGTTTGTTAGCTGAGTGACCGCAGAAGAGCACTATTGGTATGTAATGAAACAGCTGCAAATGGGGTCCAAAATAGCCATGACAAGCATGGAAGGATGAACTAAGCAAGTTTATAGTACCGTAGATTTTTTTTTTATTATTATTATTATTTTTTAAAATTTAATGGTAACCAAGTCACAAAGACCTGATTGGCTTTCTTACAGTTTTGGTCCAGATTTTCAATTATGAAAAAGTTACTAAAAATAATGATTGAATAATAAATACTGTCAGAAGTCTTCTAGGTAAAACTGCTCTTTGCTCATTGAAATAATACAGAATAGTGTGGTACTTTGGAAATACTACGCTGGGAAAAAAATTGAAAGTATACTCTAAGCCCATTTACAACTTAGTAATGAGACACAGTAACTTCATGAGAATTTCTGCATGGAAGTGAGTTTTACCCCCATCTGTGTAGTTCCTCATTTATGCATAATACTACTAACATCCAGCACAGTTACTATACATAAAGTACTATTAGTGCTTCAGGGTAGACCCAAGCCAAGGACAGAGAATGAGCTGCAGGTAGGAGGTGCCTGGTGGGAGCCGACCCTGAAGACTCATGCGAGGTGATCTGTCCCGTGCTGTTTAATTCTCACACTGTGAGCACTAGGACCCCTACGCTGCCTCCTCAGGTTATGTAATTTTTATTTTTAAGATATAAATGCTTATCTTTAAAACAAGTCATTAAACAGTTATTCATCCCACTGTTAGGGAGCAGCTTCTCTTTAATGAGAAGGATGGGAAGACATCTCGGAGTGGAGTGATAATAGTGCGTGTCTGGAAATCTGGGTTAGAGACAAACACCAGACAGGCCAGCAGCTGAGTTCAGCAGTAGGAACATCTGCAGTTGATCAGCTGTCCTGTCAGAAGCAAACGTTATTGGGGTTAGAGGGTTTCTTGGAGCCTAAGAATATGGGTTTGATTCAAAAGTCAAAGAAGTTTGTAGAAACGCTCCTGCTTTGGGTTTTGAATCCATCCCAAAGAGGCTGAGGTTCAGCCAACTTAAGTTTTAAGAATTTTTATTCAGTTGGGTTTTTTAAAAAAAAAAATTTTGAGACAAATATGTGGCTTTGGAATAAAGACATGAAATTGCCTCAGATCTATTTAAATGTAGGAGGCAACGTAAGCAATGCCTGTTTAATGACTAGATGCATCCTCTTTAAAGGTGGTTGCAGTAGATTGTTGCTTGTGCATAGACAGAGTATGGGCAGATTGCTGGTGGTGATTTTAGTTGATTATTGCAGTACCTGGCTATCTTACTTTATGTAAACATACTATATGTATGTATGTCTATATGCATTTTATTATACACATACATACATACTCACGCCCTGTGTTGTTACCATCTCTCTCTAACATCTTAAAAAACTCAGTAGCAGAAGTAGCAATTAGGTGAGTCATTTGTTAAAATGTTTGTGTTTCGTTAGTTCTCAAATCCTAACTTACAAGTGAATCTCTTGGCAATGATCAGTTTGGGTGATACAGCTCTTTTAGATCTATTTGTTGTCTCCTCCCAAAAAAACCCAAAGGAAGTAGAGGTAAAGCTAGACGGACGTGTTCTTGCCATGTTCTCTTTCAGCACATAGTTAAATCCAAGCATCTTAAGTTTCTTGGAAGATCTGTTGCAACCATTATCTTGTTCTTTCTTTATCATGCGTTCAAAATACAATGCAAAATGCAGAAGAAAAAAATTAATGTAGTATGTAAATATTGACCTTTTAAAATTAAAATGTTACTCAGAGTGCTTACAGTCAACCACATCTTAGCTATTTGTTAGTTTTTTGTGTCGTCTTATCTAAGTTTAATGGATACAGTTCCATAAATGTTGATGTGTTTTTGTGTATATCTTCAAATTTTTATAAAGATGCTAGTAAGTCAATACATATATCCTGATCTGTGTATTATTTGTTCACAGTTTTTATTAGCATAGTTTTATAATTATTTTAATAGGCAACTCCAGTAGGTGATTATATGGAGCCAGCTTTTTTTTTTTTTCAAATTATTTTGTTTTCATCTTGTAGCACTGGAGAATTCACTTTATAACTAATCATATTTTGCTTTGACTAAAAGATTGGATTGGCCATATGATCTGTGGTATTTTAGTAGAATGTTCTACTTTTTTTTTTATTTGAAAAAAATATTTCTGTCCTTCAACTTTTGAGGGGAAATACAGTGCACTGTCAGACCAAGGCATGGGGTTTCTAAGGTTTGTTCCATTGTGCTGTACAAGTACAAATTAGGTCTGTCATGTAATATTGTTCTCAAAAGTTTGGGATATTTTGGTTTTACACGTAATTCAAGTTGGTCATGTAACACGTTGGTTCATCACAATGTTAGCAACTGATGTGGCACATATACTGTATGAGGGAACAGTGTGCAGTGTTGGAAAAGCTCGGTGTCGTTGCTGCTAAGCAGGAGGAGGACAGGTCCGTAGCATCTTCATAGCTGGAGCTGCTGCCATGCAAATGTTTATCTCGAAGTAGTGGTAGAGAATAAATTTAGACAGCGATATTTTCTTGGCCCACGTACATCTCCAATATGACTTCGAGAAAGAAGAGTAAATACTGGCACCCCCTCTGTAAAGTATCTTCAGATATCAAGTTTATTCCTCAGTTTAAATCTGAAGATTCACTTCAGATTTCCAAATTTCTGTAAAAAAGTCCTTCTCACCATTAAAATGCCAAGCAGACTGAGTGTTTTAGTTCTTTGATGTTAGGTTTCCACTGCAAGGATATAGATGAGAGATTTTTTTTATTTTTTTTTTTTTTTTAATAAAACCGTAGGTTATTTCAGAATAACCTTGAGGGTCTTCATCGTTTTTTCTTAACATTAGCTACTTGGAATAAGAAAAAACCTTTTACTGGGTGCTGAATTTTTTATACTTTTTTAAACATAGTATCTTTTCTCTGTTTAGCTTGAAGTAGTGCAGTTCTCCTGGAAGCTGCTGTAGGCGCTTCCTATCCTTGCACACAGTAACTGCGTGTCTGTATGTGTGTGTGGGTGCGTTGCCCTCATAGCTGGGGTGGGAGGGTGGGCGGGAGGGTGCGGGGTTTCATTTCTTGGGGGTTTTTTGCCTGGTTTTTTGTCTAACTTGGGAGATATCCTAGATTTGTTCTCTGGTGTAGTATTGTGTTGTTCTTGTCCTTTGCGCAGTACTGTGTTTATGTGGGTCGTGATACTCAAAGGTAGAAATCTGGGTTTACCTGTTCACTGTCAAAAGGCATTTTTGTTCAGAGACACAAACCCTTTTTTAAATTATTTTTCGTGCTTTTATTTTTTTTGGCAGCAGGTTGGATGGGAAATTAAATATGAAGGAAACAAATACTGAAAAGGTTGCAGAAAGTTAGCTATATTATAAAGGTCATTTAGGGTAACATAGGGGTTTTGTTTCAATGTTACCTTAAATCGTGCCTTAACCTCTAATTAATTTATAAACGTAATACTTGAAAGTATTTTATCTTCAATTAGTATTAAATCCTAAGGATTTTATGTAAGGTTTTTTTGTAACCTGATTTTTAATCATGGAGATGACTTATTATCCACATGAGCACAGGGTCTTGTGTACAAAAACACTGATTCATATTGGATCCTTGCGTATACCAACTTCTGGTATAATATGGTTGGGAAGGATCATTTTGTTCTTTATAATGCTGCTTTTCGCAGGGTTGGGGTTTTTTATTTAAAAAAAAACAACAAACAACAAACCACCTCCATTTTCTACTTCTCTGCTTATTTTGATGGAAAGTATGGTCTTTATTGCACTAAAGAAAACCTCAAGGGGAAAGTTAACCTCACTGGGTCTCTTAGGTGCCTGTGTTGCTTTCTCACTTCTTGGTTGGATGCACTGATTTTTCTAACTAACTGGAAATGGGCTTTATATATACACTGTTTTTCAACAGGTTACACTGCTTTTACTTAATGTAACAGCACTCGGGTTAAGCGATTTTTACCATCTAAATAATTTTAAACAATATTACAGATTAAGAATATTTTTGTAAAAGAACCTGTGTACATTTAAATGTAGGTGTATTGCAATGTTGTGTGTAGTCACTTGGAAGATCACAATTCAAAACACAGCTGTATTAATGTTATGTTCATTCAGTGGTTCAGGATTTTCTTTGTATGCATCTAATGGCTTTTAATATGCATTGTATTTTTTCCTAGTGTCTGGCAGGCTGACTTTGGAACCATAAACTTTTATTTCTATTTATATAATAACAAAACCATTTTTTGCAGGATTTCTTTTTCAGACAGTGAAACGTCTTTCAATGGTTTAACTTCTAATTAATACACATTTTCACTTGCAGATACAGCACAGACAAGACACTAACATTCATTTATTCACAGCTGATGTTCCATACCATTGCATACAATTTTTATTCACACACAGTGCCCTTAGAGTAAGTCAACTTGCTTTTTTTCCTGTGGTACCCTTTTCTTCTACCCTGTGCTTTGCCTTATTTCCATCTCATTTGCTCCCAGTTTTCCATTCCCACAAGGATTTTTGTGTCCTTGTTATGTTTCTGCTCTTTTCACTCCCTGTTGCTCTCTCCAGACCTCCTCCTATCTGAGTGCCTTGCATCCAATCTTTCGCTCTATTTTCTGTTCTTATAGCTCTTTTGAGGATACCTGAAGCCTAGATCTCCCACTCTGAAAGCACATCATACTGTACTTCTCTTTGCAGACTTTGATATGTAAAGTTGAGCTTCCTTTTACAGGTGTCACAACTTAGGACACGCTGCCCATCCCAAAGCACTGGAGAAGCATCGCTTAACGGTTTTGCTTTGCAGTTTTATCCACATTGGAGAGTTAAAACATTTTGCGTACATGTTCTAGCATTTGTGGCAAGCCAGGCGAAACAGGATTAACAACTCTTTTATCCTTTTCACTTTTTCAGGAGTTCTGTTCTTGAATTCAGTGATAGTAATAGCACTTTTTTTTACTGCCACGTAGAAATATGAACACTGTCGACACAATTCTACCTCCTATTACTATTACTGAATGTGATCCTTCCTAACCTGTAAAGTCTTAAACGCTGTATATATTTGGGTGTTTTGAGAATCACTTCAAATGTATTGCTTTAATCTGGATTACGGAGTTCGTTTATTAGCGGTTCAGGATAAATTCAACAGCCGACTGTATCATACTGACTCCACTGGGAGTTCATCTACCTCATGTTTTCTGCAGCATCATCTTCACAAGGTGTTTACTACTAATTTTTTGAATGTAATACTGAACTATACCAAACCCTCCGCTCGCATAAGAGATCTTTCTGTCCTACCTATTTAAGTGAATGTAAAAATGGAAACACAAAGACAATCTCATGTACAAAATTTTTTTACGTGTAATTCCATGTTTAAAATGTCAGCATGTAAATATATTTATTGTACCTAAAATATGTCAATAAAACTTGATCTTTATCATATTTCCTCTGTTGTTGCTTGATGGACAACTTGAACTTCAAACTTGTCAGAAAAAGCTTCACATACCGTATTCTTCTACCATTTTTGTTACGGTAGCATCTCTGGGCCCCTACTTTTACATCAGCATCATAGCATGGTGTTCTTTCAGAGATGTGCAAAGGTGCCCCAGGTGGAAAAACCAAGTGACTGAGGATGGGTGATGGTAAAAGGGGCTCGTGCTTGTGTGGCTAGTTCAAAGGGTCTGGAGGCTAACAAGGATCTCATACCATAGGCATAGGAGGAAAGCTTGTAAGTGTAAAAGCTTTTCTGCTTGTTTTCAGTACTGCTAACATGTCTAATAAAAGATCTCTGCTTTCCAATATTGCCTATCTTGGTTTGATGATGCTAAGAGGAGCTCTTGGCAAGCTCAGTATGGTCACCATCAATTATATTCTGAACACAATTATATCAACATAAATGGACGCTAATTCCACTGGCATATTGTGTATCAAGAAAAGAGGTCAGAATCAGCTGCCTTGCACTTTGTAGGGGTTTTTAATAGTTTTTTTTTAAATTATTCACAAAGTTAAATGTAAAAAAACCCCACTTGTCCCTTTATAACTCGCTTGGAAGTGGCTACCTGTGATCCAGCATATACATTTTCAGTGAAACATTACCAGCCGTCTCACATCATTACTGGGGGTAGATCTCAAGAGAACATTGTTACCGGGGGGCAGACTAATGATACTGCAAGTTAGTTGTTTCTGCTTGTACCCCGATAGAGGACATATTTAGTGACTAGCAACACAGTGACCTTAGAAAGCTCATCAAGGTAAAAAAAAAAAGCCTCTGATGCAGTGATTTTTATAGTCAGCAATGTAAGAATAACCATCTTTGCTTACAAAGTTCCAACTTAGTTTTCAACCTGTGATTTTGTTTTGAACTAACAGTAGGAGCACGCTGTAAATATCCATCTGACTGCAGCATCACCTCTTCCACATCTCCTCTACAGAAAGCTCCAAGCAGAAGTAAATGACACCAAAACCCCTCAAAACCCAAACCTGATGAGTTATGTCTCCTTGCTTCTTTGTACCTTCTTTCCCTGCCTCTGTCAATCTGCAGTCTTGGGGCACAAATTTGTGTTTTAGTGAAGCTGATGCCCTGCTGAGCATCAGTTCAGCAGTCCACTCTTGCAATAAACTGAATGGATTAACCATTGCACAGCACAGGCAAAAAACCAAGTTCTTTTTGAGAGCACAGGTTAGGTTTGGGCAGACAAGTCTGTGTGGTTTTAAGGAGTTAAAATGTCCTGGTGATGAACTTGTAATTTTGTAAGATTTTGGGATTCATGCAGGGGTGTGCTTTGCGAATTAGAAGGCTGACAACTGCAAAGTGATGGAGGGAATCAATGGGGCTAAAAACAAGTTATTGAAGGGATGGAAAGGGAGTGGCCAAGGGAGATACAAATAAACCTTTAAAATAAAATTTGAAGATGCCTACTGGAGTGCTTCAAAAATTGGTCTTGATTGATCTTCATTAATTTGTAATGATTTGAGCAGGCAGAGTTGGAGTGTGCTCACCAAGCATGTTGGGAGTCGCATGAGGGATGCTCCGATGAGGAGGAGGATGGGAGCATCTTAGAGGAATTGAATGAGCTAGAGAATTAGAAGTGCGATTAAATTTAATCTTGCAAAGTGCAAGAGCACGCACTCTGGTATTAATAAATAAGGATTTTTGCTGTAAAAGTCAGTGAGAAAAGAGAAGGAGCAGTGAATTAATTGCAGAGACCTGATCTACAGATGTGGTGAACTGTGAGAAAAAAGATGACTGCCTTTTTAGGATGGATGGGTCAGGCACTTCCAGAATTGAACTCTTAGCATGCGTATATGTAGTATGAAGATTTAGTGCTGGACTTCAAAATGGCAACACGATCAACCACCCCCCTATTGCCTTAAGTAGAACCTCTCCTGTGAATATTTATTTTAGGGAGCATTTTTGAATAGTTCAGCTATCAAAGATTTTCTCTGCTTTTGCTCTACGTGTTCAGCCTTTCAAAGACCAGGGCTTAAGCTACAGAAAACATAGTTAGATGGGTGGGTTCAATGAGAATTGACTGGTCACACAGTGCCACTGCTCTTTGGCTTCAAATGTCAATTCTGGTAACTGCTGAGTATACATTAAATATTTTCACCCATCCGTGCTGGTCTGAAAAGATCCCGGGGGAAGGTATGCCTTCAACTGGTGAAAAATTAAAGATGCTGGCCAGGGAAAACCGTTCTGTGGAGATGCGGTCGGCATTGGGGGTGCTTTGGAGAGGACTTGGGAGCTGAACATTTCCATTTCTTCTGACCGTAGTCCCGTATTCCACTGATTGTTGGCTAATTAACAACCACTTTTCATTGAATTACTGATGAGGGGATTCTACTTCCATAAGAAGGATTTTAAGACAACAGCAAGCAGATGGACTAAATAGCCCAAGCCGCCTTTTCCAATCCTATTTTCTTGGGTCGCTAACGAATTAGACTGTGTCTTCCGAAACCTAAATATTCCTGCACCGTATCCCACCATCTTTACTTGCAGCAAAGCTAGTAAGAACAGAGGGAGAGGGTTTAGGGAGACTTTTTACTTCATGCATCTATGCAGTGAGTCAGGTGGATGACGCCATGCTCTGCGCCTTCCACAGCCTTAGTTAACGTGGATCCCGCTCTGCAGGGCTTCTGGGCTGGGGAAAAAGGTAAAGAAAAAGGCAGCTGTTCCATTTGTTTTGATAGTGGTCAGTTATGGCAGGGAGGCTGGGGTCTTGAAGCTGCTTTGTCCAAGATGACATCACGGGGATTTATGCATTTTCTCAAGTATGAAGTGTCTAGTGCTGCTCGGAGCAAAATGGTGCTGGGTCAGGCACTCGTGAGTATAGGGTGCTCTCGGGGTAATACTTACGTTAGTAGCGGTGGCTGGTGTCGAGTATTTTGCATGCAGGCAAAATCTAGTTGACGAGCATGATCTAATTGTTAAAAAAATGACACTATCTGAAAACTAGCGCTTTAAGAAGAGTTGATAGCAAATCAAATTACAAGTAACCCTCTGAACGCTTGTCATCTGGATCCTTACTACTTTGTGCTTAGATAGGTCTTTAATAAAACAGGGGCTGCTGTGAATTTGCTCCAGGATCGATTTAAGATTTCTCTGCAGATACTCAGTGGCCCTGATATCTGCCTATTCTTCGTCGCTTCCTATCATTTGCTTTTTCATTATTATTATTATCATTATTGTTATTAACCTTATTATTGAAACTGGGGCTTCTGCAAACAATAGCTGGATGCAAAATCCGGGTCCCAGGGAAATAATTGGGCTTTGGTCGGTGGAGCCCAGGGTAGTTTGAGAACCCCTGCATTGTAAATATGTCCTTTTTTATTTCTAGCCTGGATTTTTGTGTGACAAAACCAGTCCTGGAAGCCAAACCCCATTTAACTGAATGAGGAGGTCATTTCTTTGTATCTTCTCCATCTTAAAGACTGCCACAAACCGTTCTCTCTGGAAAGTGATACTTACAGTTCCTACTGCTATAAACCTTTCACACTGTTTAAAGGTGCTAGCTTACTGGAAAGGGCTTGTTTCCGTTCACTAAGGTCAGGAAAATTCATGGATCGCATCAAAACAGGGAAGATGCGGTTGTTCCCAGGTCTTCCCTGCGTTACTGTTAATCAGCCGTATCCAGAGGGAGGATGCACGTCGCCTTTAATGGGGGTGAGGAGCAGGAGGAATGTAATCATCCCTCATCAGCGAGACCCTCAATCACTGCACTTCAAACAGCTGGGGGTATGTAACCTCATCTTCATTTGAAAATTTTAGTACCTTTTCTCTTAGCCACCTCCGTTTTATGCCTTTTTTTTCCCCTCATAAATTTTTATGATTTTTTTTAAAGGGGAATTTATGGGCAAAATGGCAGAGACCGTGTGAAATGTGGAAGAGCTAAAAGGCTGTCACGGTGGTAAATGAGGCTAAATGGTTCTCTACCACCAGCTGTTTAGAGTTCAGTGATTGAGTCTAACTGACAAGAAATAATTACCCCCTCTCAGAGAGGTGAAATGGGTCCTCACACTGTGAATGCTGCTGATGAAGGGGCTGTCCCGGGAGAAGGCAGGATCCTTTCCAACAGTTTCTATGCCTACATCTTGGTTGCTTAAACCTCTCACGAGCATCTTGCACTCAGGTTTTTCTTGTACGTGGTGATGTCCTTCGGTGACTCAGCGCAGAGCCAAAATATTCCCTGCATTATTGATTAAAACCGGTGAGTGTCTCTTAGCCCTTTTTAATTCAAAGCAAGAGCCCTTGTGTTTCTTATTGCAAAGATGTGCATCAGGATCTAAAAGCACCATTTTTATTTTTTCTTTAAACTTCTTTTCTAATCAATCGCAGGGAACAAATACGATGAGTCCCTTTGTTTGCAGGCTGGAGAGGGTGAATACCTTGACTTCGATTGGGGAAGAAAAGGACTTGCAGTGCTCCACTGTGAAACCTGCACCCTTGCAGGTCATGTTGAAGCCAAATCCTTTTTTTTTGTTGTTTGCTTTTTTTAACACAAACAAAACCCTAAAGATTTTGAACATGCAAGAAACATTAAATGAGGCACAAAATAAGCATGATGGTGATGGCTTAAATGCCACCATGTTTCTCTGGCTTTATTAGTTATGTTACTGCATTGATGAGGGTGCAAATGCTTTGGATACATCAAAACAGATGACTAAATTGATTATTATTACACAAGAGCCTGTCCAGGGTTGTGCTGCGTACTGCCCAAGCAAAACCAGGTACCATCTCAGGTCGGCTCAGGCGGGTGGGAGGATGCTCTGGCCACAGCATGACAATGCTCTGTCACCATCGCTCATCCAGTTTCTTTAGAAGATGATGACCACGGTCACCAGATGGCTGCCGTGAGCCACCATGGTGCAAACAGGGCTTGGTGGAGCCTCAGCAGTGAAGAAACAACTTCGGTGAGTCTCTACATCGGTCTGCGTTTCATTACTCCTCTTTTAGGTGGCTGTTTCTGATGAGACTCTGCATTTTGAGATGAGAATTTCACCCACGATACGGCTGAGGTCCCGTGGGTTGTGAGGGGCCATTTAGCGCGTATGCAGCGCCTCACCGTTTTGGCTTTCTCCCGATGTGAGCTGCTGCCGCCTTAGCTTCTTCCCCCTGGGTTTGGTCTCGGAAGGAGATGGGGTGGGCACCGGTGACAAGGCAGCACGCTAGAGAGCACCAGTGAGAGCCCCTGGCCGACACCGGTGGTCTCCACCACAGGGCGCATCTCCACCGAGCTGGGGGAAGCAGCCACAGCATCATCCGAGCATCCTCTCCCTGCCACGCTGGCGGCGTCTCTCCGTTTCGGCAGGAAAGGAGCCACTCGTTTTTCTTTGCTGGGACCGTGTCTGGGAGCTGCTGCATCCTCACTTTTCCCGCTCCTCCCGTGGGAACGGTTAAGCAAAGCGGGTGGTTTACTGAGCACAGAAATACTTGTTTTATCAAAAGAGTATAAATAAATACCCCCCCAAAGCCTAAAAATATCCCCAAAGAACCCCAAAATCCTACCCACGAAACCAGCCACCCCACCTGTCCTGGTTTCAGCTGGGATAGGGTTAGTTTTCTTCTTAGTAGCTGGAATAGTATTTGGGATTTAGTGTGAGAATAATGTTGATAACACACCGATGTTTTAGTTGTTGCTAAGTAGCACTTATCCCGAGTCAAGGATTTTTCAGTTTCCCATACTCTGCCAGCAAGCAGGTGCACGAGAAGCTGGAAGGGAACATGGCCAGGACAGCTGACCCCAACTAGCCAAAGGGATATTCCGTGCCGGAGAACGTCAGGCTCAGTAGATAAACTGGAGGGGAGTGGGCCGGGATGCTCGGGCATCAGTCAGCAGGTGGTCAGTAATTGCATTGTGCATCACTTGCCTTTTCGTGGGTTTGGTGGGGGTTTTTTTTAGATTGTATTCCTTTTCATTAGAATTATTTTTATATTTTATTATTATTGTTGTTAGTATTACATTTTCTTTTTACTTTAGTTATGAAATCGTTCTTATCTCAACCCACAAGTTTTCCCTTTTTTTTTTTTTTTTTTCAATTCTCCTCCCCATCCCGCTGCGAGCAGGGAGGAGTGACAAGCAGCTGCGTAGCGCCTCGGTGCTGGCTGGGGTTACACCACGACAGTCCTTTTTGGTGCCGAATGTGGGGCCTCTTCAGCAAGTGTCACCTCCTCCTCTGGCAACATTCCCAAATCTTTGCCTTCTGGCCAGTCCATGATCACTTCCAGAATTCCCGGGTGACCGGGGTTTCCTATTCGAGTCTGTTTTGTGATCAGCGCAACCCGCTTACTCCATGTAGCATCAGTTGCGTGCCGTGCAGAAGGGACCTTTCCCTTGAACATCCAGCCCCGCGCCGGCGGTCGGGGTGCTAAGAGGAGCCGTGTTTCAGCACCAACCACTCCCGAGGCACCTCAAACTCCTTCATATGCTGCTAGTATCTCCTCTGCAGTTGGAGCAAGCCTCGGATCCTTGATATCCCCGACTCCAAAACCCCAGGGATCGGCCTCAGGACTCCCCGGGTGCTTTCTGCCAGAGACTCCGGGTAGGGCCATTCTCTCCGACTGAGGTATAGAGCAAATTTTTAACATCTTATCCTGCCCGTGAATGAAAAGACCCAACCAGGAAAGGATTCTGTCTTCCCATCCACCATCAGTGCCTTGCAAGCACACGTTTACGGTCACCAGTGGTTGCCCAGCAGCTCTCCCAGCTTCACGTCTGCTAAAAAATAAACGCTGAGGACGGGACTTTCCCTTTGTGAACCCATGTTGACTGAGCCTGATGATTGCATTATGCCTTAAATGCCTTTCAATAGCGCTCAGTATAATCTTCTCCATAATTTTTCCAGGAACTGAGGTTAGACCAACAGGTTGGTAGTTCCCTAAGTCTTCCCTCATGCCCTTCTTGTAAATGGGAATAACACTGGCTAGCTCCCAGTCAGCAGGGACCTCCCCAGACTCCCAGGACCTTCGGTAGATGATAGAGAGGGCTCCTGCCGTAACATCCACTAGCTCCTTCAGCACTCCGGGATGAATCCCATCAGGTCCCATGGACTTGTGAACATACAGCCGATACAGCAGCTCCTTTACAATGGAGGAGATGAATCAGACCCAGGATTTCCAGCCAAGGGGACTTGGCGGCAGGGTGAGGAGTCAGGTGAAGGCGATGCTCACCCCAGGGATGAGGAGGAGACCTGAGGGAAGGTGAGAGGGAAGGAGAAACCTTCAATGCTGAAGGATGCTCCGGGTGACCAAGCGCTCCAGTGCAGAGACAACCAGAAAGAAATGAGTTTTTCTCCCTCCTGGAAAAAGCAAGTGGTTCAGGGTTTATTCCACTTCAGGCTTTTTCTTTTGTATCCAGCTGCTTCTGTCCTTTCTAAAACCTCCTTTGCACAGCAGGGGAAGGGGTTGGGGTGACAGGAGCCCCCAGCACACAGCCCCAGCCAGGGTTTGAGCCGCGGTGCACCAGGGAGGCTCAGCTGGTGGGGAAACATGGGGCCGTTCTCACCGTACTCCAGACTGTCCTTAAATCCCCATCTCCACGAGCCGTGTTATCAGCACCCTTCTTACAGGCTCCCCCAGGAGCTGCGTTATCAGCACCCACCTTCATACAGGCTCTTGTCCATGGGGCCAAGGTCTTGAAGGTGAGCATTTTGAAACATCAAAGACCTGAAACCAAATGAAAAAATGCTGACATGCTCTATTCGAATCCCCATGGATTTTAAAAGTGCAGAGTGGGCAGCAGAAGGGATGGGAACCTTCTCCATGAAGGTGATATTTAGTTACAAGATATTTGGGTTTGCTTCCTGAATGAAGGTGCAAAGTTATCCATGACAAGAAACATGAAAGCCAAGCTTCACAAAAGTCCTCAGGTTTTGGTTTTTTTTAGGTTGCCTTATGTTGGTGAGTGTTTTAAAGGAGGATGTAGCAGTGTGAGAGCAAACGTCTGCTGCCAGCTCTCTAGAAGGTATTAAGAAAGGTGATTTTTGGCCCTGGTTGCAAGGACTCATGCTGGGCATGATGGTACAAGGGCTTTTCTTCTTCCTCAACCTCGTAAAGTTAAATAATTAGGTCTGGTATATGTCCATCAACCACACCTTTGCCCATCCCCAGGCCAGCAATTCATGATGCAATTCCCACAGGCACAGGGAGAAATTCTTTCCCCAGGACAGCACCTCCGGCTCGCTTCCCGAACCCTCTGCCCTGTTTGTGCTGCCTCTTCTAGCACAGGCGGTGGGATGGGGGGAGCCCCAGCTCACCTGGGAAGGGGTCCTTCCATCCTGAGAAGAGCCTGAACCCACCTCCAATCCATTTTGTGGATTAGAGAACCATTTCAAGTGCTTACCTTCCCCTTCCCCCTCCCGTTTCTACAAGATGTCATAGACCCACATGGAGCAATGGGGTGGGCAGAAGTGATGCCGGGCCACTGGGGAGGAGTGATGCTGAACGTGGTGTTGGTCGTGCTGGAGTTTTGCGTGCTCATGCCAAGCCTAGAGGTGCTGGGAGAGGGGTCTGGGTAAGGGCTGGTGTGCCGAGAGGTGGACGGTGGGTGGACGGTGGGCGGACGGGCTGCCCAGCCAGGCACTGCCAAGCTCGCTGGGGGCTGGCAGCGGGCAGGGAGAGCGAGGTCACATTTCCCACAGGAATATAGTCCTTGTGCCATTATTAGAAACACCCCAGGGAAAGACAAAAAAAAACAAAGAACCCTTTGTTGCAGTTTTAGACCAGCGTTGTTTCCACCAAATGCCCCAGAATATTCTCAGAGAACCAGTTTTAACATGTGATTTTGGAAAGGGCATGAAAAAACCTTAGGTCAGACTGAGCCAGAGATGTAACCAGGCTTGACACCCATTTACAGGAACTAATTACAAGGGTTTGGGGTGGGTTTTTTTTCTTTTTTCTTTTTTTTCCCCTGGCATCCCCAGCAAAGTCTTTAGACAGAAGCATAATGAACAGGCAAGGAAGCAACAAGCTCTGGAAACGCAGCCAGCTGCAGTGTGGGGTGGCAAGGACGATGCTCCTTGCAGGACACATCTCCATGCTGTGGGGTGGCCATGAGCTGGCCACGCTCGTGGTCCATGCCAGGAGCCGAGCAGCTGTGACCTGCAACCAAGCGAAACACCCAGGGAAGGCGGTTACTCGACTCCTGGTGCTGGAGGCGGCAGCGGGCTGGTGCCTGGTGACCTGTGCGTGAGAGGTGACCAGCTGGAGATGCTCATCCAAAGTAACCCTGGAAGAAAACACTCAACTTGGCGAAAAACCCAAAGTGAGTAAAAAGCTAACTCTTGCACCAGGGCATGTGAGCCCAAGTACCCCACACATGCCATGCTGCGATGGCAGGGGAGCTCAAACCCCCCAGCATGGGGACATCCAAACTCAGTCTTGTCCCCTGTGCTGCCCTCGCTGCCCACCGCTGCTGGGCTGCAGCCCATTGCCGGTGTTTGGCACTCTCTGTCACCCTCATTGCTGCGGCTGAAGGAGGCCACAGCAACATTTATATGTCCTCGGTCCTTTTCCTGAGTTTTAGCCTCAGGTGAGAAGGTTCCCCAAGCTCTAGTGTCATCCTTGCTGAGCAAAGCAAGCTGGAGGACTTTGCAAGCTGGGAGCAAAGACTTTGCTGGAGGACTCGGTGGAAACACTGCCCAGATCTCAGCGCTCCTCCAGGTAGGAAACCAAAGTATCACAGAATCACAGAATCATAGAATCATTTAGGTTGGAAAAGGCCTTTAAGATCATTGAGTCCAACCGTAAACCTGACACTGCTAGGTCTGCCACTAAACCATGTCGCTAAGCGCCACATCTACGCGTCTTTCAAATACCTCCAGGGATGGTGATTCAACCACTTCCCTGGGCAGCCTGTTCCAATGTTTGACAACCCTTTCAGTGAGGAATTTTTTCCTAATATCCAATCTAAACCTCCCCTGGCACAACTTGAGGCCATGTCCTCTCATCCTTACTTGCTACTTGGGAGAAGAGACTGATCCCCACCTCGCTACGGCCTCCTCTCAGGTAGTTGTAGAGAGCGATGAGGTCTCCCCTCAGCCTCCTTTTCCCCAGACTTATAGAGAAGATCAGGTAGAAAACAATAGTTTAACTCAATTTTGTTGCTCAGTTACAGTGTTTGTGGGATGCAGGAGCCTGGCTGACGGGTGGCAGAGGGGAAGGTTAATGCAGGGAGAGGTCGGAGGAATGAGAAGCAATTGCTGCCAGTGAAACCTCTTTACCTGCTGGTGGATGGCAGAGAAAACCATAACACACCACGAACTGAGTCCACCGAGGCCGTTTCTTCTCCGTAGTTGGCAGAGCTGAAAATTCCCAGGCCCTGCTGCTGTGCGAGGCTGTTTTCAGGACCGGTGTCGGCAGGTGGTGCTGGGAGCCTGGGCAGGGTGGCAGAGCATCCCCGGGCTGCCATCCAGGGCAGGGGAGCGAAGTCCTGAGTGTCAGCCTAACCTGGAAAAAGTGATTTGGATGGTAGTGGGAAAGAGGCATAAAACCTGCAATGTGATCTCCATCCTGCTGGCTGCTTTCTAAATGAGCTTCATTATACACATAATTAAAGGAAGAGATTTGAATGCTATTTAGCAGTGTTTTAGGGGTATTAATTTCAAGACTAAGGGCACCTGGAGATTAAATGAATTAACTCACAACCAAATCAGGTTAATTGTCATTTTCTTTACCTGGAGTGAAGCTGAAAAAGGGAAGGGTTTGATTCAATAATAACTGCGGATATATTAAAGAAAAGCAGGGTCTTGAGCAGAAAGAAACTCACTACGAGAAACAGTGAATTGGGAACCGGGGTGGACACGAGCAGAGCTGGGTGGGAGCGTGGGCTCCGGAGCCGGGGGGGGGGGTTGGAGCGGACACCCCCAGTGGGCAGCGGGGCCGTGACTCAGCCACCCGCATTCCTGACGAGGGAAGGGCCCCAGCCGCTCCCCTGCCCTCCCTGTTTCCTTTTGGCTGCCGTTAAATAGACGCCTGTTGTGTAGTTGGATTGGAAGCTCCCAGTTCCTCCCAGGCAGGGGTTGGAGAGCCCATTAACGTGGGGCTCGGACCCGCTGCCAGGCACATCGGTCCTTGGAAGGACGCGGAGCCGGGGAAAAGCAAACACGGAGCCCGGCTCTATGTGCTCAAGTACAGCTCGCCCTGGAAGCGCCCTGCCTGCTAATCAAAGCACTAACCCAGCAAATCTAACAGAAAATGAAGTCCAGCACGACATGCAAATTCATCTTAAATAATTACGGGTTTGCAGTCTCGGCTGTCTCCGTCAGCTGCTTCGGAGCGTTGCCTGGGCTCGGCGGGTCCCGCAGCGGGCAGGACGCGGGGCAGGCAGGGATGCTGCTGAGCACAGAGACCGGCTCAGGGCTGGGAGCAGATATTTGGGGTGGGTTTTTTGCGCTTGAAGGTTTGGTCCCTTCGTCATACTGGGGAGAAACTGGGCTCTGCTCTGACCAGCGCGCTCTGTTTCTCCACGCAGGGTGATGCTCCTGGACAGGAGCAGAGCTGGCCCGTGCCCACGCCGCAGAGGTCATAACTTCACTTCCTAACCCACGTCACTCCAGCCCTTTTGCTGCCGCCACCAAAAATAATGGCAGGCATAAGCGAGCCCTCCCAGGCATCTTATCTGGACATCCCATCCAGGCATCCAGGGCTGTGGCTCTGCACACCTGCCCTGCGGCTGAGTCTGGAGCTCTCTCCTGCCAAACACCTAACCTCTGGGTTTGACACGCCTGATTTACTAGTGCTTGAATGTGGCTGGATACCTTCAGTGTGACCTGTGCATCTATCTGTCTCTTAACTGCTGCTCCTACACCTACGGGTTAGGCTTGTCAGCCCTAAAAATCTGTTCTGACATACACGTGCAAGCTAAACACTGCTTTAAATAACAAGTAATTAGCTGTAGAGATCTCTGTGAAACCTGGTGAAATTCCTGGAGAGTCGTGATGTATTGCTGACTGCTTATTTTTCCACGACTGGTGCCGCTGACCGGTGTTAATGTACACAAAGGATGGACAAATTTTCAGCAGAGGACCCGTCTCTAAGACTTCAACTTTCAGAGTTCACAACCCCCTGGGTTTCTCCCTGCATCTCTGTCATCATCAGAGTCACTCTAATCCTAAGCAAAAACGTCAACTTCAAAACCCCTTCCTTCCTATGCATATGTGCTGCTTCCCAAAGCTTTTCCCCAAACTCTGGCAGAAATACCCTGCCTGATACCTCCTAGCATCATATTAACTTTTTGCATGGGTGTGCCACATTCATGATGGTTACATGGAGGTGGCTAATGCCTGTAGGACTCAATTCTCCTCTCTTACCTCCAGTTTCTAATAGGAATAACTATTTTTACTCCTTATGTGCACAAGGAGCACTTCTGATTATTCATTTTCACATCATTTCTATTATCTAGTCAAGGTCACCTCGTGCTTCCTGACCAGCATTTTGGTCACCTTTATTGACCGTGGCAGCTCTCGTCTTGTCAACCACCACAGCATACTCCCAGATTTCTGCCAGGGGTATTAGAATAGATGAGTGAAATGATCAATGCTTGAGGAAATCCATTTGTCTCCTCCTTCCATTTTCACGCTGAGACCTTCACAGCCCCTTGTTGGCAAGCCTTCAGTTCGCACCCTTGTTTCCATCTTCTTGGGCTTAGGTAGCATATATTAATGTAACACTGTTGCAAATTCTTCTTAGATCAATTGTTCTGTCTAAAAATAAAACCAAATCGCTGACTTTATCAAAGAACCATTCTACATTAACTGACCCGATCAATCCAGTACTATATATCCCATTTTCTGTTTGGCTCTCTTTGATCCTTCTTTCATCTAAAACCTGTTTCTTGTTTCTGTTTTCTTGTGCAATGCTGGGGTCAAGGTATTTGCTCTGCACTTGTTGAGGTTCCCCCGCCCCCCCCCCCCCCCCCCCCCGCCAAATTAGAGTTTCTACCTACCTTTGCTGTTGTCCAGTCACCTGCCAACACAACCAGTTTGATGGATGTGTTTAACACCATTCTTCCTGAACGTGTCGTCTCACATGTTGGTTCCCTTCTGCTCTTGGATGGAGAGCAGCAAGGCTTCTTGTCTTAAGGGCATAAAAGAACAAGTTTAATTTCCATGGTGGATGCAGTCATTTTCCATACATACCCTCGTTACCATGAGCAGGTTTTTTTGTTCCTCCCATGTTCAGTACCAGCATCCTCCTGCAAACCACAGCAAGGTACTTTCTAAGCCGTACCTCAATTATCTTTGACTCCCTCTTCTGCAGGATAAACGAAGTTATCCTTGCACAGCTTCATGTTTATCTCGATGTTTCAAGAACCTTTAGCTTTTTCCTACGCAAAGCTGAGCTACAAAACCTGCCTGTTGGCAATTTTCCTTGTAAACCTTCAAAAAGATTGGTTTCCTGACTGCTCAGGGGCTTGCCAGCTTGTCTCCAGGAGTGTGATTCACCTGCAGTTATGTTAGTGTCTGGTTCTGTTTTGTGGAAGATTACCTAAAGATGGACTAGAAATGTTTTTTTGAACACCTTATTAGTATCACAAAATTGGCTAAAACACAGACACAGCCCAGGAAGATACAAGGAGAACAGCTGTTAGTTTCAATACCTCCAAAGGGCTTCATCATGCGTTCGGGCAACGCATCAGGGCGTTGTCGTTTCGGTTAGCACAAGGTTTTGTTGGCAAACTCTTTTTTTTTTGCTTTTGGCCCCAAAATGTGTTTAACAGCTTGCACAGCCCCGCTGGAGCCGGGGAGCCTTGTGCTGTTACCATTTTGTGACTCACTCCCCTCTGGTACGAGGGAGGTTGGCTCCATTTGGAAACCCGTGTCGGGAGATGCTGGGGAGGTGGGAGCAGAAGGGACCTCCCCAGCCCCAGTGCTAGCCCCTCTTCTCACTCGCTCCCTCCTCCGGCGTTTCTAAATCCACTCTTGGGTGCCAGGGCAGGAAAAGCAAAACTCCACAGATAGTTGTGAAGGATCTGCAGGAGCGTATTATGCACCACTTATTCCTCCAGGCTATTTGAGCAGTCTCCGTTTCTGCACTCCACCACTGCTTTCCTTCCCAATAAATCCGATGAGACCTTTTCTGAGGAACAGCTTGTCAAAGCTACTTTCCTTAGGAAAACTTTCCTTCAGACAGCCGTGAACCTTTTATAAAATAAGCAACACCATCGTGTTTCACCTCTGTCAAACAAGTGCCCATGGAGGACCAGGGTGACCTACTCTCTTGCAAACAGGCTGAGCTGGGTGGGCTGGTATCCAGCTGGCTGGTTTATACTTCTCTGTAGCTTCCAGCATCAAAGAATTTAAATGTTCCACTGTGCTACTTTTGACTCGTCTCCTGATGCCAACTTCAACTGTGCAAACTTCACCATGACATAAATACAAGATCATTTTAAACTCAAGTTTTATTTTAATTTCCTTTTTTTTTTTTTTTTTTTTTTTTTTTTTGCCTCCAGGTCTTCAAGATTTCAGGTTCACCTTCTTAACATCTTTGCTGCAAACAATGAAGGCTGGAAGCTAACTTGGAAAAACCCAACATAATCTGAAATTCGCATGCAATCACATGGCTTACAGAGTCAGAAATTTAAAAAAGCCTCTAAGTATTAGGATATTCAAAACAAACAAAAAAGAGGTTTAGTAAAAAGACTCTAGAAAGTCCAACTATTATGCGCTGTTGTTATCTGAGAAGTTCTGTCATCAAGATGATATTTCAGCAGCTTTAGACAGATGAGATTTCTAAAGGGGATTTCTAATTTGTATTTGTTTTTAATTTGGGGTTTGGATCACAGCAGCAGCAACAATTTGTTTTGTTGTGTATTTATGGCTGCACATGTTTAAAATGGTAAATCTGCACTGACCTATTAGACCACAAAAGTGAAACCAGCTTCTGTATTCTCATTCCTTAGCTGGAAAAATAAACCCACAGCATGCATGTATAAAATAAATTATATTTTTACAGCTTTTAGGTTTGGGACTCAAAGGCTGTGCAAGTATTTCAGATTATCACAGCCCTGGCTTTAAAAATATGGAAATGGTTCTTTACCAGAAAGTGATTCTTTCAAGACAAGATGCATTTTTCTAGCTGCTGCCTTTCATCTAAATTATATCATTTTATCCAAAATGAAAATAAAATTAATAAGGAACTCAACAAAATGTGGAAGTTTCTTTGGGAAAGAAATGAACCAAAATAAAGATGCTGGTTTGGTTTAACACTAATAAAGATATCTGGGTCTAAAAGATAATTCAGTGTTAGCACCAGATCATCGTGCCTTGAGCGCCCTGCTTCTTCTTACCTACCTGTTCTTATTGGCTTTGCTTCTCACAACAAATAAAAATGTTTTCCTTCAGTCTCTAAGCCTTAAAAGCAAACACAGGTCAAGTCATATTTGACTTAGCACAGACACGTGGGTAGGACCTGTTACTTGGCCCCCCCAGCCGTGGCTCTGAAGAAGGCTTACCCAGGCAGAGCAGAAAGCCTGGGCTGGGTCTCACTGGTAGCTGGATTCATTATTTGATGACAAATCCATCTTCTCTGGCTAATTTCTAAGCCTTGGACAAACACGTGCATAATTTTACTCGCTCAAGTTGCTTCATGCCCCAGGATGGAGGAGGCTGAATTCAGAAGATGCTCCTGAGCAGCAGCAGGTGAAACCATAGGTTGACAATAACAGCCCAGCATCCAGGTCTGACCTGGGCATTTTGGGGGTAGAGAGCAGCAGTTATTAGGAATATGGCCCAGTTTTACACCGTGGACGCCCCAGAGAGGCAGGAGGGTCCCCCAGCATCCCTCATGGGTCTGGTGGGGCAGGCAGAGGGTCAGGCCGAGCCGGCGAGTTGAACGACACCAGTTGCAAAACTTCTCATTTCCATGAGACGTCCTTCTGAAACGTATCTTAGGAATCTCCTAAATAATACTTGCTGGTGGGAGTGGAAGGTGCTGACAAATCCGGGCAAAAAAAAGGAGCTTTATTGCAAGTGGGTGATGAAAGTAGCACTGACCACAACAAGGGAGCACGTTTCATTACAGTGGCTGCGGCAGAGCCTCCACGAAAATTACAGGGAATGCTAAAACAGCCCTGGAAAGGATTCAAACAGCAATTTGCTCTCGGCATGACCATCGTTGAGAGCCGGCAACAGAGAAAGAGAGCAAGAGGGAAGCAATGTTCTTGTCCTTCCTCCTGCAGATGCCAAACCTCATGGTCTTGAACAGACGTGGAGATGGTGCAGGAAAGAATCAGAGGTCGGAGATGAACTTCTTCAAAACATGCATGAAACTAATGCAGTTGGGTGATTTTACCCTGGCAGTAGTGTCCTGGTTTTCGCCCAGTTCTGGTTCAGAGATTGACACATCTAACTTATGGAAGATATATTTTTTTAAAATATCTGCATTCTGAGTCTCAGCAGAGCTCAGCATCTCCTTTGTGCCTGTCCCCATCTCCTGTGCCAAAGGAATCGATGATCTTTGCCGCCTTCCCCAACCCTGAAATATCCCTGGGGAATATTAGGCCAGAGCACGCAACTGTTTTGCTGCTGACTGAGCTTCCCCCACATTGCTTCTGAATGATTGCATCCCATTTCTAAGCCCCTTTTCTATTGATTTTCATGGTAAACCAACATAATTTGGCTGATACATATTTTTAGTTTCCCCCAATGTTGATGAATTGTAACATCTCCTCTATGCTCCTTTTTTTTTTAAACTTCATTGTTTAGGAGGAAAAAGACGACCTTGTAGAGGTGAAAATCTTCCTCCTGTTGTCCAGCCTGGTGGAACCCAGGGATGGGTATGACTTAGCCCCGCAGGAGCACTTCATGCTCGCTACACAACTGGTAATAATTTTGTGATCAGCCTGTGACTGTTCCAAAAAGTAAGAACAAACGAGCTAAATCACAAATCTAGTGCACTTCCTATCCTGCCTATTCCCAAAGAACAGCACGTCAGCAGTGCCAGAAGACACATGGATGATAAGTTACTAATAAATTCATTGTGTTGCTTATTTTTAATGGGCTAATAAAAACAATCCTCTTCTTTTAACTGTGTGCGGCTTGCATGAAAAGAAACGGCAGAGTTTGGGGAAATGTTTTATACTTGAATTGTAGGAATGGTCATTGTAACAGTCATTAATTGCTATAATTTAGCTTTAATCAGGTATCGATTGCATTTTATACCAGATGAGAGAGCAGCGTACCATTGCAGCACTCGTGCTGTGTGCTGGCGGCTGCCAAGCTGCACGGTTAACGGGGAATCACTAGAGGTCACTTTGATTCCACCTAAAGGAACAAATTCTAAAAGGTCTGGGGTTTTGCTTCTGTTTCTTTTTTTCGGTGAGGCATTTTTTAAAAGCAAATTCTTTTTGCATATGTGTAGAGTACTTGTTTATAGAAGCTCCTTGGGCTGAATTTTATTCTGGTGTAAAGAGTGAAACTTTAAAGAAGTTTATAAAGCTGTGCCTATATTCATCAAGAGGAAATTTGGCCCCGAGTTTCTTTTTTAATATGAAACAGCTTCCACTGGATTTGATATTCATGATAACAGATGTCATTATTTAACTCTCAATAAATAGTTCTGTCCTGTCAGGATCCCTATAAATAGGAAAAGAATAGCTCCGATGTATAAATCTGCAAGAAGATATTCTAATTTTGCTGCTTATTGTGTTATACCCAAAGGTGAAATAATACTTAGGTGTGTTTCATTCTCAGCTTCGGTTGAAAGCCAAAGTGCAGACATTTCCTTGATGAGAGGAAAAAAAAACCCCTAAAGCTGAACACCTTGTGATCAGGCGAAACGTTTCCTGCTGCAAAGGGCAACTCCAAGGGGAGCCCAAACTTGACTTCTTTTACATTCGTAAAGTGACAGTTTGCCTCCTTGGGAACCTATACCATGAAAAATGACTTTTCTTTCATTTTGGACATCTGGGCTCGCTTAGGCCCCATGCTGCCAGCTCCCTTCGTTATGGGGTCAAAAACACCTCAGCCCCAGGTGAGGAACCCCTGCCACAGCTCCCTCCGAAATGGCATAGCTGCCGCCCAGCCACCTGCCCACTCGGTCCCTGATGGGGCAGGGGCTGCACGGAGACAACCCCCCTGCCTGATGAGGGGCAGCATCCTGCCCATCGCTAAGTGCAGTTCGTTTATTCTTGTTCTGGGGAAAACAGGGAGGTGGAAATCCCTTGGTGGTCAGGTCCTTCTTGCTGTGCGTACATCAGTTTTTGCTGCAAACCGCTGCGGCATCTGCCAAGGCTCGTTGGCGAGGTCCCACACAGCTTCACCTTTTCTTCTGCGCCCAGTATTGTTCTGGGTTCGTTGTTCCACCCGTTGGAAGGCACCGGGGGACGCGACGAAGCAGCACGACCCCATGCAACGGTGGGTACCGGCTTCATCCCTCCCATTGCGGCACCACCAGCTCAGCGCCAAGCTGCTCAGCACTGACAAAAGCGAGACACCAGAGCTGATTTGAGATGAAAATGCTTCAGAAGGGCTTACTCCATGTCTTGTGCTCAGTGCAGAGGACACCTGCCCTCATGCTTGGGAACCAAGCCTCTCCCAGAGCTGGAAAACAGCCCTACATGTCACGGTGTTAGTTGCATAGACCAGCGCTCTTGCTTTCCACGAACGAGCCCTTTCTCATCCACACACCACAAAATAAAGGCCCGAGCGACTCTCTGGTGTCTCCATGAGTAACTTGGGAGCAGCGGGCGGGAGAGCTGCAGGCTGTTCTTCTTCTGTGTCTGACACCCGGACGGCTCCTGGCGTCAGGGCTGAGTCACCGAGACCGAGCGCCAGTGCGCAGACCCGGCTGTCTCACACCCACACCCAGCCGCTTGTGACTGCTCCTGTCCTTTCCATGAGTTGTCCAAAAACTGGGGTTTGGAGAACGGGAGGTTCCCGAGATCCCAAAAGGTCCCAAGCAAGAAGTCAGCGTTGGGTGGGCGTCAGGGCAAGCCTCCATCCATGCCTCCTCGCCTTGTTTTCTTTCCTAGAAACACTGCTTCTTCCTTTTGACGGTGCACCGATTAAGGGAAATTTCTTTCCAGGGACAGCTCTCCATGTGTTCCATGGTGCTCCCTCAGCCCTCCGCAGTTTTTTATCCCCACGGCACTGTGTGTAACCCTCCAGATCACAGTAAGCAGTGTGATGAACACCTCTCCCATGAGCATCTATCTCTTCTCCCTTCCTTCCCCCAGGGGAAAATCGAGTGGGAATAGTTTTAATTAACTACACTGTACGTGCACGGTGTTTATACCAACGCAGGCAAGGCTGAACAAGCGTGTCTCGCTCTTGGAAAGAGAGGTGCTGAGGTTTGTGGCTGCTCTGAAGTCCTGAGCTCGTCCCACGGTGAAGGACCAGCCCCAGAGAAAGCTCTGGCTTCGGACCACACTGGGCTTACCCCAGCATGGACACAGAGCGGGGGTGAATATGTCAACGCCCAGAGCTCTGTTACTCTGCAGAGCTATGGAAAGTCTATATGCGCCCCACACCAGGACCACTCGATGAGTCAGGGATGTGCCCAGCGTAACCCCGATGTAACCCCATGGGGAGCCTCTGCAGAAAACAGAGGGCTGAAATGACATTCTGGGCAGGATTCAGCTCTAAGTTAGGACACCTTTGTTCAGACACATAATTGCCCGTGCCTGTCTGAGCTCGTGGTGTCTCAGGTCCCTCATTAGTCCATGGAGATCTTGTGGCCCCAGACCCCTCCAGCCAGTCAGCGGGTACCTACTTCAGGGGGAACCAAAGTGCCATCCAGGCCCCACTGACCGCACTGAAAGACACGTGGAGACACAATCAGAAGCCAAAATCATGTCTTAGCCTTGAGCTGGCTACTGCCTTGTGGGTCTTCCTTGTGACTTATGTGTGCGGTGCAAAGTTTAACATCGTGTAAAAAGCCAGCTGTCCTCCTTTCCAAAGGTGTTTAGAATGGAAAAAAAATCCCATAGGAAACATGTTTACTTTATATATGAAGATGCCCAATACTGGCAGTTGTGAGAGATTTAAAAATTAAATGCAATTTGTTAACCAATATATAAATAAGAGGGCTTTCAAATAGGCTGCCATATAAAGGTTCTGGATCGTCCTTGGGTTTCACCATGTACACACAGAGGAGATCCCTCAGAGTGACACACAGGCAGTAGATGATATCTGAATCACTGTGTTTCTCATCATGTAGACCACATAGACCACAGAAAATTATCCTCTGAGATGTTTTTCTGCACATCTCTGATGAAGGCAGAGAGACAACAAGCTACTTGCTCAAAATCAGAAGAAACCCCATCAAAGGAGCAAGGACCAAACCCGGTTCACTCAAAGCACAGCATCGTTCTGGCAACTTGTTTGTCTGCGATGAGGGATTTTTTTACTGCTTTCTCCTTCGGCTAACATTCCTACGGCTATTTATAGTTTCACTTCATAACCAGTGGTTAATATTTTCAAAGTAGTCTAGCATGTGGTCACCCACACAGAAGATGTGGCTGACCCTCCTGCACTGCCTAAAAAGCGTTGCCCGTGATATTCAGGATCTTTCTGCAAGCCACCGTGGGGACCCGTTGGCAGAAGGCAGGGAAGATGCCCTCCTGCCTGGGGAAGAAAGTCTTGCTGAGGCCACTGTGCTCTGCACGGTTGTGCGTGAGCTTGCAAAGCTCTTACCTTCTCCTGAAGATGACCCACATTGGCATGTCATGGATTTTATTTTTTTTTTACTGAATTTAACCCCCGCTTTTCAAAGTGCAGCTGCCTGCTCCTTAATACATGAGTTAAACCTTATTGCACTCTAGATCAAAGACGAGTATTTCATGCCTTCTCCTGCACTGTTGTGTAGTGACAAAGTTCCCGGTGACTTAAGTGGGAGGGAGGCTGCGTCCTGGGAGACAAAACTTAATTGAATGTAATACCACAGGGCACGTAAAGTAGGACAACACAGCCTGACCTCATTTTGCCCATACATAACCCTACTGACATCAGTGGGAGCTGCACATATGCAGTCAGGAGATGACATTTGCCCACTCTTGGCTGCTGTAAGAAATTCCTGCTTGCCTGATAAATTCTACTATTTAATCGTGCAATATGAAAGCGAGGGATACACCGAGAAAAGCTGAGCAAACACAGCTCAGCTCCCTGCCTGTTTGAAGTTGTGGAAAGACTCCTTTTGACGCTGGTGGTTGTTGGATTGAGCCCACGGTACACAGTGATTCATAATCATTTTCCTCAATGAAAGAAACCAGGTTGGTTTGTTGTTATTTGTGGGATCACATGATTCATTATTTGCAAATATTTGAATGGCAGTTGGACTTTCTGATGCCTGTGAACCCCGTAGCTTCCACCGGTGTTAGCACAAAATGGTTATTCATACAAATATTGTGCCAGAACAGACTTGTTTGATACTGTACATATATTACACTCCTGTTTCTAGAAAAACTTTGCAGAGTAGAAAGGGCATCATTTGGCAGAACCAACAAAGCTTGCACCAAACCGGTGACTATTCCAAGAGAATTGTTCATGAGCAATCCCAAGACTAATATTTATTTGCATTCATCACAGCCTAATAATTAAAAACAGTGCTTACTGCTGTAGAAAACAGGACGGGACTGATTTACAGGGAAGAGGCTAGCTGGGCGAGTAATGTTTCAGCTGTCTCTGCTCAGTGCAGGCTGCAGGAGCAGAAGCAGAGCTCAGCAGACTTCTGAACATCCCAAATTTTGAACCTGGGTTTTCTTAAAATTAATCTTGTTTTAACTCCTGGGTTTCTCCCCCCCAACCCCCCAGAAGACAAACAAAGAGAATATAAAGGGAGATTCTTGGTAGATGGAACGCAATACTGCAATATTTAGGCAAAATGCTAGCTTATTTAACAATACCAGCTGCCCAGAGGGGAGGTGGCTCTCCGGCGTTGAAGACACGTGGGACCAGACAGGAGGTGGCCTTCAGTAGCCTGCCCTAAGCCAGCCCCATAAAGGCCAGGGCTGGACCCAGGACCACCGGAGACACCTTCCAGCCTAAACTGTTCAAAGAAACACGTTTTAATGCTCCAAACTGGCCAAAGCCTGAGCTATACCCTGCTAGTAAAATAAATTTCCTCCACCCAGCGAACCCCTATGGCAGGTCTGTGACATAGTGCCTGTGTGCGATGATACCAAAAGGATGTTGCTGTAATTGCATACAGATTTATCATCCGTTCCCTTGCAGTGAACGCCATCAAAAGACTGAAGACTTGGAACGATACAGCGTTCCCAAGTATATTTTTCCTGTGAGCACATCCCCTTTTCAAGGGAGACATCGTGGTGTCCCAGAGAGCTGGTCCAGAGAAGCAGCGCCCCAGCGATGGGGTGAGGAAGGGGTCCCCGTGCCGTCTCCGGAGCCGAGCGAGCTGGGCAGAGCCGCACAAAGCACACGGTGCTCCCACGGCATCCCTGCCCATGTCCGAGCCCTCCTGCCCTTGGGCAGCAGCCAGATGCGAGTTTGGTGGCCAAGGGACCTTCCGCGGTCACGCCACACAGAGCATCCCTTGTCACCTCTCCTCCTCGGTAATACGAACGGACATTTGTTTACACCGAACTGAGCAAATCTAATATTTATTTCACATTTAGGTCACAGGACATCAAAACAAATATTTTTACCCCAAACAGATTTCCTGACCTTGTGGTTTCACTCCTGATTTGCAGCAATATTTGTCCAACGAGCTGACTTGCTCTCGCTTAAAAATGGAAGGAAAGGAAGTTATATAGAGTCCTGCACTGGGCTTTAAGGTAACAGCGCAACTCCCTGTGCACCCGGATCAGCTCTGGATTCTGCTCTTGATTTTACTGGAAGCAGGTCAGGATTATTAAACTCATATTTCCTGTATTTGCTTGCATCTTTTCAGTCCTGAAGACCAAAATTATTTAAATAAGTAAACCTAAGCACCCCAAATGCAAAGTACTAAAAATTATATTTAACAATCTCGGCATAAACAGCGCCTGCGGGCCTCATCCTGCTCCCATCAAAACCTGAGACAATCCCATCTCTTGTAAAGATGCACTTTTAAAATATGATTTTTTTTCCCTTTCAGCCTGAGGAGGCCAGGGATTGCATTAGCACTGCTCCATTGAAAGCTCTGAAATGTTCTGTACATGGAAAAATGACCTTTTTGGGGGTGAAGTTTGCACTAGTTTTAAGGCAGAAACTGCTGAAGAGAGAATTTCAAAGGCTTAGGAAATCTAGCGGTCCCTTATGGCTTGCAGTAATGAGTAAAATAAAACGCTCTTGCTGATTTCCTTCCCCCTGTAATTGAAATAGATGTTGTACTGGAGTTGCAAAACTGCTGCCCAATTATCAGGCAACTGGGCTGATTTACATCGCCTGCTCAACCTTGGCATGATGTGAAATGCTCGGGAGGGCCAATGTAAACAAATTTATAGCCCGGTAGGATATGCTGAGCTCTTAATATAGGGATAATAATATTATATATGTATACATACATGTGCATATATATAAAAGAAGATATAGATAAGCAAACTTTCATATGCGAGGGCACAAAAGGCTGCTGGCTGTGGCACGGCATGGTTACCTGGCTGTGAAAGACCTGGCTTACTCCAGTGTTTGGCTTTGGATTTTAATTGCACGGGGGATGTGATCCTCTTTTACTGGCACATCCAAGCTTCCCTTCGGTTGGTTTCTCTGGGGTCTGAGCACCGGGGCACTGCGTGAAAGACCAGTCAGATAAACACAAACTAGCCTCAGTCCCACTGGGAACACGTCTCGTGTTGGCTTGGGGGAGGCTGGGGAGGACAGGCAGCCGCTGGTGGGCTGACCTTCGGGGCATCTCTGCCTCCCCACAGAACCCTGCCAAATGAGTTGGCTTTGCAGAGCCACGCGGTATTTCGCAGGTAAATGAGAGACTGTCTATGTGGCTCTAGGTGGGAGAAGAGGGAGGTTGCCACCATCGCATGAAGCGGCGCGGGCACAATTCCTGCCGTGTTTGAAGGGTCCGGTGCCAAATCCCACAGGACGGAGCGCCAGGCTCCCCACACCCCGTTTCAAGGTCACCAGGAGAAAAACTGAAGAGCTGAGAGTGCGATAGGAATGCCGTCACATAAGAGACATTTCAGGAAGTCTCTGTAATTTCTTTAATTATTCAGACAACAGAGCACAAGGATAATAGCTTCAAGTACATTCTTATACATTATTTTAACAGTAATAGATATGTATTTAGTCATAAACTATTCTGTAGCCACCACTATGTGTACATTTTATACAAACTATTGCCATACTCGGACCCTGAAAATGGACGGTGACATCTCCTAGACATTTTGCGCAATGTTATGACAGTACATCCTTCATACGAGAGCTGTAGCTATAGGTTGGATTGGTCCATCTGACGAAGCACTTCTAATGCATACCACGGAGGGGTGATCCGGACGTGAGGCGCCGAAGGAAGAGATGTAATAAATACACAGTGAGAGGGAGGCATACAGTCACTCAACATACGTGCGATGGAGAACACGGCACAGCATTTCTTTGCTTGGCAAAACAGGTCGATCCTAGCACAAGACAGCATTTTAGCTTCTCTCACACCACAAAGCTCTGAGCTCGTCTCAGCCTTTCGGTGAAGATTAAACGCGGCAATGTCTGATATGGTCCCTACCGGGGCACGTACCCTACCCTGACACAAGCACGGGCTCTGGTCTAATGGGTCTTTTTCATCTCAGTTACGATTTAGACCGAAGCCCCCAAACCAACGGCTTGAAGTTTGATCACTGACATCCCTAAACACCTCCACCGCCTGACCTCTGGAGAAGGTAGGCTCCAACACGGTCGATTTTTGAGTGTAAAGGCTTTACAAAATGCCAGCCGCCGTTCAGAGTCAGGGGGCAGAGAGCTCAGATGCCCAGACACCGCTGTACAAAGGCCAGACTCTTACAGCAGAGACTCATTTGTTCCACGATCACATTTTTACATGCCCCAAACCAGCCACGGTTGCAGCCCCTGACGCACCAGCAGACCCCAAAGACACGGAGGCGGCAGAGTCCGAGCCGGGGTGGGCAGCAGGTCCCCGGCACCCACCGGGCAGTCCACAGTCCCCCCGCGATGCCCCACACCGTGGGGGCATTAGGGTGGCTTGGTTCCTATCCCGGCGGTCCACACGGACACTGCAGCACACCGGCGGTCGCACCAAAGTCTCACCACCCCGGCCATGTCCGAGCTTCAGAGGGTGGAGTTGGCCCTGGACTAGAAGCTGCCGGGAAGGAGAGCCCAGATCCATCTGTTAGGGCTTGACACGGGGGTGCTCGTGCCCAGGGCTCGGCCACCAGCTCCTGACACCGCTCTGGAAGCTCCCAGGCTTTCAGCGTGGAAGAGCATGGTCTACGCTCTCCAGAGGTGGCCCCAGGCAGAGACATCCCAGGAGGCCACCTGGAGCTGCCGTCCATCCCGGTGGAGGACGTGGCTGCATCTCTGGAGCGAAAGGCTGCCCAACGGATGAACGTCCTAGACCGGCGAGTAATGGAAACCGAAGAAAAGGTGAGAAGACATTCAAGGAAAGCTCCCTTCCGGCACGGTCCTGTCGCAGACGCGCACACGCACGCACACACAATGTTTTGCAAAATTTTTAAAGGGATCCTGGAAACCCTCCGGGGAGGACCACGCAGCGCAGCAGAACCTCACTCATCGGCACCCATCGAGGACGAGCCCCTCGGCGGGTCTTGGGGCTGGGACCAGGCAGGGGTCGCAGCACTGGCCCCACCACTCGGTTCCTAAAACACGTCTACAGTACGTTCACCCATCGATGGCTCAGGGCAGATTCTGACGCGTTACAGCTAGGGAACGTCTCTCAGAATAAATGAATGAATTTTTATCCTTTTTTTTTGGTTTTGCAAAGAGTGTTTTGTTCTTTTCTTAGTGGCCCCAAGTCCCGTATTGTTACTCCGGCAAGGTGGCCGGTGAAATCTGTTGGCCATCTCCTTCTTCCAGCATCAGCCACAAGAATCCCAGTTAATTCACCAAAGTCAGTGTCTCTTCCCCAGGTTTCTATCTTCCGGGCACCCGAATTAAAGCCGATTAAAATGCCGGTGCCACCACAAGGTGAAGGCGGCTGCCTGCCTCCAGATTAACACGCTTCAAAGGGCAAACTTGACTTAAGGCCCTCAGAGATCTGTGGTCTCCAGACCAGACCGGGAGGTGGACAGGGAGCTGGAGCTGGAAGAGGGGAGCGTGGCCTGAGCGCGGACGGGGAGCCGGGGCTCCCGCGAAGGGAAACCGCGTCTCCCGGTCGCTCGTGCGAATAAGTGAGGTTCTACTGTTAGTACAAGAGGTTCCAGGTTACGTGCAGATGTGATGGATTCCTTTCCTTAATTAAAGTACCAAAATAAAAAAGTTATAAGCAACACATCTAAATAAAATAACGGGCACTCCTTTAGGCATCATGTTTCCTAAACCAATAAGCAAAAAGGAAAAAAAAAATGGGATGCACCAGGAACTCTTAGTTATTATATACTAACCAGACTGTGCATGGCACATTTTATTTCTATAAAACTATTAAAACTATTACAAAATATTCAAAAATACATTTTAGTAAATTTACAGCAGTTATTTCTCAATTTATTAATGCAAAACATCCTTTTCTCCCTTCTGTACAAACTACCGTCTCCATCGTCACAGAATTGCCGCCATGTGCGCTTTTTAAAAAATATTATCTTCTAATAAATTTTTTTTGAAGTTAAAAATAACAAAGTTTCTTACGGTTTTTGCAAATAAAAAGTTTGTGTAACAGTCTTGACTTCCATGAATGTGGCCAAATGGTGTTTTTACAAAGCAAAACATGGAAAACAATACAGGAAATGACGTTACATTTGAAACTATTTAAATTAAAATAATATATTCTCATATTTTACACTATTTCAAAAAACGAAATGTGATTCAGTTAAGTATTGATCTCTCAAAAAAATCTAATTTACAATTCTGTGTATAAAAATATAATTTACGGACCCCCATGAAGTTTGTCTTTTTTGTGTGTGTTTGTTTGCTTGTTTTTTAGACTTGCTGAAATGAAGGAGCAATGTAATGGAGAGATGGGAAAGTACAGAATTTTGCTTTCTGAAAGTCAGGACACACGTGACATGTAGAAAAATAGACTCTGCGCAGTTTTGCTTGGCCTCACAAAATAATTTTTTCCCCTGTGAGTACAGTTCACATGATAATAAATTATCAAAGAAACTATTTAAGGCTCTTGAAGGTCCGGTTCATATCATTTAAAACATCTATTCAAAATACCAAAGAAATAAATATCCAGGAGAGGAGGAAAAAAAAAAAAAAAAAAAAACAACACAACAAAAAAACCAACAAAACAAAAGAACAAATAAAAATATATATATATTTATAAACTAAACAGAACAGAACTTCCCGGGGTCTTTGTTTCCCTTAAAGTCTACTTTGGACTGTCCTACTTAATTATTATTATTTTATTATTATTATTTTTAAGTCTTAATCCGTGCTCTCTTTTAAAAATATGTACTTTTTTTCCTCTTTTTTTTTCTTTTAGGCTTTTCTTTTTTTTTTTTCCTTTTTTCCTCCTTTCTCTCTCTCTCTCTCTCTCTCTCTCTCTGTCTGTGTCTCTGTCTCTCCCTCGGAGGCTGACGGGCGGCCGGGGTGGCGCGGGATGCTCTCAGCTGGACGGCACCACCATGCCCAGCGGGTGCAGAGAGTCACTATCCAGCACCCAGCTGCCGATGCGGTAGAGGAGGCGAGAGTACCAGTGGATGCCGGGGGTGGCGGGGGCACCCGTGGGGGCCCCCCCGCCGGAGGGGCAGAAGGCTGCCAGCATCCCCTGGAGCAGGCGGAAGGGAGCGAACGCCCAGTGCGCCCAGCTGTGCTCCTCGATGACGGCGTAGCAGGAGGCCAGCACCCGGTTGATGAGGATGGTGCCCTGGGCGGTGAGCGGGGCGTACGCCCCCGAAGCCTCCTCCCGCAGCGAGACGCTGTGCACGGCCGCCGGCAAGAGCTGCCGCCCGCCCTCGCCCAACACGTAGACCCGTTGGCCCGGCCGTACGCGGCTGGCGAAGAGCGCCCGGCTGCTGGGGGTCCCCGCCTGCGACTGGTTGTGTTGGGGGGCCACGAAGAGGAGGTGGGCGGCCGTCAGCAACAGCCGGGCCCGGGGCTGCCGCGTCTCGATGACGTAGAAGAGCTTGTGGGAGCCATCCTCCCGGTCGAGGAAGGCGAGGAAGTCGCTGTAGAGCAGCCGGCCCTCCGCGTCGGCCACCAGCACCCGGTCCCCGGGGCTCAGGTCCTTCACCAGCTTGGTGCCGCCTTGCTCCAGGTGCACCGTGGCCGAGCCGGGGAAGCAGCCCCCCGATTTGGCTGCCACCGAGTTTTCTGTGCAAGGAGAGAGGCACAGCGGGGTTAGAGGGGGCACCCGCCGGGCCGGGGCATGGGGGCGCGAGGGGACACGCCGCTTCCCCGGCCACCCCGACCCGCCCGAGAGGCAGGGGTGCAGGATGCAGCCTCGCTCCCCTCCGAAATTCCTCCAGCCTCATCTGCGAACATGCTCCATTCGCACTCAGCGGGTCAAGTGGGAGCCCCCTTCCTGCCAGATTTGAGCCGGCGCATCTCCCTCTGGGTTAAGGAGTTACAAGGGTCGTTTGTCTCATTAAGGAAATCGGCCAAAATACTTCCGCTGAGAAAGCTGTTTCATAACAAATCTTTTCTGGAAGAGCTCCCCACTTGGCTACTGTTTGCCCTGCACCGACACCTGATGCCAGATAACTCGCAGGCTTTCAAAGATGAGCGGTTTTACTGGCATAAGGTTCCCCTCTAGGCGAGCGTCTGTGCTCGCAACGCTCAGGGTCCCCGCTCGGCTCTTACTCAAGGAGACCACCTAGGGCAGCAAACAGCAGAGAGCAGAAGGAGGGTTTGCCCCGAGGAGCACGTGAATTCGGCCATCGCCCCACTGGAAAGCAACAGCCCGAATTTCCTGAGCCCCCCTCCATCACCCTGCACATGACCCCATACTGCCACCCACCCTCGCTGCCCTCCTCTTTGGCACAGCCGCTGCTGGGGCACATGCCACCCCCCGTAGCACCCCTGCGTGACATCCCCAGCACTCCGGTTCACTCTGCTTTCCAGAAAAAAAGGGCATCTCCCTCACCTCTCCCACCCTACTGGAAGTAGGACGCTGTTCCCTGTCCCAAGGCGTGTGGTCCCCGGGCAGCCCCACACCTGCACCAGACCCAAGCACATCCTCCGGTTCTTGGAGTTACTCAGAACATAGATACTAAATGCTGCCACCAGCTGCTGCTGCTGCTTTCCAGAGCAACCGAGAGGAAGAGTCGCAGGTTTAAAGAGAGCAGAAACAGCGATGAGACTTTTAAGTCTCTCTCGCAACACCCCTTCTGGAAGCTCAGCCACGTGCGGGGCGGTGGGAGAGGACCTCTGCCCTGTGCCAGGCTGGTCTCTGTTAACCGAGGAACTCTGCAGTGTTCCGAAATGCTCTCATTTTCTATATACTGGGGTAGTAGCCCCCGGTATGTCACAGTAGCAAGTGGCTTTGCTACAGCTGTTGAGATTCCTCATCCCTCCCTTGCCTTCCCCTGGTTTCTCCCAGTTACTCCCTATGCCAGTTTAGAGTCCTGGTGATTTATCTCCTAAAGGCGGTCAGACTTTATGTTTTGCCTCTGTGGCGGCTACTGAAGCTCTTATGATTTAAATAAATCCTTGGAGTGTCTCCTAATGACTTTCTCAGGAAGGACAGGAAGGGTGAAAATTAGACCGTTATTGATTTGCTAACGACTTTATCACTTCTCCTTCAGAAATGAAGCAGGGAGATCTCCGAGGCCTCTTCAGGGAGGACATGGCAACAAACAAGCTATGCGCTTTATGTGGAGCCCTCCGCTAGCAACCTACACCTTCCTACAAGCCGGCGGTAAAGGTCTGGCTAGAGCTTTGTTTGCATATTCAGGGACTTGATGAATAGATCTAGTAGTGTAGCAGCTCTACAAACATGCCAGTGAATTGGCAGAGGTGTGAAAATCTGCTTCTTTGAGCAGTGCTTGTTTGGGTTCTCTAATTAAAATCCAATAAAGGATCAGCATTGTCATTCTGATTCATGTAATAAATGCAGACACTCTTGGAAGAGAGGACACTTCCATTTTTTTCCCAGCTTCTTCCCCCCCTTTTCTCCCCTCCCTATTTGTTCAGGTGCAGAAACCCTATGTGCCAATTCACACACATACTCTCCAAAAAACCCAGGACCTTCCAAGCACTATTTGCACAGCAGAGTCACTTTTCCAAGGCACTCAAGATCTGTATTTGAATTTTAAATGTAGAAGCTTGCTCTAAATACTTGCTGTAGCGCATTATCAATGTCCCTTTTACCACCCCTGCCTCTCCCTCCTCTGTCCTGGTGACAATAATTCAGGCCTTGGGGGAACTCTTCTTTGCATTCCAGTCTCCGGGATCATACTTTTTGCAAACAGAGATCTAGATAAAGAATCTTCCTGCCTGGCATTATGGGGTTTAATCTTCTCATAAGATGCTCTGTCATGAAACGAGGTTTGGACAGTTTGAAATCAGGCTGAGCGGGTGGAATTCAAGCCTGCTCCCTCGCAGCCCGCGTGGTACAGTCACACGACCCTGCCTGACACCCTCTAAATATTGCCCCCAAGTCCGTGTGCGCCGAATCTCAATGAGCAGCTTGGGGTTGCTCCTCTCCTATGAAATACCCACGGGGGTGGATTAGGGGGTGCGCTTGGGCTAAGGTCATCGCGCACCACAATCAGACACCTTGCGCTCTAAAGCCCATCTTCGCTATTGAAAGGGATGTTTCCTATCACCGCACGGCTGACAGCTTTGCAGGGCCTCCTTTTGGCTAGAAAGGACCGGGGAGCTGAACAAAAGCTGTAGCCGGCTCTCAGGACAAAGCCTGAGCGGGCCAGGAGAGGTGCTACCTCGGCTCAGCCCCTTTGGGCTGGAGCGGGGGGTGGGGGGGTGGGGGGATGAACCCCTTTTGCAGACAGGCATGGTGAGGCCAGGCCTGTTTCCCTGCCATGGGGCTGATGGTTTTGAAGCAAACGGCTATATTTAAAGAAAGCCCATTATTTTCTTTTGCAACCAAGTGTTTCTTGACACTTTCAGTGGGCTGCTTGGCTGGAGGATGCTATTAGAAAGCGCTTTAGCTGCCGTGCAGCCAGGTGGAGGGAGGCGGCGGGGGGGAGCTGGCACTTGCCAACCGTTTTGCTCCCCCCCAAAAAAAGTGTCAAGTGTCAAGAAAATGAACTCGGTGAGTCGGGGTTTCTTGCGAGCTGTTCCCGGGTTGAGACAGCGTGTGGCGTTGTAAGCACAGGGGAGGGGAGGGAAAAAAATTTTCTATGTGCGTGTGTATCCCTATCTGGGAATTTCCTAGCGGCTACCGCTGAAGAAGGCAGGGGACCACGTTTCTTATTTATTTTCCTGGCCGGCTCCCACTCGGAGATTAGCGATCGCGAGTAAGGCGTGCAGCCAGCGGGGCGGCTGGAGACGGCCACTAGTGTTTGTGTTGAACATGCTCTTTGGATGGGGAAAGCAGCAAATCCCACGGGGGGAGGAGAAGGGTGTGTGGCTGCGGCGCGGCGCTCGTGGGAAGGCTGGGCAAGCAAATCACCCAAATAAAATGCTGTCAAAAAGTGCTGCAGCTGGCTGGGCTTTTTTTTTTTTTTTTTCCCCTCTTTTTTTTTTTTTTTTTTCCTTTTTTTTTTCTCGCTCTCTCCTTCCTTTTCCCCACCCCTGCGCTGGCGGGATCGCTAAGAGGCGGGAAGGGGGGGTGGTATAGGCTTCGCCGTCGGGAGCTCCGCTCCGCATCCCCGGCGGAGCCCCGACGGGGCGGGCAGGACCGATGGGCACCCTGCGGGGACGGGGAGGGGGGAGCACGGGCAGCACCGGGCAGCGCGGAGAAAGCTCGGGGGGTTGGGTTGAGCGGTGGCCCGGGGGTGTCGTCCTCCCCCCGCACCGCGACGTATCCCTGGGCAGGTTGCCCACCTTACCTGCTTTGACGGAGCAGTGGATGTGAGCCTTGGACTCGTAGTAGACCCAGTCGAAGCCGGCCTCGACGGCCAGGCGGGCCAGCATGCCGTACTTGCTGCGGTCCCGGTCCGAGGTGGTGATGTCCACGGCTCGGCCCTCGTAGTGCAGGGACTCCTCGGAGTGGTGGCCGTCTTCGTCCCAACCCTCGGTTACCCGCAGTTTCACCCCGGGCCACTGGTTCATCACCGAGATCGCCAAGGCGTTCAGCTTGTCCTTGCAGCGCTGCGGGGGAATACGGGCACACGGGAAAGGGCGCATTGCGGGGGGGGGCACTGCTGCAGCCAAGAGCAGACCCCCCCCTTCGCTGTCTATCACCCCCCAGGGCCTCATCCTGCCCTCCATCCCCAGCCAAACCGGCAGCAAACTCCCCCCACCCCACCCCCCCGCCCCAAAACGCGCCGCAGGGCTGAGCATCTTCTCCCCCGCTGCCAGGGAGGAAGGGGGAGGCAGGTGAGGAGGAGGAGGAGGAGGAGGAGGGGGGTGAAACTTGGGGACGCGGGAGGAAGAAGGGGGTGAAACACCACGAAGACCCACCGGGACGGAGCCGCCCCCTCCCCCGGCACCTGCCGCAGGGAGCGGGGAACCCCCCCGCCCCATCACCGGCGCTGGGGGGGGGGGGGGGGGGGAATGTGTCGGTTCAAAGCCACCTGCACGGAGCAAATTCCTGCCGCTAAGTGCCCTGTCCCCTTCCCGAGAGCAAAGTTTGTGCCGAAGAACAAACACTCGCCATCTATCTCGGAGTCACGGATTCCCCCCCGGAATGTCTCTCCGGGTCTTTTCAGCTTAATTCTGTGTTGAAAGGGGTCTCAATACATGTTAACAGCCTTTATGTGCTGAAGGGAGGGGTGGGTTGTGGTTTTTTTTTTTTTTCTCTCCCTTCGCCCATCACTCATTAGAGCCCTCAAAGCAGCATGGGCTGGGAGCATTCACTCCGCTTCAAACATACATCGGCGCTCGCCTACAAAGCCGAGCAAATCCATACAATAATATAGCTCTTAGTGGGAAGATGAAAAGCAAGGGAGGGCCGAGGAGGGAAGTTAAGCGAAGCAGGGATGCTATGCAAGCTAGAAGACCCTTTGTGTGGAGTAAAACCTTTTCCAACTCCGTGGAGAAGCCGCCACAGGGTTTTCCATCGCCCCTCCGGAGCCACCGGCCTTCCCCGGGGCTGAACCGGGCCCTGCAGCACCGGGGGCCCGAGCAAAGGAGGGGGGTGGGATGGGGGGACGGAGGAGAAGGGCAGCTGCAATGGTGGGGGGGGGGGGCTCTAAATGAAACCCTGAAAGTTTGGGGGGGGGTGTCCTATTTTAGCCGGGGGGGGGGGGGGGGGGGGGGGAAATAGACGCGCCGGCGGTAGGGGAAAAGGACTTGCAGCCTCCCAGAAATAGGAAATCAGCACCGAAAGCATTGAAAAGCGCTTGGCTGAAGGTAGAGAGTTAGGAACACACGCGCTGCCAACTTTTCCCCCCCCTTTTTGAGAGGAAAATAACTCGTGGATATACGCGATGTGCCTCTCGTGATGCAAATCTCGACGTGGGTTAAAGCCACGACGGGATGCAGTAAAGCTGCTCTTCCCTGGCTTTTGCTGGCCTGACTGGGATGCTTGGCCTTCTGCAGGACCATTCTCCCCGGTGTGCTCCCAGCACACCCGTAACAGACCGCAAAGGTCCCCTTCGCAGCTCCCAGAAAGGCAAAGCCCCTCCATTATCCCGACGACGCTACTTTTAGGGACGTGACGAGGTGGCTCAACAAGAAAGTTCCCGTGTGTCATAGCCATAAAAAGCAATTCCAGCAATACACAGGTCCCCGAGAGATATAAACCGCAATCAGGAGCTCACTTTGGACTCTCTGGCCTAGCGTTTTACGGAAAGAGCCGGGTGTTTGGGTTTCGGCACGGTGCCCGGCACCAAAGCGCAGCAGCACAAGGAAGTTGAGTTTGATTTATTTCTGATTTTTCTTTCCCTTCTCTCTCCCTCGCACACCTGAGAGGATGGATACGCTCCTCCACTGACTTACGGGGGGGAAGGGGGAGAAGGATCAAAAGTCTCAGCTCCCGATAAGGCGACAGCCCTGCGAGACACGGCCGTGTCGTGCCCCGTCGCCGCGCACGGGAGGCAGCGGGCAGCGGTGCGGGCAGCGGTGCGGGCAGCGGTGCGGGCAGCGGTGCGGGCAGCGGTGCGGGCAGCGGTGCGGGGCTCTTGCCGCTCCGGCCCTGCCAGCACCGGCTCCCGGCTTCAGGCGAAATAAAGAAGAAACGACCTCCTAAAGGACTTTCTTCCCTTTTATACTGCCTGAGCTGGATTGTCAGAGTCAAAAGCCGTGAAGCCCAGACTATTTATTAATTCATTGGGTCGTGTGCCACAAATCAAGCCCAATTCTGTTCAGCCACCGTGAAGCTCAGCAGGGCTGCCTCCACTAACGCTTTGTGTGGAGGCAAAGTTGTTCAACAAGCCCTCTCCTGCCAGCTCCTAATCTCTTCACAAATGAATTGCTTGAAGGAAACACTTAACAGGTACCTGTCAGTGTAAACAACCTGGTGGGCTTCCTAAATGCCAAGTTGATCTCTAAATTCCTCACATCACGCACCGGTTGTGTGCCTGCATTACACGAGATTGCTATTTTATTTCATACAAATTCCAGCTTTATCATACTGACCTGGCCTCCTTATCTCTCCCCCGAATCCAGCCAATGGCTGGGGTGGGGGGGGAGGGAGGGGAGGAAGGGGAGAGCCTTCAGCAAACTGCTGTTGTCACCTGCAAAGTTGAGAACCTGCCTTACCTACCTCTGTTTGCGTTCCCCCCCCCCCCCCCCCCCGCCCCTCTTTCTGGAGTTAATATTAACCAGCGGCTAATGCATTCGGCAACTATTCGGCAAGTTTAACGATTCCGTGCAGGGAAGATCTCTCCATGGTTGAAGGGCTTCGCGAAGCAGGAGTGGGAAGGCTGGGATTTAACGAGAGGTTGCCGGCCGGGGGAGAGAGGGAAGGAGAGAAAAGCAAGGCAGGGAGCCCGGCGGCAGGACGGCACCTCGGGGCGCTGCGGCCCCGGCCGTGCCCGGGGGAGGGTGGGCAGGGGCAGCCCCTCCGCTCCCTCCGCAGCCCCGCTCCGCTTCCCCGCTCCCCGCCTCGCCGAGGGGTGCCGGAGCCCGGCTCGGTCCCCCACCTCGCTCCCCTCTTTGCCGCCGGGTACCCGGCGTTGCGGCCCTCCGGTCCCCGCTGCCCTCAGCCCACCTCCTCCCACCCTTTGTGTCTAAGGCAAGGGAATAAGCACCGGGGGGGGGGGGGGGGGGGGGAAGAAGGGGAAAAAAAAAAAAAAAAGTATTTGTTTTCGTTTCGTTCGTCTGAGGGAAGTTGACAGAAGGTCAGGAGTTCAGCCGCTGCCAGCTAATGCAGCGAGAGCGGCCAGCCGCGGAGCCGGCGCGGCTTGCCCCGGGAGAGCCGCGGGGCCGGGGTCAGCCCGCACGCCGCTCCCCGGCCCGCAGCCCACCACCTCTCCCCACCGGCTCCCGGCTCGCCCCCAACCCCCAACCCCTTTCCCCTACCCCCGCCGCTCCGCTCCGCCGCGCACACGCACCGGCGCAGCCGCGCAGGGAGGGATGCGCCGTGCCCCGGCGGGAGCCCCCGTCTCCCGCGGAGCCGCCGCCGCCGCCGCCGCCGCCGCCGCCGCCGCCGCCGCCGCCGGGCTGCGGAGGGAAGGGGTGAAACCCGAGCCGCCGCGATCGATACGCGAGGGGAGTAAGTGGAGCTGAAAATGCGAGAGATGCGGCTCTCGACTCGCCGCCCAGCCTCGCACCGGAGGCAGCGAGGGCGGAGGGACCGCGGGGGCGCGGAGGGGGCGCGGACAGACCCGCCGTGTGTGTCCCCCTTTACCAGCGGGGGGGACCGACGGCCGCTCCGCACCGCCCCGCACCGCTCCGCACCGCTCCGCGCCCCTGCGCCGGGGCAGCGGCGGGCGGGCGGGCAGAGGCGCGGCGCCGCGCTCGGAGGTACGGAGCGATTTAAGGTGGTCGGGAGGAGATGGTGGCGGCCGCCGGTCCCTCGCCCCGGGAGACCCGGCAAACGTGCGGAAAATCAGGCCGAGGAACGGGGAGAGTTTGGGAAATTCCACCCACACCCCACACCCCCCCCCAGACACACACCCCCCCTTCCCCGCGTCCACTCCCCGCCTAGTCCTTCCAGGCGACTCCTGTTCTAGCGCTGAAGGTGGGGCTTAAATGTATTAATATTAAAAAAGCGCTGTTGACCTATATTTGGAGGAAACCCATTTCCAGTGTCTAGATTGCATGTAGTTTCAGAAACTCCGGGATTGGCAGAGCAATTGACTTCACCGAGCTCTCTGTTGAGCATGAATAATAATTATGAGGTGACTCTCGGAGAGGTTCTCTCCCTCTCTTTCTCTCTCTCTCTTTCTTTTTTTTTTTTTTTTTTTTTTTTTTTTTTTGCATAAAATGGTTCCGCAATCTGATTCCACCCGAGATCCAATATTTACCCAGTTGTAAACCTTGTGCCATCAGATTTTTTAAAACAGAAGGTGATGCAATGCCGATAAGTTGCAAGTCCCTCCCCTACCGAAGTACCAGAGCATTGGTGGCGAGCATCCTTAAAGAAATATCAATATATTTACGCTCTGATGGGCACAATTGCAAATGATGGTATTGCAATACGAGCTATATAATACGGAATCAGGAGAGGAATGGTCGATCCGGCTTCAGCTGCCTTTTGTGAGTGCACGACTGCATGCCTACTAAATTTAGAATATGCTCGCGAGGGGAAAAAAAAAAAGAATAATGAAGGCTAAAATGAAATGAAGCAAAAAAAAAAAAAAAAAAAAAAAATAAATTAAATGAAAAAAAATATATTTGAAAAAAAAACCCCAAGTCAGCAGGCGTAGCAACCGAGGACTGCGTTTGTAATAATGAGTGAGTGGCCTGGCGGTCACTATACACTTGGGGTCCTCTGAGCTGTATGCAATTCGTTTGATCAAAGTGCATCCTTGGGGACAAATGCAAACAGCAATCTCTAACCAAGTTACAGGGAACGCCATGGCACGGTAATGACTGTAAGTATCACACAGATTCCCCCACCGACTATCTCGATAGCTCCAGCTCCAGCCCCTGCTAACTTGTCTGGATAGATGGTATTTACATTCAATGGGGGAAACTAGCCGAGTTTGGAGGGGCGGGGGGAGGAGGGGGAGAGGGAAAGGGGGGGGCTTTCAAAAATACTAAGACAGATGCGTCCTTTAGGATTGCTCAGAGAGGTTAACAAACACAAATACAGGTATCTCTGTGGCTCTACCTGAGTCATCAGTCTGTCAGCTCCCGTGTTCTCTTCATCCTTAAAAATAATGTCAGGGTTGTAATTTGGGGTTAGTTCTTTAAATCTCTCGGAGTTTCTTGTGATCTTCCCTTCATATCTTCCACTGGCCCCTAGGGTCTTCTCTGCCACATTGGGAATAAACTGCTTATAGGCTAAAGGGGTCAGCTTTTTGGGGTGTCTCCTTTTTCCAATGCCCCTGCCTGGTCCACAAGTCAGCCCAGAGGAGACTAAAAGAGCGCAGATGAAGCCCACCAAGAGAATTCTTGTCAACAGCAGCATTTCGTCCATTGAATCCAATTACTTCAAAGCTCTCTGTGCCTATCCCTGGCTGTCTCTCTAGAGCTCTCTCTCCTCCTATGTCCTTGTCTGCTTTCTGAATCGTATACTATCCACCGATCCCTAGCAAGACAGGTGCTGGAATGGCAGGCTTTAGGTCGCTGATAACGGAACACATCGGAGTTTGGTCGGGAGACAGCAATCGAGAGACAAAAAAAGGGTCTGATTTTAATGGTAGCAAAGCAAGACGCTTGTGAGAGGAGTCTGCCTTTAGTTCTATATTATAGCTGCCAGGGCCGAGAGCTGATTGGCCAAGGCGAGACAAGCTTGTCTTCTGATGTTTTAACCCTCAAAAAGGCAACAAATTCTTGAAAGATTTTTTTTTTTTTTTCCTTTTACCTGAAGGGCTTGGAGCTGAGAGGGGTGGAGATCGCGCTTTCTTGGGATAACATCAATTACACGCTGGTTTTTTTTTTGGGTTTTTTTTTTTTTTTTTTAAACTTTCTTGGCAGAATGGTACATTTGTCAGCAAGAGGAACAGATGCCTCTGTGAAAGGGAGAGAAAAAAAATAAGATTAGCAGGCTGCCTCAGTGCAAGTCAAGTTTCTAAGGGCAGTTGCGGTTAAATAAAATGCCGAATTATCGGGCAGCCGTGCAAATAGAAACGTATTGGGGAAATATTAACGCCCGGGGGGGGGGGGGGGGGGGGAAAAATGCCATTTAAGAGCGCACCCACCTAAGTGGCTTTGTAACAGGTTTCTTCCCCCTGAAAAAGGGAAATTGCTCTCCCTCCTAAAGACATACATTTTTAAACACACTCGCCTTTTAGCTGATAAATGACTACTTTAAAGGCAGGAACAAGTAAGTCTCATGCGAGGCAGCAGTTATATGAAGTTAGCGTGTCTGACTTGTGTATCACACATCTGCAGTGTGGAGAGATCTAAATGGCACTTCCCCCCCCCCCGCCCCCCCCCTTTTTTTTTTTTATAAAACCAGGACTATCATCCAGTTTAAAATAATGTTGTATCTTCAGAAGTGTATGAAAAGTCAACTGATTAAAAATAGATGGTCTCCTGAGCACGCTGGGGCTATATTCTTTGTTTCTTTGGTCGAAGTCGAAGAGGAGCGTTTTAGACTCTTACACCTCCTTGCGGGGTGTCATCAAGTTTTTAAGAAAAGCATAGTGTTGAAAGCATCCGCAAACACAATTAACAGAGATCGATCCAAGCAAAGTGAATGGAAAGGGGATAAGTTTAATGTTAAATTAATTGTTATCTCATGCAGCATGGCAAGTGATGTCTTTATCCCGATCTCCAAAAGCTACTAATCAGACAAAGGTGTTGAGAGAAGAGCAAAATTGCAGAGATGGGGCTGATAGGGCAGGTTAGACAGAAAAGCAGAGTCCCATATGAACAAACACTTCTCTGCCTGTAAAGAGCTCATTTGCTTTTGCTCCTAAGAAAATACAATTTGTCCTAGGATCTAGAAACTTTCAGGAGTTTTTTAGGAGTTCTGAAAAATGCCAGGACGACACGCTGAAGTAATTCGAAGTCCACTGTCTCAGAAAAACAACAACAACAACAAAATTCAACTTTATTTAAGGTTGGTGGTTGGTTTTTTTTTAAAAAAAGCTCTTTGGGGCGAGCAATTATATGGGAGTTTTCCGGTCTGTGACATCGAGCGGAGTCGTAATCAACTTAAACCCTGTGAAAATGGACTTTAAAATTAGTTTTTAAGTAAAACTAAGTTGCATATCCGTAAACTGTAACAAGCAGGACAGCACGGACTTTTCAAGGGACAAAGTGGTCTTTTTACGTAAACTTCAGAAAATAGCCGAAAGAAGTGATCCGAAGCTCTCACACCGACTCTAACTGGTGCTTTTCCCTCCTTTTTAGCCTATACTTTCCTTCTGCTATTTATGTTTCTTTGTAGAGTTTCAGTGAATCACTGAATTCTCTTTCCTACCTTTAAATTTGGGAGTTTTGTCTTGGGAATGGATAAAAAGTTAGAAAGTCAGCAGCTTGGCTTCTAGGTTTTTATCAACCAACTTAGTTGCAGAAACAAGTTGTATAACAGCTAAATACCTGTTTCATGCTGTTAAAAAACAAACTTAAGTTTTATCTCCCCGTCTGTGTGCATGTGAGAAGACAGATACAAGGAATATATAATTTATACAAAAGAGGGTATGGTCTTTTGATGTGGTTGCTTAAACAGCATGACTTGATATAACAGTTGATTAAACAGTGCCAAGGAATAAAAGCTAGTCTTAATGGTGTGGGATACTGCAAATCTTTTATCACCCCTCTTACCTTGTCCCCCTCCCCAAGGAAAGATGATCGATATCCCAGGCACTAGACGGGTAGACATCGCAATGAAGAAGTATAGAGAATAAGGATAAGCTCCCTCATTATCAGATTGCCATATGTACAAAGCAGTCACCCAAAGATTAACAGGAAAGGAAACGCAAAGAAGGAATTAATTAAATGCAAGTAATAAATGCGCGGGGAGGGGAGGGGAGGGGGGGGGGCAAAGGGAGAAATCAAGAAAAGTTGTAACTGTGGGAAGCTTGAAATCACCCTCCTATCAAATTAGATGTGAAAGAAAGCAGAGCTGGGGGGTGCGGGGAGGGTCTGCTCAGTTTCAGCGCAGGCTGGAGCTGCCCGCGGCCCCGCCGGGAGCCGGCCGGGGGGGTCGGGGGGAGCCGGGGGAACCGGGGGGAGCCGGGGGAACCGGGGGCAGCCGGGGGGAACCGGGGGGCAGCCGGGCCGCCGCTCCCGCCCGTCCGCCCCGCCGCTCCCCGGGCCTCCGGGATGCGCGTTAAGCTTTGCTTTTTTTTTTTTTTTTTTTTTTTCCTTTTTTTTTTTCTTTAAGGGCCACAGCTTCTGGGAAAAAAATACCCTCCGAGGGATGTCCTGTCCCTCACCGCCAGCCGCTCGCCCCCACCAGTCCGAGCCCAGTGCTACTGGAGGGAGCATCGGTGCCCGAGCCGCACCACCCCCGCCCGCGCTCTCATTTTAACGGCAGCAACAGCAAAAACCCCAAACCCAGCAACACCAACCACCGGTCGGGCACCGATGCCTTCTTTTAGAGGGATTAATCCCTCGGTCGCAGGTTGTAGAAAATCAACGTTGAGTCCTGTTGTGCCCCAAACCTGCAGGCCGCTCTTTTGCTCCCTGGGGAGGGAGACTGGGGCTGTCCCAGTCTTCTGGGGCAGGGGGGAGCGAGATGCTCTGCACCCCTCTGCCCATGCCACCACAAACCAAAGCCCCCGAAGCCCCCAGGTCCCTTCAGGGCTGCCCGCCCAGGCTGAGGGTACCGGGGAAAGCCCCTGAGCGCAGAGCCACTTGCTCCACCGCCCCAGCCCACCCAGCCAGCTCCCTCTTGGAGCTGGTACCGGGCTCCCTGTCAGGCCCCAAAGGCCTGAGAGGGTGGTGGGAACCCCCTTGGGTCACCTGGACCCCTGGTCCTCCTGGGTGCAGCAAGCACCACGGACCCAGGACGGACCCAGGAGCATCTACCGCTGACCCCACAGAGTCCTATTTTTCTTGCTCTTGTGCGAGGACGTATCACAGCTCCGTGGCCCAACTTTCCTTACTGACCTACGGGCCCTTTCAGCAGCTCTGCCAAACGCTGTGGCAGCTCCAAGGCTTCCCAAACCTTGCGGACACTGTGGCAGCTCCAAGGCTTCCCAAACCTTGCGGACACTGTGCCAGCTCCAAGGCTTCCCAAACCTTGCGGGGCCATGGGGCTGCACTGGGCTGGGGCATCCCCACGGGGCCCGGGCTGAGGAGGGCCACCCAAGCCCAGGCCAAGCTAATTGAGAATCTCAGTTATTATTAATGTTCTTCTTTGTTTTGCGTGGGGTTTTTTTTGTTTGTTTTTGTTTTTTGTTTTTTTGGTTTTTTTGGTTTTTTTGTTTTTTTGTTTTTTTTTTTTTTTAAATTGGGACTTGCTGCCTGGGTGTTTGCTCTGCATAAAGCCAGGGAAGGGTTCAGGCTGCACAAGTGACGTTGCTCGTTGGCCATTTTAAGCTCCCTGAGTTGCCTTGCGCTGATATATTTTGGCTGATGAATCCCAAAATACAAGATGTTTCCCTCAGAAAACTGGAGAGGCAAATGTTTGTGTAGTTTTTAGCTGGGGCTTAATTACTTATCACCTTCCATAGCCACCATTTGTGCTCACGCTTAATATATGATTTATTAATAAATTATCCATTTTTAGAGTGTTAAACCTTCATTCTCGTAGCCTCTTTGCACCTGTAGTGTTTCCCAAGAAACTTGGGACCAAAGCGATCATTGACAGAGAAGTAAATCATGAATAACTTCAGTGAAAACAGATGTTATGCTGGAGTAAAACTGGTGTAAATGGAAGGAGTCTCAAGCAGGCTTTTCATCTGAAGCTTTGTTTGTTTCTTTTATATACCCCACCCTCCTTCATGACAATGTTAAACTATTTTATTTAAAGGAATTGTAACACATCCCTCGTTGCCCATCCTGGTGGTATTGCAATATCTATCTTGAAAATCAACTTAGAAATTTCAGTTCAGAATTACTGGCTAGCTGGCAACTATACCTTTACAGAGACAACCAGGACAAGTCTTGTTCCTTGGAATTTCCTTCCAAAACCCCCCAAACCCTAGCACCAACAAGAAACATTAAGCTCATAGTTTTCCACCCATTTTGGTCTGACAGCAAAATTCAGGGAGTCATGCAGCTGAACCTGGTATCTGCTTTGATATGCCCAGTAGTCTATAAGCATTTCTGCCTCTGGAAAAAAAAAAAATCTGTCAGTATGGCGAGGCAGAAAATGGTTGCTTTCCAGAATAACTGTGTCTATGTGCATTGATTTTGCAGTTTTCATATCCATCTGCTTGTGGATTAATGCTACTCATTGGCTTGAATATGGTCAATAGAGCCTTCCATCATACAGGCAAAAAAAATAAAGTAGGCAGCATAATTCATAAGACATTGTTATCTATGTTTTGTGTGTATATTTTCTGTTAACCCAATCTTTGAAGCAGAATTTCCCACTGGTTTCCTTATATCCTCAGCAGGGCAATCCATAGTGCCTGATTATAGGTTTATAGAGAAACCCTCAGATTTCTCGTTTAGGTCTTTTCACTTCTCCTTGAATAATCCAACAGTTTCCCATACCCAAAGCCCCAGGTAGGAAAGATCATCACTTCCCCCCCCCCCCCCCCCCCCCCCCGGACTGTGACCTGCATCCCTTTTCAGCCACTTCCTTCTGGTCACCAGTGGGGAAAATCCCAACCAGGGTGTTTCTCTCCACGCAGGGAAGGCTGGAGGGAAGCAGCCACTAGGGGAGCTCGATGTTGGGAGTAACCTCCGAGCATCTTCCTCACAGTTTACACAGCTTCCTGCAGTCACCAGAAGGGGAACTCTGAAAGCGAGTGTTAAGTTTTAAAAAAAGCCCCAGCAACATACCAAATGGGCAAGTTTTGGAGCTTTATTGTTTTTGTAGCAGACAATTTCGTAACCAAGTATTTGAAAGTTATTTTCTTGTCCCTCTGTACATTGAACTGTGATGCGTGCATATGTGCGTGTGAGCTTATCCAAGTGCATGGAGGCGAGAAGTAAACACGGCACATATTTCTGAAGTTTCTGATGACCCATAAAATTAAGAGATATTGAAATGTACCTGCTTAAGTGCCAGCCATGAGTACGAGAATATCTGATTTTTTAGTCCCGGTTGTAACGTTGACTTGCTTTCTGATCGTTGGCAGGTAACTTAGATCCAACGTTTGCATCACATAAACATTGCTAAGAATAAGCCTTCAAAAGAAATCATATCTTTTTCTTGTTGTTGTTGTTGTTGTAAAAATTGTTACCTGGATTATTAATGGTTAGTATGTTAATTTGGGTTTTGATTGTTTATCTAAGGAATTTATCTGGGCAACAGAGTCAATGATCATTAGAGGCTGTGGGTGTATGAACACCCAAAATAATTTTTTTTTCCTATGCAGATCAATACTAGCAGGTTGTTACTTGGCTGCCTTGGGGTCCCACCTATTCTTAAATAGACCTCTGAGTATGTTTATTTTAACAGGCTTGCTCTCATTGCTTTCAGTACCAATGATTACTGAAGCTAATAAAAGTGTTTAACATAAAAAAAGCAGCCTATGTTTGATAGGCTATAGAGATAGATTAATACTCTAGGCTAGCTAGATTAATACTCTCCACAAATGGTTAATGGAAGAGTTACCTTTTAGCAAGATCTGCATTTTAAGGTACTGTTTTCTGTTCAGAAAAAAAAAAAAAAAAGGCAGGTACATAAATAGCATTGTGAAATGCAAGCTGTCTGACTTGCACTGTTCTTGCATTTGGAGAAAAAAATGCAGAGTCATATTTTGGAATATCGAGTGATACTACATCTCCCAGTCTGTATGATATGACAGCCAGACAGGGGATGCTAAGAGAAACCTGAAGGCATGAGATAAATTCAAACTTAACTTGCTGGCTCTTGCAGTGTGAGGTTGGCTTGGCCAAAGTACACAAACCAACAGACTGGATCAAGGCTCTCTGTTTGGGCAGAGATCAGAAACAAAGCTTGCCCTCTAAAGTCCACCTCATAGCCAGATCCAGCCATGGTAACCACTGTATTCACTGGGCCATGGTAGCAGGAGAGGTATGTGCATGATTGTCTTAGTTTTTCTTGTTTCCTTACATTTGCAGACTATTTTTGAGCATAGTTTACATGTTTTCTTTCTTTTTTCCTGGCATATTTACACCCCAGCTTTTTGAAAGGCTTTGTTCATGCCAGTCAGTTTAGCAGTGTGTGTTTTAAAACAGTTCCTAATATATTGTATATGACTGAAAATGACTTAATTGTTCTATTTCTTTATGACCCCAATAAAAAATGTCCCTGATACTGTTTGAGTCGCTCTCAGTTCACAAGCGCCTACATATATGTCACCGGGTGACTTTGAAACACTTCTTAGGTGCATCAATTCAATTGCTCTTATTTATTTATTTAGATTTGTAATAATGACAGTAAATGGCCATCTGAATCAATCTGGGCACTTTGCAGTCATTAATACTGCAGCATCGATATCACATAACACAATTATAGTGCAATAAATTACCCATATGCCTCATCTGTTGCCCAACCAAAATAAGAGCTCCCCGTATCTATCACATTGCTCATTTATGTCCTTTCCCTCTAAAACACCTTGATAGCGGAAAAAAGGGCTCTGAAATGTTCCTGAAAGCTTAACAAAACCCTGTCCTTCCCAAGCGAAGACACAGATATGAGAGCTCAAGAAATTGCGTGTGGGATGCTCCATCAGCTAATACGTCCTCGTGAACAGAGAAGGGCCTCATCCTCTGCACAGTCAGCTAATGAAGTTGCTCATATTAACATCAGAAAACCCCAGAAAGACATCTTTCATTGATCACATCTGCAACTGGATTGTGTGACAGTTCAGGAAGTCTTCTGGTCACTCATCTCAAGCCACATGGGACTTTCTGTGCCAAAACCAAAGCCTTGAATTTTGCGTAGAAGCCCATTCAAACTAAGTCACCGATAACAGTTGTGAAATAAGTGTGAAGCCAGAACTAGGAGCAGGCGGCCACACTCCACATCATCTTCAGTTTCCAGATTGTTTTCAGAAATAATGTAACAAAACGCCCAATTCAGCCGCTGGATCTCCAAGCATGGAAGGACTGGATAAACGCAGAAAGATTTGCATCTCAACCCCACCATCCTCTGACAATGTAAGGAACTCTTTAGTGCAGCTTCTTTCTGGGCATGCAGTAGCAGCATCGATCATTTCTACCTCAAATGGCTGTCGTCTTTCCTGGGGGGACAGAGGGAGGAAGGGTGCTTGGGTGCAAAGGGTCCTTTGTGCCATCATGAAGCTCCGGTGTTGTTGTGTCACGGGCTGGAAGGGGAAGGAAGCTGAAGCTGAAACAGTGATTTTGCAAAAGCAGTACCTTGAAGCCTCAGTAATCCCTGGATTCAAGAAATTGGAATCCTTTTTCCGATTTCCCACAGGATCCCCTTAGAAAACCCGTTAGGACAGCAGACTTGACCCTAGCAGGCCTTGATTCAAAGTCTTCTGGATTCAGCTGGAGCCTTTCTGTTGTTTTTCAGTGGATTTTGCATCACTTTGATGTTAAGTTCGTTACATTTGTGTTGCTCAGAGCAAACTGCTTTTGGTGCTGTTAACAATTCCTCAGATTCATACATAAAAGCAGAGAGGTAACACAATGGTTTTATAGCATCAAAGTAGCATGCCCTGCTCAGTTCCCCGGTGAGATTTCCTTGGGTAACTCAACGAGCAACTCTACAGGGTAGCAAACTCTATTAACTATTCATGCTAGACGGTTATGTCTCCTTTACAACTGCGACAGTCTTGCCCAAATCTGCTGTAACGTGACAACTAATCTATTGGTCAAATTTGTTTGTAGAATTAATCAATTTCAATCAGTAATTGCCTTTGGGCAATAGTTCAATTATGCCCTCATCTTTTGGCTCTTGCTATCGTAAAAACAGCTAAGTAAGTTTTGAAGGGTAATATCCCTCACTAATGCTCAAAATCAGACAGTGTTGATGTTGATGCTTATTTTATTTATATAACCATGTTTTCTGCACATGGCTTCTCTCTGGGCATGGAGTAACAATGCAATGACAGTACTGTAGTGCAGAATGTACCCAGCTATAAGTAAAATAACATTAATGATCAAAGAAGGCCACTTCTGAGTATGATGTATATCTCACTCCAATGCTGGAGTTATGAGAACTTAGCATCTCTTAAGGTTCAAACAAAAGATGCTGGTTTTCTTTTTATTTCAGCTCCCCTCTGAGTATATTTTTCTATATAGAAGAAAAAACTAAATTTGCTGGAAGTGCAGAGTTTTCTTCACAAGAAGAAAACACACTCTTGAAATATTCATAATAAAAAAAAAACAAAAACAAAAAACCAAAACCCCCACACTCTATTACTTCACTCAGCCTTCCTTTTGGAAAGCAAAATAAATCATAATTTATGCATGGAGGCTTGAAAATCAAAATAGTCAGAAAGTAGCATAAGGGCAGCCTGACAAATTAAGGCACAGACCATAGGCTAGAAAATAACCCACCATGTAAACAAGGTAAGTGACACAGACAATTGGGCACTGAGAGCTTAGTGATTTCTGAGACAGGGGAAAACGTTTTGCTGATATAACCTAAGGGAATTTTGAAATCACTCCAAAATGCACTACCTGAAGACAGGCAATTTTTGGAATGCGTTCATATTATGTCATTATACCTAAATATGCTGAGCAAAGAGCAGGATAATATATCCCCTTCCTCTACACTGTTAAAATGAATTCAATTTGGGGCAAAATTACTCAGCGTTAATCAGGATTTTTTGCTGTTAGTTTCCAGTTGAATCCCAGGGCAAGTCAAATAGGCTGCAGACATCAGTGCAGCTTGATATTGCTATTTTTGTTCATTTCTGTTTATTGTGGCAAAGCTTAGAAGCCAAGAGAGAATCAAGCACCATTTTACCAGGCTCTACCCAAACAAATCCAAGAAGGTCTCTTCTGCAAAGAACCTACCCTTTCATTTGTACTGTTTGTACTTCACCTTACCTGCCTGAAGACCCACTGAAGCAAGCGGAACAATTTACAGGATGAGGTATATTAAGATTTCCAATCTGACGTAGCAAAATGAAACTTCATCAGTCCTCAGCTGCTGTTAATAGGATGTAGCGTGAGAAATACCTCACTTGCCTTGGCTGAAGGTCTCATCCACACATTTTAAAGCTTTCTGGCCAACCTCACCTCTAGATATTGCTGAGGTAATTATATTCAGAGTGTTTAAAAAAGGACTGGATACTTAGATAATTGGAGTATCTGTGCTGAGTAGACAGTTTTAAATGACGTGTGAGCTTTAGTAATTTCTGACAGAAAGTTCCTTTAATTATCTGGAGCCAGGAGGAAACTCTCCCTCTAAACACCTTGTCGTGTAAATACCCGTGTTGAGGGTCAGCCAACAGTAGTCACTGGGCCTGGCTGGAGCCAAGGGGGGAAGGTTTTAAAGCCCCCTGGTGACTTGGTAGCGCAGAGGCCCTTCTCAAGGAGTAACTTGTGCTTCCCAAGCTCCGGCACAAGGTCAAATGGCAACAGCTTCACAAGTCACTTCATGGTGACTGTCCGAGGTGGCATCCTCACTCGTGGTGAACGTACAAGAAGAGGTTTATGGGGCAGTCTAAGCAAGCTCGTGTTGCTTGGTAGGTGCAGTACGCTAGGAGAACATGTGTGGATAGTTATGGTAGATGAGCTGCAGCGTGGTAACTAGTTCAGCTTTGTGACCTGAGTACTTCTCTGAATCTACAGATCTGTAAGTGTCTTAGTGGCTTTTGAAAACGTCATTTAGCTATGAAAGTGTTGTCCAAGTTGTTCAGTGAACCAAGAATCAGACTGCGGATGGCAAGTCTTCTACAGAGGAATGAAGCAAAAGAACGCCGCGCCTTCCTTTCTTCAAGTCACAAACACCACATGGAGAATAGGTATCTTTAATTTGTACTGCCATTTTCTAATCTGATGTCTTGAAGTTCATTACGTTAAATTATATTTTCACTAGAAATAAGGATTATTTCAAGCTATGCTTATAAGATATTATCAGCCTCCAAAAAAATCTCTGCTAAGATCTTAGTCTTCTGTACATGACAGCCACTTAGAAAACCAAGATTTTTTTGTTCTTGCACTGTACACTTTTTATTTCCTGTTGAATACATTTATTATACATTAACATAATTAACTTAATTTATTACCTTAGTAAATGTCAGACCCATAAGAAGATGTCAGCGTATTACACTGCACTCATTCTGTTTAACAAAGAGCCTCGAACAAATGATCAAACTAAGCGTCAAGTTTCTACTTCATGTAGGCATTTTTGAGAGACCATTGTGCAATAAAATGTTCACTTGTAATTAAATTCTGCCTTTGTTTATACTTACTTACTTCTGTAGGGATCCATGCAGTCTGAGACCTGCAAAGCCATGTCCAGCTGGCTGGGATGCTGGAAAGCCCTGTGTTGCTAGTTCTAACTGTAGTCCTTTTAATATATTAAATGCCTCTCACACCCTGAATTTAAGAACAGAGTTTTTTTTCTTGGTTTTTTTTTTTTCCCCCCTAAAATTAAAAAATATTAGAATCCTCAAATTTGCTATTTAAAAGCCCCCTATATTCTGGGTAGCACAATTATGGGGTAGAATCAGAAACGATCTCAAGAAGTTTGTCTAGCTTTGCTTCTTGTGCCAGATCAGGATCACCTATTGACACATATAGATGGCTTCTCTACTAAACGTGCAGATTTTGAAACAAGTGCATGTTAGAGGCACTGGCTACAAGACCGTATCCTCTGTTGTGCTTCATCGAGAGAGAACCGCAACATCCTCTTTCAGTCCTTTTGCAGATTCCCCAGCAGCAGGTACTTCATAGGTAACTGCTGACCATGCGCTCTTCTTAGGGGAGGGCTGTAGTGTTCTTCTATATCTTCCTCAAACTCTTTGACCTCTTATGCAATCTTTTTTTCCCCTAAGGAAAATAAGTAACTTCCTGTTGAGGATTATATACTCGTATTTTTCAAAAGAAAGGATTGTGAACGCTATTCCTGATCTCCATTGGCAGAATTCACTGGAATGACTCCATAGAAGTCGTGTTTAGTTCATATATTGTCAATAATTGTAAGAGTAATATCCTAACCTGGCATATTCACATACTATATCATTTCAAAGATTTACCTCTGATTATGTTAGTGCAATGCATTGGCAGGCTCTAGGAAGGCAGAGCTCTTCTTGACAAAGCACCTGTACTGTATGTTTCCATAAAATAGCACAATGACTTTGGAGAGGCCCTCTTAAAACAATGCATAGTTTCTACGATCTGTGCTACAATATTTAAGATAAGTTACTTCTACTCTCAATTTTCTATAGAATACCTACAAAACAAAAAAGTGTTAGGGGTTGAGATCAAGGGGGATAAAAGCAAAACTACCAGGGAATGTGTTTCTCTCCAGACTGGAAAGAAAAAGCAGTGTTTTCTACATGCTGTGCACCGCACTGTGAGGAGAGCACTTTGTGGGAAGGCTATCTACTGAACTTATGGACACCTCTCTGTACAAATCTGTTTGATTAGGACTCTGTTAGACCAGATTTTCTATATGTGCACAGCCCACAGAATGCCCCCATGAGAGTTATTGGAGCCTAATACAGTTTATGAGACATCATAAATATTTCCTCTCCAATGAACTTAATTTATTTTTGCATTTGATAAAGAGTGCGCAGAACAAATATATAATTTTTCTAAAATGCAGACCTAAACTCAAAAGACCTGTGTCTAAGCAGCAAAGCCATAGACGTTTTTGATCAAATCTACAATTTTTTTTCTTGACATAAAAACTCAACAGTTTTTCTCTGATCATTTTTAAAAAGAAATGTTTAAAATTATGATGAGGGGAATTTTTTTTTATATAAATTAAATTAATAAGTTTGTCTGTAATCCTTCCTCTCTCAATTTTTTATTGGAATGACTGGTATCTCCCAGCCCATTGCATTTTAGACAAGACGATTTGCACCTATTAGGTGCCAACTAGAGGCCAACTTCTTGCCAGTGCTTGGGGTGCTGCTACCAGTGCTCCCAGCTCTGATCATCAATCACTAGGTTGCCCTCCTTCACCATCATTCCTGGAGCAACATAGGTCTGCAGGTGACAGCCTTTGCAGCAAGCACCTTTGTGGATGATTTCTCATGTATTCATGAATGGAAATCTACGTTTTCAACTTAATTTTTTCTGAAATCTCTGTTACATTCTTCCTCGCTGAGAAATGCAGAGGATTTGAACTTCAAGACATTTTAAAAAGTAATTTGATCAAAAATAGCATGTCTGGTTTTTCCTTTCAGAATGGTAAACTTCGCTTACTCTCTCTCAGCTGAAGAGTGAAAAGGAGCATTTTGCCCTGCTATATAAGAAACTTTTCTTCATTTGTAAACCATCACCTACTAGACTGCGAAGGGCCTCAGTTGGGACTGCATTTGGTAGGAAGGCGTAGATCTTATTTTGGATTGAGGTCTTGTATCTGCTTTTGATCAGAGATTAAACACAGAGAAGTTCAACCTTGCAAATGTCTGTTGCATGTTCTAAGTGCTGTGGAAGGATGTGGCTTGGCTCAGATGAGCCCCCTTCCCTCCGTGGACAGAGAACAAGGCACAGGTGGCAGTGACCTGTGAGATCTTTCCCCGGGTAGGTAAGTGGGAATCTCTCAGCCTGATGTCATCAGCTAAAATTCTAATTTTGTCTTCACAACCTTATTTTGAGGTCAACCATGGAACAAGAGACTATCACTGAGAATGCGTTGTGGGGTAACCTGTTTTCACGCTTTTATCTTCTTTCTGCTGGGATCTCTTGATGCATTCAGGATCCAGGAAGCTGTGCTGGAAGATGCCTCTGTTACTTGTGCAATTTGTGAGCTTAGTGTTATGAAGTATTGTGCCCAGGGCTTTCTTCAGCAGGTTTTTGAGGGAAAAGAGAATCTCAGACAAATTTACTAAGGCATCCCTTATGATGAATGCCTGCCACACTTGTGGAACCTATGCTTAGCTACATCCTCTGTGTGAGCGCTTCAAGCACCTTCAAGTTTCGGGTGAATGCTAAGACTAATTAAAGATAGTTATCTTAGTGCTATACCTCTTGAGTGAAGTACAGTAGAGTTTATCTCTACATGAGCTTTCCAATAGAGCTGGGTCATTAGATTTCAGTCACGAGTGGCTAGCAGCTACGAGGTTTTTCTCTGAGCAGAGACTGTCAGTCACATCAGATTTTATTGGTTTTGTGATGTGGATAAGCATCCAAAAAGTAACAGGCAGAGACCAATAAACTCATTTCATTTTTAATCTATGGCAGATTTGAACGTGGCTTTTATACTGAAATACCAGGGCTCAAACCAGCTGGTTTCACCACATTCTTGGTGCTGCCCCCTCCTTTAACCCACAGTAGCAGAATCACATGCAACAATTTATGAGCTTGTGTTCACCCAAGAACTCGTGGTTTTTTGCTTACCGTACCTTTCTACCTATAAAAAAAATTAAATAAATATGCTTAAATGAGTCAGTGATTATCGAACTGGGAAGCAGATCTGAGTTTGACAACTAAACGTAACATGTCCATATTAGGGTGGGGGAAGTAAAGAAAAAAAACTTCAACATTTTCACATGCCAGAAAAACTAGCTTTCATGTTCTTTAAATAAAAGAAAGGTAAGACATGTTTGGGAATAAAGCCGTAGCCATCAAATTCACTCTTCAAGTATACTCTGTTACAGCAGCATGATTCCTTTTATGATTGTATCCATCATGCTGTCAAAAAAAGAAATCTTATCTTCACTCATTACTAAATATACAAAGAGCTGGGATTTCCACTTGGCAAATGCTCCTGTTTACCTGAAGGCTCGATTTTACCTGCACTTTGATAAAGTTCATTTGCAGAGATAGACTAAACTTTTTAATCCTTAAACTACTTGAGTTTGTAAACCAAGTTTTGCTCTGAAGTAAGCAGCATGTGCATGAAGTTGCTATTTTCTTTAAGAAAATTAAAGATTTTATTATGGAAGAAAGCCAAAGGGCCCATCTGGATCTGTCCTGTCTGAGTTGTGAGTTATAGCTTCTGTTTACAACTGCGCTGCGAAAAGAAGTCTAGGTGAGGATGTCTTCAGTAGTCATCTTCAGCCTTTTCTTCTCAAGTTTTTTGTCTTCAGGAACGGTCTATCCATAATGGAGACAATCTCTTGGCATCTGTCTTCCCCAGTATGCTTAGACCTTTTTAAGACTCTCTTTCACCACCGAAACCTTACAATAAATATATCAGAAGAACTTTGCCAGTTGAAAAGACACAGAATCAGGCCCCTCACGTGCCATACGTGTACCTTCCTTTATAGTGAATGCGAACAACCCTCCCTGAACATCTTGATGCAGATGAACTTCCTGAATCTAAGTACTGCTCCGAGTGCCCTTGAGTGCTTCTCTTTCTGTTGCATCCTTTTAAAACTAAACAAACATTTGTTATTATTATTTCTATTATAATGACAACCACAAACCATTAATGAAATCACGGTCCCACTTCTTTGAGCTATGTTTAAATGGGAAATCACAAACAACTCTCTATCTTGTTATTTAAACAAATACAACAGGGGAAGGGTGTTACTGTAACTCAAGTGCAGAAGTGATTTGCACAGTGGTAGAGGTAACAATATTCCCTTTGATTTGGGACTTTACCATCCACTTTGGTGGTCACTACTGTGTCTGTGTCTCAGGTTGGCAGAACTCTGTGGCCTGTATGTATCTCTATATCTCTACAACCTCTACTGTAGTTCATTTGGTCTGTCTGAAACCTGTCTCCTTTGATTCGCAGTCTTGGAGCTATGTGGATTTTTTTTATTTCTTATTTTTCATTTCAGTATTGTCCAGTTTCCTGCAGGATTCACTCTGGAGCCACCAATCACGACAACAACCTGGTCCTCCTTTGTCTAACATGGCATTGTACCAACAGCTGCTGCCACTGAGGGCAGTGCTAAAATTCACCCAGATTGAAAAGAAAGAGTTAGGCCAAAAATCCCACTTCTTGTTTGTAATACTTCTTTCTTGTCCTTAGTGTTAGCTTCTATTATATAGCATCTATCCTCTATAGCACTCAGCCTCATTCATCTCATGGTCTTAATTCAAGAGGCTGATCCCAGATTCGGAGCACTCTAATGACCATCTTTCCAAACAGGTACAGTCTGGCTAATTTAACCACCTGGTTCGTTGATTCCTTAAGGTCACAGCATACCTATATGAGCAATTCTCATCCACATACTAACCCTCTTGAGTTTTGCCCTCCTATCCTGACCTGGTTTCACATGGACTTAATTTATAGGCCAGTTTTTTATCAACAGAGTGGCTTGCTCTTCAACCAATACTTACGTATGATGTTATGCTTTTGCACAGTGCTATATTCAAAAATCAAGAATTCTGATTTGCTTACACATGATTTCTCTGTAGTTATGTCAACTATCTTTAATTAAACAGTAACTTTCTAGGTGTTCCTGATTAATGCTTCCAGTAACTTCCCAGTTTATGAATCAAAACCTGCAATCTGCTGTCAGTTTTATACTACCATTGTCTGAAATTATTTTTTCTGTAATTAAGCTGAACTTTGCAAACTCTAGAAGATTTTGCTGTGTAATGTGTGTGGGTGCACACACACACAGAGTTAAAATCTGCAACTCACTCTGAACTTGTCCCCAGCTGCTTGGCAAACAGAGATCACGTACCTTTATCTTCTTAACGATCTGCAGAACACTGGGTGAATGCTGCAAAAACCAGGAAGATTCAAAACAGAACAGCTATGTATAGCATATGCCGTCTGTCCCCTTTATGTTTACCCACAAATATTTGATTGATTTTCAGTGAAAGGGATTTCATACAGAAATCCTTGTGGAAAGCTGTGTTTTCCCCACACCTGGCTACTTCCACTGTGAGTGGTGTATTTCATATGAGACAGAAGGCTGTTAGAATGATAATATTTAGCAATCTTCTTTTAAGGATCCTGACATGAAGGCACCTAACCCAGGCAAGGCTTAGAGGGTACCTTTGTAGCACTCGCACAAAAAGTTGCATCATTCTGTTTGAGAGTCAGGGTGGTTTTTGGCAGGTGCAATGGTGCAATCAGACAGTGCTCATACTCAAAGGAGCCCCAGCATTTCCAGGTATTTCCTGGAGTAGTGCACTTCTGTCCTTTCCCCACCCCATGACCCAGCGTGGGTATTGCTCACTCCTGGGCCCTGCTCCTACCTGCCCTGCTGAAGGTTTAAATGAGGAAATTGCCATTACGTAGTTGAGTTTAGAGCTGGTTTTACTAAAAGGGGCATGATTTCCTCCCCAAATTCAGGAACTTTGCTTTTCTGCTGACTCCCTTAACAGTTGTCAGCCCAAATGTCTGAATGATGTGAGTCCTCAGTAGCAGAACTTGGCCTGAATTTTTCCCACCATAAATAAAGCATGATGAGAACTTCAACCCTTTTCCACATCAGGATGAAAGCAAGAGCCAGCAGACTTTTCACATTAAAAAAAAAAAAAAAAAAAAAAAAAAAAGACAGAAAAGCATGCTTGACAGCAGTCTCTGTTCTCACCTGGGATGGAGAAGACCACAGGAAGGCCTTGCTTTGCCTGCTGGAGAGGAGAGACCGAGGATTGGGTTTCCCATATTTCCAGTGTGTGTCCTAACCACTGAGCTGTTTGGGGAGTGAATTTTCTCAGTCTTTCCTGCGAGAACTTGATCATTTTTATAAAAAAATCATCACCATAGGGACAGCATCCCACTTTTAAAAATATATATTTTTTTAATAATCCCCTATTATGTCCTAACCATTAGGTTATTAAGACTTTTTCTTTCTCATACACACACACACATTTTATTTTGATCAGAACCTTTGCTCTGGGCTTGTGTCATCACTAAATGAGTGTGATTTTTTTTTTTTTTTACAAGCACTGTTTTCACCTAACTGGAGGTTTCCAATGGAAGAATATTTTGATCAAACCCATTTCTGACTATGGGTAGGTTTATGCCATCAGGAAAGAGGAATAATGACATGGTGTGTGATCTAACCAACCAGTGTAATTCATATTTTCAAATTAGAAAGCAAACTAAAGGAGAAGTGTACAATAGAGATCTAAGTGTGCATACATATATATATATATGGTATACTAATAATAACATTTGTAGACATTTTGATTGCTTGTTTCTCCACTAATTTTCTATGTTTCTGTGGTTTTTTTCCTTGGGAATGAAAAACAGGTAGCCAAGCAGTGCTTGCTGCCATTCTGACTGCATCGTGCAGATGATGTGTCCTCCTCTCTTTGCCTATTCTTTGGGTGAAATACTGCTCTTTGAAATTAATTGCTCTGTTTTGTTTTCTTTGCTGCTGTCTTTAATAGGACCAAATATTTCACCCATATTCTTTAGTCTTGCAAGATCCTCAGGGTAAACCAAATCTTGGTACATCTATTCCCATTGAGTAACATACTCCTTGAGCAATCCCATTGGCTTCTGTGAGACTATTCAGGACTATCCAATGGGAGCAAAAGTACGTGAGTCTGGCCCCAAGGTACTTACACACCCCCTCGCTCAATGGCACCTCAGTTTCGGTCAGTGCCTTTGGGTGCTGCTGCATTGCAGCCTTTAATAATCAGTTTGTTTCAATTCTCAGAGTGAAATTTTTATGAATAGTCTATTAGGTACATGTAGAAACCCAATCTGGAAAGTGAGTAGATATTCAAGAAAATGTTTCCCTACAGATACTTCACAGAAGAAGAAAGGATGAACTCATCCCAGCAGCTACTTCCTTAGTTCTTGGAGATTGGCGCTTCTAGATCAACGGTTCAAAGGTTGTCTGAACTTGCAGTGGACTCAAATGTTCTGTATTTTCATCCAAGACTTATTTTCCATCAGAGAGAGATGTGAGTACCCTACTGCCTGCTTTGTGATGGTGCTGGGCTCATCATTCTCAGGCAGCCTCTCTGCTTCTGCTCTGTTCAATCAAATCATTCACGAATCTGGACTGAGGCTAGGAGCAAACTTTGTTAGAGAAGAACATGCTTTACCAAGAAGAGTAACAGAAGGGCCAGGTTTCGACATGCCAAATCAAATATATAAATTTTCAAAGGGGCAGATATGCTGAGGTCTTGAAGATACTGTCAAGACTAAGAAGTCAAATCACAAGGGATTCATCTCACCTAAATTTATCCCCTTGACACTTAGTTATCTAATCTAAATGGGTTGTCTATTGTCCCCCTGTTGTCAGTGAAAAGATACAGAGTGCAATGAATGGCCTTCTGGGAGTATTTATGTCTCTCTATGCTGACTATAGGTGGAGCCCAGACAACTGATTTAGAGTAAATGCCTAACTTCTCATGGGCTATAGTTAGAGATGAGATAAGTGGATGCCACCCTTAATTTCCAAAGGCCTCATCTTCTTCCATGCGTGACTCAGGGAAAAAATAATATCCATTTCTACATGCAAGCAGTGTCTACACTGAAGGAAAATACCCACCTCTTCCAAATCCTGGCCTAGGCTGAGGGTATCTCAGTGGGATGAAGCAGGAGCCAGTCACTGGGTTCACTAGGGGGAGCTAGGAAGAAACCTGTTAGTTTCACCGAGGTAATGGAGTTCCTGCTGCAGAATTATTCAAGAGAAGGTAATTGTGGTGGAGAGTCCTCTGAGGTCTCTTCTCTGCCAGCTCACGGACATAGTGCTGGATTTGTCACACCTAATTTTCCAGCTGGATTATAACTTCTTGACCTTTTGATCTTAAGCACTATTTTTGATCACCTTTCCTGGGTAAGACTTGACTTGTGTACAGAGGAAAATGGAGTTCAAGATAAGCATGTCTTTGTCTTCAGAGAAACAACAACAATAAATCTATCTAGCTGTAAGACTACGTTTCTGTCTCAGAAAGACTTTGGACACATGACTACTGAAGTACCTCTTGGGTTATAGGACGTATTACGCTTGTGTGTGTACATATGTATATAGAGATACACATGCCCCATATCAAGATTTATATTTCTGAGGGCACATCACTAAAAAAGGCTGACCTGCCTTATTTCTTTCTAAATCATCCAGGCCAACTCACACTTCAAATCAGTAGTTCTCCAGATCTACAGTATTTTCCATTTCGGTGGAGTGAGGCAAGACAAAAATCTTGCTGCTGAGATCACTGCTTTAGCGGCCCATGTTCTTGATTGCTGAACTCAGATGAGCATGAACTTTTTACAGGAGCAGTCCCAGCTCTGCTGGATCTAGCTGGTTTCCGTGAAAGTGCATGTCTGCCTGCAAAATTGATATCCCAAAGCATTCTATTTTTATGCTGCGAGTTGCTGTGTTGAGATCTGAAATGTTCAGAATTATTTTTATTGGACAAACACAAGTACTGAAATCATGAGGTTCTGGCAGGCTCCAAGCTCTGCCAGCTTAACACTTCTTTGTGCTTGGCAGACAAAACAGTTTTTAATATTTTAGTTTTACTTTGCTAGTCTCTGCACAGTGCGGATAATTCTTAGTGACTTTAATCAAAAGATAGGAAGCACGCAAACACTACTGTGAGACTTTTAACTGAAGTGAATAAACCATTCTCTGATCGATTTTAACAGCAAAAATGCAAATTTAATTTTGGACTCAAACTTGTATTAGTTGCTGCAGCTTGTTAGCCGACTGAATTACCTGGTGTGCTGTGTGTCTCACTGTACAGCTGAATGGTTCTGATTTATTTCCAGTGCTGGCTGGCGGATCGAAACCTGCTCTCTGTAATTCAATGTAAAAGCCCAAATAATTCCACTGTTTTGAAGGAAGTTATGTTCTGTTGACCTTGGACCTTCAGTCCCTTTCCTGCAAAATACAGGCTCAGCGAGGTAGGCTTAGCATTTGCTTCGTGCGATGAGAAGAGGGGGGGTAAGGAAGGAAAGGAAAACCTGGATCATCTCCAGCAGTAAAAGAGCTCCAGGTAGATCATTGCCAGGTTCTTTTCTGCAGATAAGCTTAAATAAGTGTTACACCCAATGAATGCTACTGCGACCTGCAAATGCCACGGTGTGATGGAGCCCCATAAAAGAGGTACAAATGAGAGGGAAAACAGAGAGAAAGATTGTGACCTGCAGAGGACCAGTTCTTCTCTTTTCTTCATAACACTGGTACAAGTTCGGATTAATTCTACTAACATTACTATGAAACTGCAGCAGGACTGCTGAGCCAGGACTGTGTTGTAAAGACAAAGTAATACATCCTTTTAGAAGCTGCTCTTGCAAAATGTTTTCTTCCTGGTGACGTGTTTCTCGGCCTCCTGATTATTATTTCTTGTGTGCATCTGAAATAGAAGGATAGTTGCATAAAATGCAAACTGAAACCACAGCTTCAGCGAGGATGCGAGCAGCTCGGTGAGCTCATCGCGGCTCAGCAGTCAGGCAGAACTATAGATTGTAATTTACAGCAGAGACCAAGCTCTGAGCTGCAGATTCAATTTTATAAGTGCCTTTCTAGTCTAGCGTAGGTAAGAGTCTCTGGAAGAGACATCCTCTACATGTCCTATAAATAGTGAGTGGTTAAATGTGTCATTCGGCTCCCTCAATACACATCATTGATTGCCATGCAAAGCACATACTCGAATAGCCAGCCTCACCCCCCCTCATCAGGTGCTGGGGTATTTATTTATTCCTTATTGTCATTACAGGCAAATAAGAGGTTTGACCTGACGTAACAGAGAGGTGGAAGGCCGGTTATTTTATTTCCACAGCTGTTCCATTGCTGTGTTTTATAATATGTTTATAAATCATCAGCATACTGGCACATTATTATAGCTGGGAAGTTATATCTTCAAGGAAATATATTTTTATTTAATAAAAAGGAATATGAATAGCTAACTATCTTATCAGAAAGCCTGTCTTAAGTCCAAGAACAAGGCCCACCCAGATACTGATTAATATCAACAGTATTGATTTTATTAGTCATACTTTATAAATGACATTGATATTCTTGAAGACTGCAAACATTTGCTTTGTTGTGCTATTGTCTCGGTTGGAGTATAAATCTCTCACTTTGATATACACACAGTGATTACTGTTCTGGTCATTTTTTCATGACTGGAGGCATTTTAATGAAGATTTACAGGGTTATATATAGTTGGACTATAAGCTTCTGATTGCAATTAAACACTAGTTAAATGAAAACTTTCAGCTTGAAGGCAGTGTCTGTTTATCACAGAAAGATATAAATGACTAAAATGTGGTATTTTGAAAAAAAAAATCAATAAATACTTGGGTTTATTTTTCTCTTTTTGTATTACAAGGCAAAGGAAACTTCTAGAAATCCATATTTGCTGTGGATTTTCCAGGAAGAGAATTTTAGAAATATGCTACCCTACCACTCGTGAACAGCTAGAGATTTCTTTTTTCCTTATTTATATGCCCAATGTGTGCTCAGCCCAGAGAAAGCCACCTTCTTCTCATGTTTTGTCAGAAGAGCTGTGGACCAACAGAAAAACCCGGGGTGCTCCCGAGTGCTCCTTGCTGAAGAAGTAATGTAAATCCTGTAGGTCCTCATGAAGAGGAAAATAACTTTGTTACCACAGTGAAAGACTAGCCTTCCATTTTGAGGTTCTCCAAGCTGGTTTCCTCAAATATTGTATTTCCATTTCTATCAGTGAGTTGTATTTCCCAGTATGGCATTAGCCTGAGATGTTACTGTCTACACATGAAAAATATTACCCTTAAAATGCTCCTGAGTATGTTGTTATGTGATTACACTGGCCAAGATATCAAAAAGTTTAGGCTGAGTTTGCAAGGTGTAAGCAGTGCAAGCAGGTGCAGACAGGCCAGGAATGTCATTTAAACCTGTGTGTTCATATACGTGCCTATAGGTATATGTATGTGTTACATCGTCATACCACTGTGGCTTGTATGAGGGTGTATGAATCTATACTGTTCAAGAATTGTTTCATTGTCAGTAAAAAGAAGCTGCTATACAGCTCATCACATAATTGTATGTTGTTTGTCACATACTTCAGAAGTGAAATATTTTAGAATTTTCTGAGTCTTTAGAAAACCCTTTATCTTACCCATCACTCTTCCTTTTCTTTTCTGTCTCATGGATCCAGATGTGTTGTCCACCGAAGACTTTTGCCACCAATTGGGAGGTCTAGAGGCGAGAGGAGTGGTTAGGCAGGCTGAATTTGAATTTTGCTTAATGTTTTGATGGTGTACCCTGTAAGTCTTGATAGGAGCACTGTCACTATCCAGTCCCATATTGTCTGCTCAGCATTATTCTAGCCCTGGCAGTCATAGAAGTTTGTGAAATGCTATTGCCAGGGCACACAGACATTTCTGATCTGGAAACAGACCAAAAAGGCACAAAGAGGCTGAGCTTTTCCATGAGCTGTCTGCTGCTTAAAACTCATAATTGTCCTACATTATCTCTTGCAATAGGGATTTCACACAGGTTCGTGTAATTTGGTATATCCCTGCCAAATACTAATGTCCTGTCTAAACAGTGGATGTGCTGGAGTGTCTCTTTCCTCTCTTTCTGTTTTTAGAAGACCACTAGAATATAGTTGTGTATACTCCCAAAATACCTACATACTTCTTCCACTTTATTTACTGTGTAAGCAAATGAAAGACAAGAAATTGTGCTTTTAAAGGTGCATCCCTGACTTTAATATAGGTGTTGCATTAACTCTTCCCTGTAGCACATTTGTATTATCCATTCGCAAAGGCCTTTTTATTCTTTAGAAGAATAGACTTGAATAGAAAGGATATATGAAGTTAATTTGGGAAGCTTCCAAAGAACAAAATTTGACAGTTGTTGGTGTCTCCTACTGACTTTGTCTGGACCATATCTAGCACTGGACATGTGCTTGAGAGGAAATATCTTGAGATAATTATAAGATCTAACAAGATGTTCTTCACTAGCTTGACTTGATAATAATATCCTTGTCTGTAATGAACCACATTCTTCTGTGTGTGACTATTTTGAAATGAGGATATTTTTCTGAGAATACTGCTTTCTATAATTCCGGTACCTACTTCATGGGTCCCTAAGGCACTCAGATCAACTAGTGTGTACTTGGATATTGAGCATTTACTGATGAGTGTTCAAGGACTTTCACAGTCTTGTGCACATGCAGAAATGTGAATTTCCTTGAGGATGTCATTATTACCTAAAACAGGCAACACTAGCACACAGCTGACAGTCCTACCACCTCAGCTTTATTCCTTATTCCAAGGTGTTTTCTCCACCTCGGTAGGGCATTCTGGTGATCAAACAGTTCAGCTGATTTTCTCTTTTTTTTCACCTTCTGATGATCACTGGGCCAGGAATGATCCATGGCTGCTGCACTCTCCTTAGGTAGAAGATACCCAGTGTACATGTGGACTATGTTGCTAAGGCTTCCTATTCCTTATACTTAAAAGATGAACAGTTGATTGAGCCTCATACCCATCTGCAGAGTTGTGGGGATTTTTCTTTTCTGTTTGTTCTTCCAATATATTTCTTTCTAAATTCCTGATACCTCCAGAAAATTCAGAGTGGGCTCTTTTGAGTGACGTTCTCTTTCATCTGGCCAGATGATCAAGGCCAGATTGTGAAGAGCTCCATTACATCACAATTCAACTAAGTTTATTGTTAAACTGTGGGGTGTATTTGAAAGTAGTTAAAATCAAAGCACCTGAGGGAAAGAACACCAAGAGTTAGTAGATGAGTACAGGTAGGATATACTTGGAGGCAATACCTCTGTACCCCTCACTCCTTTCTGGAGGCCTTTTTTGCCATGTTGTTATTCCCACCTCTTACTGCTGTAACTGAAGTGAAGCCCTTTCAATTACTCTGCTTTGATGGGAGAGAGCCACCAAAATGAACGGAAGGGGCTCTTCACAGGTTTTAAATGTAAGAGCTAAACCCCTCCTAGGACATAAAGCAGCTTGATGTTACCAGCTGTCATGATTTTTACCAAGTCCTTGGGACAAACTCCTGACCCCACTGGGATCAAAACATTGAATCGTAGGTCAGCTGCAGTGGGGTTTGATGGTGTTTTAAATATTAGCTGTAAGAATCACCTAGGTAAGAACTTTGTCTTTTCCTTCCTCCATGAGGAAGAAATAAACTTCGATGATGCAAAGGGAAACTAGACTGGAATGAGGCCTACTAGTTGCAAAGAAAACACTTTTTCTTAACGTCCTGAGGTTTGCAAGCCAGACTTACGTGTTCCGTAGCCTGACTGGTGATTTTTAAACACTCATAGCTGCTGATACAGTAGGATAGCTCTACAGAGAATAGTTACAAAACTGACATCAATGGGCGAGCTATCCCAGCTTGGGGTCTGCGAATGTTGGGCAACCACCTTAAGAGTTGCAGTGACCCCAAAGTGCAGGGCACAACGTACGGGGCAGTTACACCCTTAGACCCAGTGGCAGTCAGCTACGTGAACAGTTCTCAGGGGCTGAGGTTTAGCGTTATGTTGTTAACCCACATCTAGGACCATATATATTCTCTTCTTGATCCACCATGGATGAATCGGTGGTGTTAGGGGTCTGCGCCTGTACTGTTATTCCTGCTGAAGTATTGTACGGACTTGGGCTGCTTTGTAACAGGCATTTTTAGGAAAGCTTGAGAAATAGGCTTCAATGTATATTTGTGATGTGTTTGTACAACTCAGGCAATTTGCAAAATGCAATTTGTCTGGTGCTCTTCCCCTTTCGCCCCAGCATAAATGCAATAGATACTTCTGACTCCATGGCAGTGATTCTCTCTGCTTCAGCTGCTCTGTTTTAGAATGTCTTGTTTTAATGAATTGTCACTGTCTTCTGGATTTTTAGTAACAAATATTGTGAGCTGACGCAATAAATTAAGAACTAGATGAAACCTGCTACACAGGTACAAAGAGCTGAAAATTCCTCTTTGCTATAGCTATAAATTCACATCAACTTTTCTTAAATAATTGCTATACGTTGCTATTTTGTGATTAGTCATAGGTTCCTGTATAAGTCAGCACAAATGAAGCCAATGTAGCTAATGAATTAGGCAATAAATACCTACAAAAGAATAATCTTAATAAAAATGCTAAAAGAGCAATATTGTAAAGAAAGTCTCTGTCTACACAAATCAAATAGGAAATAATCTTGGAAAAATCTGAAAATGAGTACAAGCGCTACTGACTGTTACTCTGAGCAAAGAATTATTGATTCTTGCCTGCTTCTATTGATTTTATGTCACTTCTGTGATTTAATCATGTTTTCCTTGTTATCTCTTTGCAGTCTTTCTTCTATTGTCTGGTATGAAATCTCAGCCAAGGCCTTTCAGCCTGTGGTGGTGGATCAAAATAACTTTGCCTTCCATTTGCATTGTTTTAAGAAATGATTAAACAATCAAGCTTAGGTGATCCTTGGACAGGATTACAGAGGATAAATGCATCTCTGAAAAATTAAAATGCCTCCTTTTTTTCCTTAGTCAGGGACTAAGAAAGGTTGTGAAATGCTTCTGCAGACAATCCAGTATGCAAACCTATGCAAAAGTGTCCCAGCGCTTTGCTTTTGCATTAATCCATCTTTTCGTTTCTTTTTAAAATACTCAAATTGTGTTAGAGCTTCTGGCCACTGAAGTCTATGGGAACAAATTTGCATGTGGGAGAGACAAAACTTGCGTTTTATTAAAGCAGTATGGCTACTGTCATGCAAACTTCCCTCCAAGATAGTACTGTGCTTTTTCTACAACATGCTCAAATTTCACATTCTGGGTAATGGCTGCAGTGAAAAGCAAGATTTGGCCTAATTCTTGACTTATGTTTAGAAATACACATTTATATTTAAGTTTTCATTATTGAAGTAAAAAAAAAAAATCTAGAAAAGATCTTTTCTTTGAAAAAACAAATGAGCTAGATATTAATAGGCATATACGGTGAGGTAGATATTAATAGGGCAGGATTTAGATATCTACTACTCTAGAACTCACTGTTTTCAGAATATATTTCCTGATATCTTTTTTTCCAGTTTTGATTAGAATATATTTTGTGCACATAGTTTCACCCAACTGGCAAAATACTGTAGTTCCCTCCCATGCGCTAGAAATTGTTAATGTTAGATGCTTCTTGCTTTCTGGATCTATTTCCATAATGGAGTACCTTTTTCACTCTTTGTATTAAGATTCCATTTAGGAAGGGTTCAGAGAGGTTTAATATAGAGTCATTGGATTTATGAGTGTGTTACATACATAATTATTATAGATGGTTATATGCACATCAAAAGGAAATGTAATAGATGTTTGTAAGCTCTGGTTACATGAAACCTGTTGGACTCTAACAACTGAATCACCATTTATTAAATGTACCTTAATAATCAATCATAGCCTTATTATAGCTTTTAAGATAATGCTCAATTATTTATTTTTGCATCTGAATCTTGACTTTTTAACCTAATATCTATAGGCCATAGTAAATTCCACACTGGGAGAGGGCTGCATTGCCAGTGGATGGGAATTACAGAATGTTATGCAGGTTTACACCACCCAAAGGTCTAGTCCATGCAAATATATATATATATATTTATGCGTATATATATGCGTACATACATGCCTCTCGTGTTCTTGTTTAGACCTCTTAATGAGGTTGTGTTACACTGTATGCTGTACGAAGAACAGAAACGTATTTTGCCAGATTCATTCTTTGTAGACCGTAATGTTGCATGAATCCATGGGGCCTTTTTGTGTACAATGGACCACGCAAACCTTTCAGCTCTCTTCTTTGCATCTTTGGGCAGTAGTAGAAAAGACATAGAAAAGTGTCTTGGAGACCACTAAACTTCTGCCCATCAGAATGGGTAGGGGTTGGTCTTAGGCGATGTGGCAATCCAGTTGGCTTTCCAATGGCCATCTGTGGCAGACAAAAGGTCAAATTGGAGGCGGAAATCAGAGTGGGTGGGGAAGAAAACAAGACATAAAAATGCCACTGTGCTACTTGTTGCCCTATGACAAAGATAGTGTGGGAGGATGGATTGGAAATGCAAGTGAGACCTTCCCTGGGCATCTGCGAGTTGTTCTTTGCAGCAGCCCAGCGTAACTTCTGTGTTCTAGTTAACAGCATGTGCTCTAAGCCCTCAAATATAAATAGTTACTGGTGACTCATTCAATGTAATTCTTCAGCTATGTCAGTGGGACGCAAGGGTAGCCTTATGGGTAAAGGCATGGCTTTCAGGCAGGAAGTGCACATTTTATTCTTGCCACTTGCCACCAGATAAGTCATAAGGAATTTCTTTAATCTTTCCATTTGTAATTTTGTGAAGAAGAGAGAAAAAATGTTAGTCCTTTCAGAGCAGTATTGTGAATTCATCTGGCGTCAGCAAAGCATCCATTTGTCTATGGCAGGGCTGCCAAGGGCTGCCAGGGCCCCACTGCCCACTTTGCTTACGCCAGGGTCCCGCAGAGCTAGCCTGGCTGCTGCGGCTGATGGCGGGATGGGGGCTTGGGCCAGAGCAGCTTTCCTGCTGGGAAAGGGGGAGATCCCTCTCAGGAAACAGCAGGCACAACTGCCCCAATTCCTTCCACCGTTGCAGATCAACAAGCCCAGATCTCCTCCCATCCCTGGTACATCCATCGCTTCTCTAGCATTACTGTTCATGCAGAAGCATCCCTGCCTACCTCATGCTCCTGCCCCTCGTCCTTGCTCCAGCAATATTTGATTTTACAGGTGATGCTTGGGCTAATTCAGGTCAAACTCTTTTGCATAGGTGACCTCTTGAGAACTTAGCCTTGCTTGGGTACTTCAGGCATCGCTGCGTTCCAGAAAAGCAAATGCGGTACAAAGCTATCCAGCGTGGATATGAGCTATGGGCTGTACATCTCATACGAAGCATATCTGGAAAAGTGTAAATTAAATAATACTGTAGAACTGTTCAGCTTTGGGTGGGAAAAGAGGCTTCATTTGTTAGGATCTTACAGCTGCTCATTATATGTGTCTGTGCTTACTGAAAATCATATAGACCACATGACGGTATTTGCTTTTAAACCTCAATCTCCTTTTCAGGAGAACAGAGTCACCCCGATGTTGAAGTTAGAAGGGTTTGCACTCAGTCTTTACTGCTCTTTGTATTTCAAAGTCTGCATGACTTGGGCCTGAGCGAGCAAAGCATCTACTCTCTGCAAGTTGATTATACAGTGAAACCTGAAACAAAACATTTGAAATCAAATCATCAACTGCACCCTTGTCTATTTGCTTAGGGGAAAGCAGGGTTTATCATCAAGAATGTGAAGCTGGCAAAACCCCACAGGATTCAGAGCACGTTATGCATGTTCAGGTTTTGGTCAAATGTAGAGAATAATGCTAGTTGATTTAATTTGCACTTTATTCAGGCTGAGACTCCCTTATGATTTGAATTTGCTTTCATTTAGGAATGTGTAGTGTACACCCTCTGCATGTCTCCTCTCCCTGTGCCTCACTACTCTTGAATGGTATAATTCTGAACTGGGAGCCACATAAGTAGAAAACCATGAGCTAAGGAGCTACACTCAACGGAAGGCTTTGTCCTGTTCCAAAGCAGGGCTTAACCTCCCTCTTCTTTCTCACATGTTTGATATCAGAGTTTTCAGATGGAACATTTCAATAGCAACACAGAGCTTACTCCCTTATATTCAACAAATAGGTTATTGACAGTGTTAAACTAGGGTAACAGATAAAAAAGGGCAAATATTTTCACAGTGCAATAGAGAGTGCAGCTCTATTGTGAAGCAGAACTCCTCTCGTGCAGAGAAAAGTCTTGATATATAGTGAGAAAGCCTCACAGTGCATGTATCTAGCTGCCTTCCCTAAAAGGCTCCCGACTTGATGTAATGTCTATATAGTTGCTATTCTTTGCAAGTTCACTTCAACAGCTACATCCTGGTATCGAGTTTTGCTATATTATACTGCTGTGCTAATGCTTACACGTTTGTTCTTGCTGATGAACGTCTCCTAATATTGAGTTATGTATCAGGTTATTGCAGGAAATCTGAGTGAAGATGTAATATTTCACATGCTTACCTTAAGAGGAAAGAACTGCTAATATCATGAATAATTTCTCACAATAGAGATCCAAGCTGTCAGCTCCAACTATAATATCTGGGCCCCAAGGGACCTCAGGTTTTCATCTGGAGGTGTACAGATCCAAAGGAAAATTTGGCAGTGTTATCTTGACAGTGGTGGAGAGTTCTACTTCCTTACTCCAGAGTTCCGTTAAATACATCAATAGATACACCGTATTATGAATTTTTAAGACCTCTCCAGAGACAGCACTTAATACAGAATATTTGAGGACTCTGCCACTGCAGGGTTTGTTTGGTGCCTTAGAAATGTTTCTGCTGGGTAGATTTCTGTGGGAGTAGAGTTTGGCCCTTTATTTTAATCTCTCTTCTTTCAAGATGAATGTTTGTTCTTAAGGTCCAGGTGACATTGGCAGATTCTTTTAGCATCGCCAGACGCCAGGGCTGGAAGATACTATAAATTTGTTTTAAAGCGTAAGATTTTTTAGCATCAACCAAGACAAAATGAAATATTCTACTATTTTCAATGCTTGCCACTTTCCTTAAAAAAAAAAATCAAAGTTACACAAAGACATTATTTCCCTTTTGAGGAGAAATGAGAAGACTACTGTGTTCTTAAAGAGAACATGAGCACAGAACAAGATTCTGGGACACCATCCATGGACTCTAAGTGTGTGAAATACTTTCGGCCATTGTTGCAGACTGGATTTCTCCGAAATGACTCAGGTATGAACAACCCAGAAGGGCTTTCTGCCCCACTTTTTAACAAGAGACAGGAACCACCTTCAGCATCGCCTGCAAGAAATAGGCTTGATTTTGCACGGTGGGGTGCACAGTTGAACTTAATGTCTGCTTCAAGTCCTACAGAAGACGAGGGCTCCACAGAAACTTTTGTGCTTAGAGGTTTGGTGGCAACCTCAGAAAGTTTCAGAGACAGGGTAGGAGAGTCCAGCAGTGGTCATCTGGCAGCCCATGGGGTACTGCAATCATTCCAACCCTGTGTACAAATAAATACAAGGAACTCCGTCATTTAAAGAGACTGAAATAATAAATAATAAAGAATTTGCTTCACTGGCCCTGGCAAAGGTCTTGCTCTGCAACCTGAAGATCAACATATTCTGGTATCTCGGTAGGGGAAGTGAATTTTTTAAATGCATGACTTCATAGTATATGAAGTCAGCTCCACCATTAAGCTTAATATATGGCATTAATTATGTCAGAATTCTTTAAAGCAACAAAATTCTGCCCAGTGCTATGGTTCAATTAGAAGAGCTAGCTTTTAAGGCTGGGTAAAAAGACCATTTCAAACCCCAATATCTTATCTTGGTATTGGGCACTGCTTTGCCTTCAGCCTCTGGGCCTGCTGCTCAGCTGATGTAGATGTGGTAGATTTTTCACTTGCTTGTGCCAGCTTATACTGAAACTAGCTGCTGTGTTTAAAAACAAAATAAAGCACTGATGACTGTATTTTTGGTGCATGTACAGAAAGCGTGTGAAAACAAGCAAAAAAATGATCTTGCAGCTAAATTTAAAGAAACTAAAATACATACAGGGTAGTAAGCAGGAACACGCACCACTTCTGCAGGGAAAAAGCTTTGCACTCTGATGTAAAAATCGGCCAAGGAGAAAATGGTTAAAGAAGCAGCGAATCTCATCAGAGAAGCCGGTGACCTGATGGCAGGTGCTCAGAGGTGTCTCACATATCCACATGACATTTCTTGAGCTAGCAAACATGGCAAGGCAAAACCATGTTTGCAATTTGCAGGTAAATAACGGCTGTATTTAAGCTAGTTTATTACCTAAGGTATTTCTGTGTGTCAGTATAAGCTTTCAAGCTAGGCTTAAACTGCAAAATCAGATAGATACTGCTAGCAGAGCTGGTATGTTAGAACAGAAATTTTGGTGCAAACCCTGTCCACTTACACCAGGATCCTTGCTTGAGTCACTGAGGTCTTCTTGTCAGCTATATAAAAAGCTGCTTATAGGCTCAGAGAGATCAATTTGGGCATCTTAAACGTCTCTGCTTGATCATGGCTGGTGGCTATTTTCAGTCTGTACATACTTGGTGGGAAAGGGGCGGCATGAACCTGTACCCAAGTTTGCATGTGATAATATCAAATGTTTGACCACTTCCTTGAGTACGCCACGGCTGTCCTCAGGGTGTTTGACCAAGCAGATGTGTTTGAACCATATGATCTAGCTCTTCTTGCCAATCCAGAAATGCACATCTCTGAAAGGTTCAGGCTTTTTTGGCTTGGCCTATCAAAATGTGTTTGCTATGATAGTGCTGTCTGTTTAGAGTTGCTTACATGTGATAACTGCACGCGTTTGCTTTCCAATTAAACCTTCTTTCCGAAGATTTGTAACAGTTGTGATGTTTTTTCTTTCACAACATAAGGAGGCTGCTTATGTGTTGGAATAAGAAAGATGTCCTATGCAAATAGTAGCTCCCTTACGCAAGGAAGGGTAGTCACTTAGGAACCGCGAACAGAAGTGTTCAACAGAGGAAATATCTACCTCTCATTCATAAAACATTGAAGTTGTCCTAAAATGTAAAATATGGATTCTCAGCAGGGGTTAGCCTCCTAAGCACTATTGTTTTAACAGGAAAAAAAGGGTTGGTACCTGGATAGATTTAGCATTATGGCTTAAATTAAGCAAAACATGCCTAACTGAAAGCAAGTGCTTGGTCCCATTACAATCAGTGGGATGTAAGTACACGCCTGCGTTAGACACGGAGGGAGAGACTGCTGAATTGGTGCCTGAGTGAGGGACAAAACTGGTTTATTTATAAGCACTCTATTTATAGCTTTTGCTGTGGTGGAATACACTAATTCATTTTAAGTGCTCTATCTCTGCGAATGAGCTCATAGCCCTCGAGAAGGTGAAGTTCTCCGTCTGCGCTGCCTTTTCTGATGCAGTCCTGCTCTCATTGAAGAGGACTGAGCTCCTCACCATGGAAAATACCACCTAGGAGGGAATCAGAAAAATTGGCATGTCCCATAACAACCTGTTAAATTGAGAATATACACTGGGAGGGCAATAGTGTGCTTTTTTGCCATGGGAGAGCTGAGCCAGCAGGGCAGAAGTAACGTTGTGGAAGGGGTTCATTGAAGAGAGCTTGATGCAAGGGGAGCCGCTCATGATGTGGGACCTGTCTGTGGAAATGCGTTGGGGGGCTGCAGCGTTGGAGTCAGCCCAGGCCCACGACACAGAGCACATCTCTTAGACTGTGGCTGTCACCACAGGTTTGCGGGTGTTGGGGTGAAGGCAGCAGAGACCATTCCCTTCCTGCGGCTGGGCGGGCGCTAGGGAACAGCATGGATGAGGATGCCGTCCTGCCAGCCCCGACGTCACCCCAAACCCCTTCACACAAGCCTGTTTACTGAAGCCCTTCCATGCGTTTGAGGATTTGGCCCACAGATAGAAAGACAAGTAGTCTACAGCATGGTTCTGCTGAGCACCACTTGCCTGTTGAGTAAGCTTGGAGTAGGCTTCGTCCTGGGAGAAAAGCAGAGACTCAGTGTGAGACTGGCCTTATGGAAGAGGCCATAAGGCCAGTTTGCTTATGGGCAGCAGAGACAAGCCCTCCACTCCAAGGAGCAGAAAATGTAAAACCAGGTGAAGCTGAGGCTGGAGGAGACCCAGGGGATTTCTCTTCCTCCCCTTTAAACAGGAGCTGCTTGGGAAGCCATTGTCCACATCCCTGGTGACATATGTGTGAATTTAGGGACATCTACTTCAAAGGATGTACCCCTGGAAGTGGGAGGAGGTGTGTTTCGTGTAGACCAGGCTCCTGACTTGCATCTCTTTCAGGGAGCTCTGAGTCATTATTTGATCCTGGGGACCATGGCAAAGGCGGTTCTGGGCCGCCCCCATGTCTTGGGTTCAACTCCTTTCTCATTTGTGGTCCTGTCCTAACGGCATCTTGAATTTCCAGTTCGGCCCTCCTCTAAATTTGAAACCAGACCAACCAGTCAAATCCCATCCCCAAGTCAGACAACCCCTAAGAAAACCCCATAGCCCAACTTTATTAATGGATACGTTTTTAGGGAAGTACTTGTGGAGATTCCATCTGAAGCTTCAGGAGAGGACAAGCAAACGGATGCGGGTGACAGAATTAGATGCAAATTTCATGATATAACCACAGCGTTGTGTTTACAAACTGCACAGCCTCACCTTTGATCGCTTTCTCTTAAGCCCTGAGCACATAAAAGTGAGTAAATTAGACATGGCAAAACATGCGCATTGCCTATTTCCCCATGCTTGTTCTTTTCCAGAAATAATGAGAAAGCAAATGTTAAAAAGGGCTCCAAAAAAAAAAAAAAGAAAGAGAGGAAATAAAATAAAATGCTGTAAGAGTTTGTTATTTATTTTTAAAAAATATTAGTACCAGTTTGGCTAAAGTGGCCTTCTCTTATGTTTCTCTCCCGAACACAAAGGAAATACTTTCAGGAGCACAGAGGATTTTTTTTCAATGCAGCCTGCTCTTGGCTTTATCTTTATTTTCTATCAAGTAACTGAAAACGAAACAAAGATCTCAGACATAGGTACATCTTTAAGAGAATTTGCTCACTCTTAACTTTGTTTGAATGGGTAAACCTCCTCACTGTTTGCCCTTAAAGCTATTCTAACAGAGAGCTGCTTTATCAACACTGGCTGCTCAGTAAGGAGAGGCATTTTCTTCCACCTTCAGTGCAGTTTTCTATGCCACTGTTGGGGGGTGGGAAGTTGACCTTATGTGGACCCTCAAGACAAAACCAGAGGCTTTAAGCAAGTGAAGAATAGGCAAACACTAGCCAGCAGTTGCCATATACAGAGTACACTGCTCAAAAATCCCAGAAATCTCACTGATAGAGCGTTACACTGTGACTGGGTAGTGCTTCTGCCCTTGTAATTTATATATGTGTCAATAGGAGATTACGCCTGTAAGTACAGACTCGGCAAACTCACTTCTAGTGTTTATTATGGAATTTTGGGGGAGAAAAGTAAAAGAAGTACTGCAGGTATTTTCCCCAGTCATGGTGTGTTGGAATGATGAAACTGTGTCCGGAGCTGTTTTGTAAAAACGCTTAAACAATGAGTTTAAACACTTTTTTTAAACAATAGACAATTTTCTGGCCTTTGGGGAGAGCGGTTGTAGCTAAGAGCTGAATGTTAAAATTCACAGAGAAGCAGATCTGCAACAAATGGTCTGCTTGTAATTATTAATTGAACAAAAGTCCCTCAATCTGTGTTTCTCTGAATTTTGCAAAGCGTGAGAAGCAGATCTGAATTCTTCTGACCCATGTCTCAGGGCTATGAGAAATCATCAACAGTTAAACAGTGGGCTTAAAAATAAAACTTATACCTGCATTGCACAGGTGTTTTGACTTATCTCAAGCCTATTGGGAACAGGTTCAAGATAAACTGAATCAAGCTACTATTTAAACTGTCGCAAGAATGTCCACAGTCCTTCTGCAGTGATTTAATGGGAAAAAATGGAGGAAAAAAAGTATGGTAAACTTCCTGGTCTTTTCCCAGGAATGGGTTTGTGGTTGAAGCGCTGGAATGGGTCTTAGGAAATCCTGATTCTATTTCTGGCTCTGCCAAGTCATTTATCCTCTCTGTGCTTCTATTCTTCACTGTTCAAATAGCCATAATTAATATGTCTCTGCCAGGCATGTAGCAAGAGTGAAACCATATTTGCTCAAAGACTAAATGACATGCATTACAGGAATAACATAAACACGTACAGGTGAAGATTTTCAACATACTAGCTGTTACCATTCAAAAAATTCCAAATCCTGGAAATTTTACACACTCTCTTAGAAAGTGAAGTTTCCAACTGCATTGATATGTTTAGTTCTGCTACAAGAAAGTGCAGGAAGTTCTGTTGTAGTGCAAATGTTGTCCCACAGCTCTCCAGGAAGGACCATGGCAGTTTGGTGTTTGGATGCCATAAATCAGGGATATTTGCACACTTTCACATAAAAAAAATCCAGATCTCTGTATTTGAAGATTTCTCATGGACATGAGGATTCTCCAGTGGATTCCAAGGGATTTTCACTGTATTTCAGGGGCTCAAGTATGAGTCCTAACCTAAGAGTGCATATAAAAATAACTACCCCAGCATTCCAAAAAATGAAATTACTTTTAAGTTGATTTAATCACCAAAAAAAGTTAAAAAACCCTGATGCTGAAGTACATCTTCATCGTCATTCCCCAAGCTTAATTTTAAAAATCCCAAAGCCAACGTAGCTGTTTCCATTATTTTTTTTTTTTTCATTGTTGAATTTCACCATATGTAATGCAACATCACAGTGCTGTGATGCAGAAAATGCAACTTGCTTTTTATTCAGCTGAGATGATGTAACGTGATGCTTAGCCTTGCAGCTGCATTACATAAATATTATTAATGAAGAAATGTGGGCTGGGTGTTAAAGTATTATGTTAGAGTAATCCAAGGCAATATTGGTGATGAGGTTTTTTAGACATTATCTAAAATATGGCAGATGAGTAGCTCATCAGGAAAAATGTTTCTCAGGAGACAGGATCAGGTACTGGTAATTCTTACTTTATTTGATCTGTTGGTGAAAAGTATGGAGAGAGATGTCTTGGTATGTGGAATCCAGCCATGCTTCTTTGTGGATGGGGGTGTGGCTTACTGCAGGGTATCTCAATACAGCAATGAATAAAATACATTTTTTTTCAGAGTTTGCATAATGTTAGGGACAGCCATGCAAACGCAGGCTCTACTGTGACCAGAACTCTTAATCAAGGGCCTAATAAAAACTCTTCACAAAGTCAATGGAGTTTAGGAAGCAATTCGTCTCAGCCTGAGCTAGATATTTACAATAAGTCAGATGAACCAGTCCCTTTGCTTCTGGAAGCAGACAGACAACAGGTAAGCTATGCATTGTGTCTGAACTGGTTTGGTGGGAATTTTTAGCTTTCAGGTCTTCTATGTGAACTCTTGCTCCTACAGAAATTGCTTTATGGTCTTTGTTGATTATATGGAGGAAATGGGATCTTAGATCTAAAGGGCTCATTTGAAAGGCATGTATATGCACAAATGCACATGCTCAAATATTCACACATCACACACACAGGCAATAAAATCCATAGTTTGAAAACACACTTTCAGAGCCTTCGCTGCCACAGTATTACTGAAAAGACGCTGTCAGCTCAAGTACTGTAAACCTCAGTATTTTAGCTCTCTAGATTTTCAAAATGGAAATAATGCCAAAAAGGCATACATTTTCTGTTAGCTCTTGTTATTTTGTTTAGTTGGGACAATGATGAACCGCAGAATCCTGTCTTTTTGTTCACAACCTTTTTCACAGTCGCTGTAGTCTTGATATCAGACTGCACTCGGTGCTCATTCAGACTGCTTTCAATGGGATTTTTTTTTTTTTAATGTCAAATCACATCTATTGATTTAAGAATTTGCCACAGTGGGTTGCTGTTGTTTTTATTAATATAAGTTAAATTGATAATGTCCGCTTAGTGCTGAGTAGCAAAAAAGCATCTTTGTTTTCAAACTGAGCTCCATCAAAACACAAATCCCACTATGAATAGAGGACCGAATGATTACAACAGCCATATGTTTATAAATGAGTAATAACCTTTACATCAGCAGAGTCCTTCACCAGGAACATCACAGATGGCGATATTTACAGTAGTTCTCTCTGAAGGGCTGACACCTAGGGTGGGTGAGCCTCCGTTAGCACAAGCAATCTTAAAATGCAATTTTTGACCTTCCAGGCTGGACAATGGAGGAGTTTCATTTTCCAGAGATTTTTTGCCTCCCTTCTGTCATCAGTTTTGCCATGTTGCTTAGTGACCTTCCGGCACTTGACCAGTCGGCGATTTTCAGAATGCAGGAAAATGTTCATCAAGAACAATGCAAATCTAAGTGCCAGCTTTCCTCAATACCCTGCTTTTGTATCTGTACAATTCAAAACCTGTAGGAGTTGGAGAGATATAATACTGCAGCAAGTAGGCCTCTAAACCAGCTATTGAAAATTCATATGTTTTGATGATATAGCACATAAAACAGTGACTGGCACCAGGCCACAGTCTGATTGCAAATGTTCATATTTGTTGGCAAAAATGAGTCTTCTGTGACCTCCCAAGGTCACCTCTCCAGATTTCTCTCTCTGATTCATCAGTAGCAGTTTTGTCAGTGTGTGCAAGCACACAACTATGAGCTCTTCTCTTTCTCCTCTGCTGGCCGAGTGCCACTTCTGAGCAATAAAGTTTCCGGAATTGCTTCTGAATATTGCCTGTGACACTTGCCCCGCTCTGGCTCCCGCTGCTTGCAGAGAGATGGCAAGAGAGTGAGCAAAAGCTCACCCACGTGCAACATCAGAAAGTCAGCCGGCTGCCGGAATGCCACACAGCCTACAAAAATGCTGTGAATTTGGGGTGTTCTAAGGCTGAGAAATTCTCTTCCAGGAGGAGCAGCGCCTTCTGAACAGAGAAGGGGATTCGGATGCCGGAGGCACGCTGACATGCCTGAGTTTCTGGAATACGCATGAGCTTTCTGCTCTTGTTCGACCAGTCAGGTTCTGCCAAGGTCCAGTTTCAGCACCCACGAGGCCTGTCTCTGTTCTCAGCGGGCAGGGGCCAGGAGGATTTCTGAAGAAGACACCTCAGCTCCACAGCCTGCGCTTTCGTTGGCTTCACGGGCAGGTGCATCTTTCCGTTCAGTCCTTGGACCGGCCCTTTGCTGTGCTGGTTAGCTTGCGAGGAGGTGGTTGTTTCGGGAACATGGAGTGGAAATGACAGGGTGGTTCCCAAATCCTGGTTCTCCACACCCATCAGCCTGGGGATGACGACCCTGTGTGGACTCTAACCACTTTCTCTGTTGGTTTCCCTTGCTGCCCTGTTGGAGTGTCCAACCTGAACTATTCACTTCACTCTTGGAGCTGACCTCTCATGAATCAAAATCCCGGCACTGCCCTTTTCCTCAAACACCGGAGCATAGCAGCCCAGGTTCTTTGTTTTCACTCTGGTTTTAAGTTCATTGGACCCTACTTACACCTTCCCTTGTCAGTGAGGCACCATTCATTCCCCCTCAGGAAAATGATCTTATGACTCAAGCTGCACATTTTCATAGTAATTTTGCCCACAGTTAATCCAGCTCAGTTCCTTACTCCTGTCTATGCCTCAAGGTAAAACACTGGCCCTTCCAGTGAAATCAGCTAAGTAGAAACACCATAACTGCCACAGGTCCCCTGATGGTACCTTTGACTCCTCCTGCAGGGTTTCGGATTTAATGACTTGGAATGGGTAGCAGATACTAATGGTTTGCACATCTGTTACACTGCAGCTGGAGAGTGTGTTCCTGCGTTACAGGCTTGTTTTCATGCACTGAAAGGAGATGGACAAAAATAAAGGCTCATTAAATATTGAAAAGAAAAGTATCTTTTTTAGGCAGAATATTTACGCCTCTCTTAAGAATCAAAGTTTATAAAAAAAAAATTTCATCTCTTCCTTCTGGTATGAAATGATTCTCTTTAGCAAAGCAATATGTCTGTGTTTCTTGGTGTCATCTCTGTTTTGACGTCAGCCACCCATCAAACTATTCCTCATTGTTGCTTTTTCTCCTCTCCTTTCCTCCTGCCCATTTTGCTTAAAAAAAAAAAGCTACCTTGACTCCTTGCATATTCCTGGAGGAAGTAAGGAGACATCCACAGAAGACAAAGACAACAACACGGGAAACTTTCTTTACAGTTCTCCCAGTCACCTCAATACAGATCTCTTATACGGCCTTCCTCCATCTTGTGGTGCTGTAAAATAATCTGGAGGACTCAGTCCCTTCACTGGCAAGGAATTCAAACATCCACTGTCCTTTCCAGCTATTCCCCTTGCTCCAATAAAAAATGTTACCTAGCAAACAAAAACCAGGCCTAGAATATATCAAACAAAACATTTCAAAAAACATCTAAATCATAGCCCAGCAGAAGAGTACCTTACTTTCTGTGCTCCTCTAATGAAAAGTGAAATTATGGGTTTGCTTTGTATTTTGAGACCTTGCAGCGTTATCTTCTTTGAACTGCCAGCACTCTGTTTTTCGCTGTTGAAGTGACACTGCAAAGACAGCTGTCCTCACTAAAGTTCTCATTTTCCTAACATTGCATTGTTCTGTGCATAAAGAGCACCTAAATGTATTCAAGCAAGTGGCCTTTCTTACACGGGGTATGAATAAGAAAGAATGAAAATGAAGTCAGATCCTTGAGAATCTGCACTGGAGTAAACAAACACAACAAAAATATTACCGTTACAATCAACAAATGGTGACTGAACTCAGTGGGAGCTATCCACATCCATCTGAGCACAGGCTTTGACTCGCCTTAGCAGTAAAGTTTAGACATGAACCTGACCTTGCAAGTTCAAGGGTGTTCTGATTTAAGGTTCTAGTTTGATCTCGTCTGCACGCACAACAGCAGGACAACAACTTCTGTTTTCCCCTCTTTGTTAAAGAAGTTATAACTCCCCTTGGTTTTCAAAAGTTTGTTCTTTTCTTGGAAAAAAACGCAAGAAGAAAAAGAGAATGGGTTGGGTTTTGGGTTTTTTTTACAAGTAGATAAAAATAGGAGAAACGAGAGCTGCAAATGGTAGAAAAGAATTGTTTTATCTGAGAAAAAAGAATGCTTTATTACAATAACTACTTTTATTGCACAGACCTTGGTTTTTTCCTTCTCTTTGTACAGCGGACAGAAGATGGAATGGGGCTGACTGTGAGCATGAATATAAAGGTATGCATGGATGTAGGACTTTATGAACTGCATGGGGTAGGAGTCTTGATTAGTGTTGCTGAGTAACAGATTAATTCCTTTAGCACTTTCCCGTAAACATGCCTGACTGTTTATACAGTCAGGGGCTTTAAACTGAACGCATAACTTGAATTCTGCCTCTCTTGTCCATGTGAGCTGACATCATCTATTTCTTCAGCCCATTTCTGATTTTTCTACTCTGCCTGCCCTTTCCTTCAGCAGGGATTTGCGCTCCAGCGTGCTTTGCAGGACTGGTTTGCAAAGGCTGTGTGATCGCAGCAGAGCTTTGCCTACGTTTGCTTCCTCGCAGCGATCCGGGGGCAGAACGGGGATGGGTCCATGCAGTCGGATGCTAAGCAGCCACTCAGGGTTTCAGTAGTGAAAGGGTTAGGGCCGCCTCCACTTCTGCCAACAGGAATCCTCCCATTGATTTTTCACTAGGAGCAAGTTCAGGCCCTTCTTCAGTAAGTTACTGACACAAGTATCACTGTTGATAACAGTGGCCCTGTAGCAGATGGAGCGCTTCAATTATCCTGGGCCCGTGATGAATGAGTGCTATTGACAGCTGCTGCAAAATCCATAGCAGACTGAGTACTGCACAGACAATTATGATATCGCTGGTAAACATATGGCAGGATTGGCTCTCTTAAAAAACTACAAACTCAGGCTCTGCTGGCCTTGGGTTTGGTCCAGAGCCAAGTTCTAGGCTGAACTTTGGTCACACGCCATTGGAAAGTCCCATAGGGGTGGCAAACCAGGGTCTTAGGACTTTGGTATTTGGAGCTTTTTCTGCCTTTGTTGAATATTGTCTTGGAGTGTCGTTGGTGTTCACCTGGTGTGAGAAAAAGGAAAGTTTGTTTTCCTATAATACTGCTAAAAATGTCTGTGAAAATTCCTTTCAGCCTGTTCTAATTCATCCTAACACGTACAGTACTACCTACAGAAGACTCTGTGTTTGAGCAGGTCGGTCAGAAGGAGAATGTATTCCTCTACCGACCAAGCCAAGGGGCCGGTAATATCCGTTTATTTTAGCCAGTTGCCTGCAGTTAGTATAGCAGCCAGTGAAGCAGGAGAGCAAAGTTGTTTCTACTGGCTGTTCTTTTGCTGATTGCCATCTCTTTTTTTCACTACAAAAATTTGCTGGATTTGGGAGTACTTGGGCAGGCTTACAGCCCCAGGAAAGGAGCAGCAGATGAACTAGGTGGCTCCTCTGTAAGATGATCTCTGCCTTGACCTAAAGCTGAAGGGGAAAAAGGCAGGAGGCCCTCCTGGCCCAGCCACCACCACATCTGCATCGCAGCCTTTGAGACGGAGGCACAGCCAGGCAGAGGCGGTGGGGGACCCTGACCACTGGCATTTCTGCACCGCTCTGACCTATATGCAGGTTGGGATCCAAATTCTGCTCTGAATTACACGCGGACGCTGAGGACAGATGCAGGTAGGGACTCATGTGCCCTCTGTGCAACCACACAGGAGCTTTCCCCCCACCATGGCTGGGACCGTCCCTGGCTGCTGCAAAGGGCTCCCTGGATGCAAACTACCCGGTTGTTCTCTGTGGCCTTCTATAAACCATCTCCCATTTGCTTCAGCTGTGGCTGCTTAGTGTTTCTGAAAAGGATGCTGAGATGGCTACACATCCACCATCAACCTCCACGGTCACTTTGGGCACAACCGTGACTGTCTCACCGGGGACTGGAGGGCTCAGGACCCCCAAACCTTCTCCAGGCTCAGTGGCTCACAGAGATCTGCCTCATGGTCCTTCCCAAACTCTGAGATGATATCTTACAGACCTGATGAGCTTTTGTTTCACTCAATCCAGAAATTACATATAAAATGGGAGTCTGGTTTTCTGTCTTTTTTTTTTCTGGGTGAGGATAGTTTTTCAGTTGCTTTGTTATATGGTTGCTGTCCTCCTTTGGCAGTGTTAACTATATTATGTGACTAACAAACAGATGCAGCAAGAGCTGTGCATAATAAATGTCCCATCAGCTCAGGGAATTAAAAAAAAAAAAAAGGTTGAATAACTGCTTTTTCCTTTATTTGCTAAATTAACATTTTGAACTGATCCTCCTGCAATGGGCCATATTCAGAACTCTGCATGTACATTAGACAATTGAGAGCAAAATTTGCCCTTCATCTACACTTTGCTTCTCCGATCACGTCACATCTCAGTGCCTCCCTAGAAAATGCACTGATTTTTATTCTTGCTGTATTGCCCTTAACACTTATTATCTCATTGTCAGCTGGCAAAGTTATGAGATCAAAGGCTTGAGCATAGCAGGCAACCACTACTCTAAAATATTAGAAACATAGCCAGAGTGATCTTATCCAATTCTCTACTGTTTGGTAATTTGGGAGGGACTTTTGGATCCTATTGTCTGTATTGTCATTTGATTCTTTTTAATGCCAACTTGTTTCTTAAACATTATAAATTATGATACCAGGTGCAAGCATTTCTCAGCACAGACCACTCTCTGAAATACATCTTTAATTGTATCAGATTATGTTTTTATTTTGTTTTTAATAAATAAAAATATGTGAACACACCTACACAGGCAAGGGATGTATGAGCTTGTTTGCTTACTTTGAAACCTACTTACATGCAGAGAGTTCAAAAGCTTGACTCAGACATCATGCTCTGCTTGGGGGAGGCTGAATAAAGAGGTGATGAGGGGTCAAAGAGGGAGAAAAAATCCAACCGAAACGGGTTCTGTAGATGACCACAGTAGATGTGGAGAGTGTGTGTTTGCACGGGACTCATCAGAGATATCCCTGTTTGTCTGAATTGAGCATTTGGTGTTGTTTAAATACTGGTACCTTATCTTGGCTACTAATATGTGGCGTCTCTTTCCCCTTTGTTCATGGCACAGGTCTTTCCTTTGGTTGAAAACAGGAAAGGGGTGACTGACAGGTGAGGACTAGGTTTAAAGACCAGAGCAAAAGGTTTGCGAATTCAACCACTGTTTGAAAGAAGTGCCTTGCCAGTTCAGACCATTAGGTCTGTCACCATAAAGCCCAAGCCACAAGCCATTTCCCTTTGCCCGCAAAAGCAGAGGAGCCTTTTTGCCATGCAACTGCGTGGGCAGGGTTGTCCTCTCTGTGTGTGGCTTGTCTTCTCCAGCCTCAGGCTCACCCTGACCATCTCTTCCAAACACCAGAGGTATGGGGCCAGCCTGTTATAAAGTATTTTACAGATTTATTTATTTTTTTAACAATGTGTTGGGAGAAGGGAAAGGGAATAGCCTACCTCTTGGGGACGAATCCTGTCACAGCGAAATTCGAGGAAGAGCACAGATTATGCAGTGTTTTCAAAATGCAATAGATAAGCATCTGTAAATAAAAGAAAACACTAAAAAAAAATCAATTTAAATCCCCCTGTCAACACACAGAAGAAGCAAATAAATCATTTTCTAAAACCAACTCAGAAAGAAACAGAGGAATTGGGGACAAAAGTGTGAATAGATGTGCTCAGAAGACCATGGCGCTGCTTCCCTGTAAGGCAATGCCAGCCTCTAGTTGGCATTGTGCATCATTTCCACAGCAGCACATGGCTCGTCTTCCTCTTAGAAGGCATGTAGGGGTTCAGCATAAATGATTGTGGGGTTTAAGATGCTTACCAAAGTTGTATTAGTAAAAACACCAATCTGATGTAAAAATATGTTCTGTTCCATCTGGGGTCAGATTGCATTTGTTATCATTTAAATTTAAAATGAGGCTAGAGAAGATATAAAACCCAGATATTCTAGGAACTGACACAGCCCCAGGTCTGACTTTGAACAATTTATCGCAGAGACTAGAGTTGTCAAGGGATCAGTCATAGCCTGTAGCTGAAAGTCATAGACTGTGCGCAGCAGAAATCCAAATATGCAGGAGGAAAAAGGAAAAAAAAAAAAATAATCTGTTATATTCCATTTCTCTGTAAACATAAGATTCTTGTCCTTGTAGAATTTTTTGCATTTCATCAAAACTAACTAGGAAAAACCCATAAATTGTCCCCAGATAGTAAGCTGGGATCGGCAATGCATTTTTCCCAATTTTTGTGCAAGGGTGCTGGTAGTTAAGATTTAACACTGTATCCACTTGACACTTAAAACGCATTTGCATGGTGAGGGCTGTTTTTGCTACTGGTTTTAATAGTCTTATCACTTAAATGGTCACAAAGGGGTTTAAGCATAATATCCCTATTAAGATGTATGAAAGAAGTTCAAGCCTCTGCTGGATTTATTTTTTTTTCCTCAGCCTGTCTGGCTATAGATTTGACCAGATTCAAGTGCATTGATTTGCAGAGCACAATCCGGACAACCAGAAATCATAGGCACTTCAGGACGTATTTTTCCCTTCAAATCCTAAATTAACTTTAGGAAGAATTTCTATATGGGTAACTGAAGGGGAATGATAGACTTAGGAACTTGAAAAAGAAGTTACCTCATTGCTGAACCAGTTAATGAGATGCTTTAAAACCCAGGAACCAAGGAAATGCTTTCAGCTTGGATTGATTGTAACAGGAAGAAGAAATGCCACACCACAGCAACCCAGGGCCCATGGATGTGAGTTGCCAAAATGAATTTGCTTTTTAACGCTAGGGGATGTAATGTAGCAGGCTGTATCCACTCCAGGAATGATTTTCATTGTCATAATAATTTTGCTTTGGGACATGGCCTCGAACCTCTCCGGAGCCATGCTCAGAGGGGGGTGGATATAGCTAGTTTCTTACCAGTCTCTGCCACCCCCCCGCGGGTGCAGTCACCAGTGCAAAGGCGATTCCTCGATTCCTCGTGCAGCCGGTGTGCTCGGCTCGGAGGAACCCAGCTGGGTGCTGCTGGCTGGACTTCTCCCCATCCGCATGTCTGGACATGGGTGGAGATTCATTAACTCTGTGCTTCTGTTGGAATTCCTCTGCTGTGCCAATCTCCTGCTATCTGATCACTTCCAGCAAATTTATGTGGCCAGTCACGTAAAATTACGGAAAACTCTGACAAACTAGGGCAAACCATTTATTAAACTCCCGAATGAAACAATTCACTGTTTCTACAAGTCATTTAAATACAAATGGCTTTTCATGGATTCTAGTGAAAAACAAGGTAAGCCTCAAGAAATATGTCCATGACACTTACGGCTCCACACGTTGGTTTGATGTCTTTTACCAAACGATGTCTTAGAAAGCATTTCTGCGTGGACTTCATTTGTTAACATGGTTTATGGCTCCGTAAGCCTTACAAGCCACTTAGTGGATAGCCTCCTCTCTACCCAGCGACACAAGACTAATACCCATTTACTTTACATTGATCAGCCCATACGCTAAAACTGATACTCTCCTTCTATTGCAATCTCTTTCCACTTTGCAACGGTCAAATCCTTTCTGACTCGTTTTTTCAGCAATCACAAATGCTGCAGTCCCTACATGGATTTGGTTCCTACTTTTATTTTGTTTCCTTCACTTTACGCATAACTACCTATCCTCATAACAGTGGCTGCAGAAATCCTTCCTCAGCTCAGTGTTGTGTCTCTGACAATGGCCTGTAGCAGGTATTTAGGGGAAGAGCGTAAAAGCAGAGCAACCATACAGTGATACTTTATTCTGGCACACCCTCCCAGCAGTCTGTGCCTTAGGGGCATTGTGAGCCAGAGATTGTATCTGCATCTTTGCGTTTTGTAACGCTCGATGAATTTTTCAGCCAGGAATTTGTCTAATTGCTTTTTGAGCCCATTTATACTTTTGGCCTCTACAACATCCTGTGGCAATGAGTTCCGCAGTTTAATTATGAGTCATGTGAAAAAAAATTCCTTTTTTTGTTTTTAAATGTGCTGCTTGATAATTTTGTTCGATACCTTTCTTTGATACCCTTTCTTGAGTGATAATAACTAATTTAGAACATACCACCCTTTTTTATATTTAGGATACATTGTCTTCATATATACTATCCTATATTTATCAAGAGCAAATGTCATCTGACAGTTTTTATCAGCTGGTCACTAATTAACATGAAATCTTTCAGCAGCATGTCACAAATATATTTTGCTTTTAATTTTGCTTTTGGTGGGTTTTTTTGCTTTCCTTTGCTTTAGTTGATTAATTTTGTATCACAAAGAAACTGTCTTCTTGCTGCTCAGCTCCTTTTCCAGTTTGTTTATGAGTATTTTGAATAGCATAGGTCCCAGGACAGATCTCTGTGAATTGCCATTGGTAATCCCTACCATGGCAAAACATGACCATCGATTCCTACTCTTGTTTTTCCATCTTTTATCTTGTTACTGGTCCACACAAGAATTTCTTTACCTACAAGCACTCAGTTTCCCTAAACAGTGTCAGTGAAGGACCTTGTAGAAAACATTAGGGATCTAAGTGCAGTATGGAAATAGCCATATTCTCATGTTGCAGTGCTCTCTTCTTCTTTCTGGTCCCTTGACAATCCACACTATAGGCAAGTCAGTTCACATCTTGGGTCTAACTTGGTCATCCACATGCAAAGTTTGACCTTGGAGTGCCAAAAGGCAGGGGCAATCTCAGGCATTTTTGATGGGGACACTTCAGACTTGTGTACTCCCAAGCTACCACCAATCTTCACACTCAAACAAAAGCAGGGTGCTCAGCAAGTACTTCACAGGAACTTGGAAAGACCTGAAAATAACTCTAGCCCCATCTCAGTGTGGTCTGCTTTACTGGGCTGATGGGCATGTCCACTCCACTGAGCTTGTGTCTCATGCAGTGTGATATCATGGACACTCTTCATTTTAATTTCTTGAAGGACAGAGGCCCTGAGATAAAGACGAGTCTCTCCCAAGGGCACGAACACTGTTCTCACACTTTGTGTCAGTTAGCTGTTATCTATGCAGTGGCTGCTCCACTGGTCGATATGAGCCAGGATCTCTCGCAGCAGAAGCTGTTGACTGCAGATGCTCCAACACCTTATATTTTGCACCATCATTTAAGGATGACAGCACCAGTAGGGAGGAGGAAAGGGGGAAAGACGTGTGGGACCTCTGATTCCTTGTCCCACTTTGAAGGTATTCTTGCTGGATGCTACACCTTTAGGCTATTCTTTTTCCTTTTTACTATATTCATATTACATGCTTGGTTAGAATTTCTGGTTTGCTAACCTGGCCAAGCCTGTTTCGTTCTCACTTGTGAAACAAATACATTTTATAATCAAAGCTCTGTGCTCTCCTTCATCTCCTAATATATTTTGGCCTTCTACAGAATGTATTCCCAGGTCCAGGCTGTCTAGTGTCTGGAAATACAGAGAAACTTCCCTGAAAAGGCAATGGTCATCAAAAGGGATTGTTGCTAGATACACTGTGCCTTTGTGATAAAGAGGAGATAATAGGGCTCAAAGGGGCCTCCTAAAAAGCATGCTAGGCAGCAGTACGCTGTCTGTTCCTCCCAGACTTTGGGATGGTGCAGAAGAATATTCAAGTGGGAGAAAAAGGGAGTGAGGTATGGGTCAGGAGAGGAGGAAAGAGAGTTCTTCAGAGAACAAGGGAGGGGACTGCTGCAGAGACAACATGGGCCCGAGCATTAGCTTTCTGTGTGTGTAACAGTTACTTCTCTTTACATGTAAGTGGAAATGGCTTCCTGGGTTTCTTATGCATACTGGGAGTCGGGACTGGCAGTGTCAGGCTGCATAAAAGTGGCCTGTGGGACTGGGTCCTCCTGCATGCACTTCTGGGCAGACTCCACAAGTTGCGGCAAATTCAGCCGGCCACAGTGATGCAGATAGTATAGGGGACTTTGGTGACTAGCCTTTTCCTGAGTCTCCAGCATCTTGTTTTGAGCAAATTGAAGGTCATACTGCACCTCTAGTCTAGAGGAATTCTGGGCTTGGCTAAAACCCTCCATTAGGCCTTGATTATCTGTGCTAGGCTCTATGAGTACAAGGAACATGCAGCATAGCCACAATCCAGGTGGTTTCCTAGCACTGTTGGTGTCTGTGTCTCCTGCAGGAGAAAGTGCTGGCTGCACACGGATGTCAGTTCTTGGACCATGGAGATAGCTAATGGTGAAATCATACCCAGTGATTGGCTGGACCTTACAAAGACCAGCAAGTGATACTTCTAAATGATGCTATAGTAGGCCCTCTCTGACTGACACTACATGAAGGCATTCATTAAAAGTCCTTTTCTCTCTTGCACCTTGCTTTTGAGGTGACGTGTGGGTGCTGGCAATAGGATACCAACTCTTCACACAGGACTGTGAAGTACAGGCATCCTCATGGGAAAGCTTTGTCTGCTGCTTTTGGGCCTTGCTCTTCAGGACCAGGTAGTCCCACAAGTAGGTGCTTGTCTCTTTTTTACCAAAACTAGCAAACACTGAGGAACAAGGAGGTTGGATTGGCTCCAGCCAATATTCTCACCAAGGAAGGTAAAAAACAACCTTCCACTTACCCTGAAGCACAGGAAAGATCTGTGATTTCCGCCACAGGACAGCTTTGCTTCATCCTATAGGGATGCTTTCGCCATACATCCTTGGTGGTCTGAGACTTGCAAGAGTGACCGGTTACAGCAGCAGAATTAACAGCAGGCATACAAAGACTGCTCAGATAGCAAAAAAGGAGAAGAGGGGTTGGGCCATATCCCTGCTTTTAAGCATATTATCATGATAGTGGCATGACCAAGACTGGACTGTGAACATAGATCCATGAATCTGTTTAGTACTGTGCCATGGCACATGCTGTTTGATGGATATGGCGTGTTCACCCCAAAAGACTCTGATCTTAGGCAGAACAGGAGAGAACCAACCAACACTAATTGACCTGGAAAATACAGATGCCCTTTCGGGCATGGCTGCAAAGGCAGTGCAGATCTAGTCTGTATCTCCTGCGTCAACGTGCTCCAGCTATGCATATAATAGTAAAAAGCTGCATGTCCTATCTCAACACAGTTCTCTCACCCCCAAACGTGAAGACCAAAATACCTCTAAATTCCTTGCCGCCTTCTGTGTGCTACAATTTATTCATGCTTGTCTGGCTTGCCTTCATTTCCAGGACTCATAGGCAGAGACACAGCATCTCACAGCAGTACGTCTTCTGGCAAACTCAGTATCTACCGATCCTTCAAGCCTGACCTGTTACTGCACACAGTTTTTGGCAACAGCTGTCTTGATCTGTGATCCCTGAGGCCTTCTTAGAGATGTTGACTATGCAGAAAGACCAGGGAAAGAATTTTAGAAGTAGGCAGAGAATCAGAAATGTTCTCCATTTTTCCCCCAAGGTTTTCTCTTAAGTCTCTAGGTTATGAAGTTTGCTGGGGCCCAGTAGTCTATTCAGCTGCAAAACCCATTAATCTTTCATGCTGCCCATTTTCCCAGGCTAGGAACATGATTCTCCTTTGACACTACTGACTGATCATGAAAATAGTTCTGCTACATTTCTCCATCTCATCCCCACTTTTTTTCACCCAAATAGAAGGCTTTCTTCTTCAGGCCTGAGCATTTTTATCTTCCCTTTGACCACGTAGTAAGAAACTGCTTCATTACTGCAGATTGACTGATCATTTTTCTTTCAGAAAAATCTGAAACCCATTGCCAATTATCTTTATGTCTCTCAAGTTTCAATAAGCCAAATATGTCTTTAAAATTAACTTCAATTATTTTAATTGAATTGGAATAAATGCCACAAGAAAAATAAAGTAACAACAACAACAAAAAGAACCCTATTAGCATGGTGAGTGAGTTCTTATCTCCAAAGCACATTCAGCACTATTTCATACCCAGTCCCTGGTTTAAATTCCAGGAGCAAAGCATGGGTAATCAAAAAGTTTTTCTTAACTCACCAGCACATCACATTCCAGACCTTAACTGTATGGTGACTGTAGTGTCACAACAGCTCTTCAACTTCCAGGCAGCACAGTGAAAAATGTTGGACTATAAGTAAGCCAGAAGCTGTAACCTTCTCTTCATTGGATCACATGCCTGTCCATCAGTATCATTATTCTTGGCTTTCTTATCTTTTTCCTCCTTCATGCTGTTCACCAGTACAGTGAATCCATTCTGCTGAATTTTCAGAAGCCAACATCCTGGTATTGCACCTAGAAGAGGCATGCTTGGGTATTCATTACATGGGAATTTCTCATGATTCAGCATTTTACACTGTACCTTTGACACTGCGATGTTATTTCACCTTTGTTTTTCTCCTGTGCCAAAGGGCTTCATCAAAGAAATGTAACCAGTTTTAACAGGTATTCAGTACCGAAGATCCTGCGTTCTGTTCATGTGGATCACTCCAGAGGAAGGACTTAGGAGGCTCGTGCTTCAAGATCTAACATGAGTAATCTGACAAGGGTATTGGCTACATCATCCGTGAGGAGGAAGGAGCATTTAAAAGCAGGGAGTTTAGGTCACAATGAGAACCAGACATTCTGCAGCGGTGAGAACGATTAGTGTTTCTTCCTGTGAGGAGGTGTAGTTTCAGGAATGAGATGTCTGCTCTGTGGTCAGAGAGAGAGGACTCTATATAAACATTTCTGATGAAAGGTAGCACAAATGGCTCTTATTTGCCTCCGTGGGGCCCTTTGTAAGACATCACTTGTAGATCAAGATAAATAATATATGAGTGCATGAGTGCAGGCATAGATCACACCTTCTCAGAGATCAGATGTTTCTCTTCTTTTAGAGGTTTCAGAGCAGAAATAAAAGCCAGCATTGATGATCTTATTGGTCATCATGTAACATGCAGTTGTGCCTTGAAAATTAAATACATAATGCCTTGGGGGTGAGTGCAATGAGTTAACCTTGCGTTAGATATTTGGATACAGTGAGCAGAAACTAGCCTATTTGTAGTCTTTAATCATAAAACACCTTGATTTCAAATGTGTTAACACTTATAGCAGTAAATAAACCTCTGTAGATCTCTCTCTCTCCCTCTTAGACCAGCCAATGCTATTAACCACATCTTCTACTTACTATTAACCACGTCTTCTACTTTTATGTTAGTGATCATGCTGTGCATTTGAAAGATCTCTTTAGCTTCCTGGCGTAATATTTAAGATGAGCCTGTCAGTGTTGGGGGAATTTAATGGTATTTGCCATCATTTGATGAAAAGAAATAGAGGTCTCATCTCTTTTTTTTAGCAGTGAAGGTCTTTGCCCCCGTCAACAGAGCTGTTTCCCTCCTCCTCATGGTGTCACAGACATGGGGTTGTTGTGGTCATCTCTGCTAGCCTTGGAGTTTGTGAAGTCTCCTGTTTTCCATTCATAATCCATGCAGAGGACAAGAAGCTCTGGATTGTCCACAGTGTTATTCCTGACAAATGCAACTCCTTTCAAATAACAACAAACATTGGACCTCAGGCTTCAGGGACCAAGGAGGGAATTTCCCTTTGGTGAAGAATTGCGTGCACACACACAAACACACACATAAACACATACTGGAACATAAAGAATATGCCCCACGGATAAAGAAAGGCCTCCAGGTAGGACAGTATAGTATTCCCAGGTGACACATTGAATCATCCTTGCCTGAGTCTTGGTTCCTGGGCTCAGGTCATGCTGATTTCCAGATTTTGGCGTTGGGCTGGTGTTTTCCATGAGGTCAGATTGCAAAAGGCAGGATCCTTCCCCTTCCATTGTGCCCCAGAAAGTGGAAATCTTACAGGGTTCATTTGGGCTTAACCCAATTGATCAGTTCCCTGCTAATGCAGGAATCTTAAGCTATATTTTCTGGTTTTTGAGTGTTATACAGGAGGCCAAATGAGATAATTTGGTGGTTTATTTTGTCCTTGAACCCTGTGAAACAAGAATGTAGAACATTTTGGTTGTACTCACTGGAAGACAAAGTTGTCGCTGCTGTAATTTAAAGGGAGTTATGATGGAAATGGATGTCATATGCCCTTGAGAACTCTGAGATTTTATACCCCAAACAGACAATAGAGTAAGGGCAATGAGCAGAGACAGGCTGCAGTGCAGAAATTCTGGGGTTTCTGGAGGTAGGGTGTTTGTTCTTGCCGATCTCCAGACCCCCTGCAGCCTGTAAATTGGAGAAGCTCCTCTGCAGTCAGTGAAACTGTGCCAATTCCCAGCCAGCAGATAATTTGGCCCTTAATCTTCATGTGTGTAAATGACAGTCATAAACATGAGAAATAACAAGATACCCCAAAAGGTCACGTTGAGGGTGATGAAAGCACCGACTTGCGCAGGTCTCCAGGCAATATTGATAGGAAAGGAGTGTCAGGGAGAACGCACAGAGTAACAAGTGGCAATAAGGAAATATTTTTCCTGGAAACCCAACTAAAATTAAACCAAACACAACCATCTCCTTCCCCAGATGAGAAACTTCAGCTGGCAGCTGTAAGAGCTGGTTCTTTATGACAGTGTTTAGCAGCACTTCTCTTATGAGAAATAGCTAGTAAAATATTCACCTTCTCTGTGGGACTTAACACATTGGGGCCAGGATTCCTCATTAAACGTGGTACTTGGTTTAAAGTGTTTTCCACCACTCTCTGGTGAGGATAAATCTAAGCTAATGGTGGATTTGAGAAGGCAGCAGTTTTATGATCCAAATACATTGCGTTGTCTATGAATATAACCTATTTTTGTCAGTTACATTGGAAAGAAATAAATTACTCATCAGTCAATCCATTATTATTATAATAAGAGCACGGCAGTACTTAATTGCATCAGTTAAGTGGATATGACTTTGCCAATGCTCATAAATGCCATTACATCAATCCACAGAAATGGACCTGTTGATTTATTAGATGATGATGGACAAAGAAGATGTTGCAATCTCTTTTATAATTTAACCTGTGCTTAAAACATGTAGGTGTTTAAGGCCAATACATGTATAGTTATTACCACAGAGAGGGAAAGTGAAAAGGGAATTGTAAACCATAACAACCTCTATCAAGTACATGTCTATTTTGGTATGTGTAATAATCCTGAACGTACATTTATGTAACACACTGTATGGTACTTAAGCTGCTGTGGGCTATCATGTACTGTAAATTCACATTTAATCAAAGGACTCATGGCATATGATTGAGTACTGTAAA